>NW_015167060.1:4138-45331 GCF_001447785.1 Gekko japonicus
TTTTAATCTTTGATGGAAGCATTTCATTAGCACTTTAAGAAGCTGGCATGTTGATGACCAGAATGATGAGCCATCAATCAGACTCTGTGTTCACTGGTTTATCAATTATGAATGTCACTTGCTGTATGAGACTGGAATGTCTAGTAAGACTCATGCTGCTTCACACTGTAGAGAAGCTGCATAAGCCAAAGCTTGTGCTCTTTCTGAGAAAGTCCTCATGTCAGCTATGCTGCCATGGGGGTGGGGAGGTTAGTTGTATTCTAATTGCCAGTGCGTTCTTTCTGTGCTTCTTTGCTGCTGTAACGCTTATCTATAAGTTCTGCAGGTGGTGATGTTGATGTCTGGGTTTCTCGGGAATCGTGGGAGAGTGTTTGGTTCCCAGCTTCAGCGCTAAACGGCCGGAGCTCTTTAAATCTGAAGAAAAGAACGGTCGCTCAGAGCTCAGCTCTCAAGCAACCGTCGGCGCTGTGCTCTCCCACACACTCCTACTCGAGAGAAGCAGATTTTTGAGGGGGCAGTATGTCAGCTATGCTGCCATGGGGGTGGGGAGGTTAGTTGTATTCTAATTGCCAGTGCATTCTTTCTGTGCTTCTTTGCTGCTGTAACACTTATCTATAAGTTCTGCAGGTGGTGATGTTGATGTCTGGGTTTCTCGGGAACCGTGGGAGAGAGTTTGGTTCCCAGCTTCAGCGCTAAACGGCCGGAGGCTCTTTCTCCCCCGCGCGGGAGGGTGGCTAATCGGCCAGGGCAGTGGTGGGGGTGCATACGAATACCCTATATCCTACTATGCCCCATGGGCAGCTGTCATTCTTAACTGTGCCTATGTTAATGCATCTATAGTTCTTCAATAAAGTATTACCTTTCCTGATAAGCATGTACTACGTTGTTGGCTGTGGATTCTGACAACAGGAAGGTCCTTAGCAAGGTCTGAAATTGTGCTCTATGCTGTCTGTTGTATTGCAGGGCTTTGTGGGAGAGTGATGGTATTCATGGGTGCTGAGTACCTGCACTTTCTTTTTAGGGCTTTCCCAGAAGGAGTGGAGAATTGTGGGAATTGGTGCAATCTTATGTACTTTTCTCCCTTTCTCACAATACAAGAACTCATGGGGACTCAATGAAATTGCTGAGCAGTCGGGTTAGAACAGATAAAAGGAAGTACTTCTTCACCCAAAGGGTGATTAACACATGGAATTCACTGCCACAGGAGGTGGCGGCGGCTACAAACATGGACGGCTTCCAGAGGGAATTAGATAAACATTTGGAGCAGAGGTCCATCAGTGGCTATTAGCCACAAGGTATAAATAGGAATTCTCAGTCTGGGGCAAGTGACGCACTGTATTCTTGGTGCTTGGAGGGAGCAACAGTGGGAGGGCTTCTAGTGTCCTGGCCCCACTGCTGGACCTCCTGATGGCACCTGGTATTTTGGCCACTGTGTGACAGAGTGTTGGACCGGATGGGCCACTGGCCTGATCCAACATTGGCTTCTTTTATGGTCTTATGTTCTTATGAGAACTATGTTAGACTAAGGAAAGCCTAAAACCAACAAGACAGACCTAAAGCCATTTTTAAATAAAACCCATTTTCAAAAGAGAAACGGAGTGAAACTTTCTGCTCTTCCATCCAGCCAAAAATTAATATAGGCATTGGCTAGGACCCGAGATCAAGACGACCACGAAATTTGAAGTCTAGAGCGCTTTCAAACAAAGCTCTCTGAGCTACACAAAGAATCACTGCCAAAAGCTGCTAACAAGGGAAGTGGGAATGATAGTTTTATATACATACATTTCTAATGCACCTTAAAGATTCCAACAAGCACCCTGAGGAGATGGACAGAGAAATGTAGGAGGAAAAGGAGCCTCACTTAAGCCATCATAATAGCTTAACTGCAGCTTAATTTTCCTAAAAGAAACCAGACCGCTCTCTGGGAAGCAAGAACAGTTTAACAGTTAGCCAGATTCACAATGCCAACTTAACTTAAGCATCAGGAACCAGGCCAAAGAGAGACAAACGTCAGCCAGCTGAGACAGATTTCCAACTTTTAAAAAGAGTTTTAAAGGAAAACCCTGATTTTCCACAATAAAACAAAATAAAGTTTCTTTTCCATAAGAAAGGAGTTTAATTTTCTATAAAAGTCTTCATGACCAAGAAGCTGATGATGGAGTTTGAATAGCAAAGTGGGAGCAGAAGGTTTTGGGACAGATTTTAACACTGACCAAAGCAGAACAGCACATAGAGCTCTTTCTCTGAAATTGCTTGATGATGTATTTTGAATGCTAGTTACATGTAACCATGAATCATGAAGCTATGCTATGCCATGCAGATTAATGCTATACATCTATACATCCTTGCATATAATACATGCTTATATTATGCACAGTATACACTACAGATCAAGGTGGGTAGCCGTGCTGGTCTGAAGTAATAGAACAAAGTTAGAATCCAACAGCACCTTTAAAAGTCTTATTCAAGGCGTGAGCTTTCGTGTCCATGCACACTTTGTCAGACAATGAAATGGAATTACATATGTAGCATGCAAAATAGTTGAACTGAAACAGATAACCAGGAATTAACTGTCATTCCTTTGATCTGTTATAAAATGTGTCCTCACTATTTTGCATGCTAATTTAACAATCCACTCCTATATATACAACTATGATATGTAATTCCATTTCATCATCTGACAAAGTGTGCATGCACACGAAAGCTCACACCTTGAATGAAACTTTTTTGGTCTTAAAGGTGCCATTGGTCTCTAACTTTGTTCAGTATACACTATGGTATCCATTACTGCTAGTAACCAGGAATTCCTGAAGGAATTTTTTTTGGGAAACTAAGGAATAAAGAAGAATGTTTGTCATAGAGGATGCTGTCAAGAGACAGGCCACATCAACAGTGCTGGGCCAAAGTAGAAGTCAGTTTAGGAACGGTTCCAGCACAGAACAACTTGACCCAGCAGAGTTGGGGTGTCCTTGGCAAAGGGAAACCCAGACGGGACATGCGTGTTTTTAATTATTTTTGCCAAAAATGATATGTCACCAAGTTGGTAGAAATCCAAGAGTAATTGGGTTAGAAGAGTGAGCAAACTTTGAATGTGCTTCACTACCCTTTTTGGACTGGTGAGATTCATATGCTGCTTGCTGTGTTCTTACGTTGCTTTTTACGCTCCATGTTGCTTATGCTTTATGCTGTTTTAAGCAAAATTAATGCTTCAGTATAGGCAAGGATATTTTAGGTTAAACTAAGCTACATGCTCTCAATGTATTTTTCTGTGCTGGGGTGTGGTCTGGAAATTCTGAATGTAATTAAAAGAGAAAATCCTTGTTAGAGCTTATGTACTAATAAAATCCCATAAAATTAATTAACCTGATGTTCAAATTCTTTCTTTTCCTGGAAGTATCATTCCCAGAGTAAGGTGTGTGTGTGTGTGTGTGTGTGTGCGTGTGTGTGTGTGTGGTGTGTGTGTGTGAGAGAGAGAGAGAGAGAGAGAGAGAAGAGAAGAGAAGAGAAGAGAAGAGATTGGATTTATACCCCACCCTTCACTACCTGAAGGAGTCTGTGAGGTAGGTAGGGCTGAGAGAGCTCTGAGATAACTGTTTATGAGAGAACAACTCTGAAACAACTTATAACTGACCCAAGGTCACACCAGCAGCTGCATGTGGAGGAGTGGGGAATCAAACCCTGTTCTCCCAGATTAGAGTCCACGCTCCTAACCACTACACCACACTGGCTCTGGAAATAACACAGGTTAAAAACTGGCATCTTAAAAGAAAAAAAGTACTGTTGTATTCAGTATCAAATCAATGTATTTAAGATTATTGGTTGTAGTTATATTTTAATACCTCATATTACTATGCTAATGTTATTAAAGGTAAAAGTTTACCTTGCTTGAAAGTTAGTCGAATCCGACTTTAGGGGGTGGTGCTCATCTCCATTTCCAAGTTGAAGAGCCAGCGCTGTCTGAAGACTTCTCCGTGGTCATGTGGCCAGCATGACTAAATGCTGAGGTGCATGGAACGCTGTTATCTTCCCACCAAAGTGGTACCTATTTATCTATTTCTTGCTTTCAAACTGCTAGGTTGGCAGGAGCTAGGGCCAGAGACGAGAGCTCACTCTGTCACACGGCACTAGGGTCTTGAACTGCCGAACTACAGACCTTCCAGTCTGCAGCTCAATGTTTTAACCTCTGAGCCACCACGGCCCCTGCTAATGTTATTAATATGGCTCAAATTTTCACTGCCTTTTCTGAGCAAAGGGATTTGTGCTGTTGGCATGTATACCACACACATTGTCCCATTAAATCTTTATCTCTAAAGTGGCTTGCCTTTGTGGGAGTGATAAAAGCCACATAAAGGGGTACTCAACAAAAGGGAGAGGTTTCTTCATATTTTAGGGACTCTGCAGATATGCAGAAAAATGTCTTTGTAAGTTAACAAAATGGGGGGGGGGGAGCACTGCCTGATAAATATGATGGGACGAGCAGACGATTCCAAATTCAGTTTCCAGCTTCTCTAGTTAAAAGGATTAAGGGGTATACAATGTGAAAGACCTCTATCTGAGACTCTGGAGAACCGCTGCCTATTATGCATGAGTGTTTTCCCTCATTTTCACCATGCATGTCCATCAGGTTCTTTTTGTCATTCTGCATTGATTTTCCTCCCTTTAGTGCGCAGTTCGCTTTCTGGTTGCTGTTTCTCTGGTTGTTGGGCCACCCCCCTAACAAGGCAACTGCTGGATGGCCACCACTGCTCTCAAACCACAGCCCCTTCAGTCAGGCAGCACTTCCTCTCTCTTTCTTGCTCTTCCCTTCCCCACACTCCAGGGCTGCAATTTGAATGGGGGAGGAGTCCTCTGGCAGAAGGTCTGGAGAGCTTTTTTAGTCTTGTGCCACTAAATTTAAAAAAAATAAATAAGGGGGGGATATCTTCGCCAATGCCCTAGCACAGCTGCACAGTAACACTAATTTCCTGCCCTTCCTTGCAATTTGTGTGGTTTTCTTTGTGTGATTCTGTAATTTGATCCTGTACACTGGTTATGATCTTGGCAGTTTTCTAAAGCCTGTCCTGTGTGGATTGCACTCTTCCTCCAAATGGATCGATCCCAAGTGATTCTTAGGTTTGGCAGTTCACAGAAGGTCCATGTGGTTCAGCCGCCATTTTAATGTTAGGCTTCTTTGGGGGCTTAATAACTGCTGCCTCAGCCCCAAGGCCAGGCCCAGGCAGCCTCTGTCGAGTGAGGAAAATGGTGGAGGTGGCAGCTTGGTGGCAGAGGTTGCGAGAGCAGATGGGTAAAACGCCAGCTGCCTCCTGGATGAAGTAGAGCCACTCAAGCCCAGTGAGCTGGAGCTGCTGGCCAGCTGTGAGGAAGATAAGACAGGGTGGCTATATACCTCACCAAAGAAAAAAGTGACCCCAGTGCAGCAATCAGTCGAGTAGGTTGGTGGATTACCAACTCCAGATATTGAAAGTGCTTTAAAAAATAGCAGCTCTGTGCAAAGCATGGTGAAATTGCAGTCAACCTTGCACAGGCACACAAACACAGAAAGACACACACATGTTGCTGAAAATCACAGCTTGCAATGCCAGTGGGTTTTACCATGCATGTTTTCCCATATTATGAGATTGTGTGGCTCTTTCCCATTTTTCACAGTGGCCGATAACACAGCAGAGAATCCCTAGTGGTCCTCAATATAGAAAATAGGGCTTTGCAATTGCTTGTCAGTTTCAGAAAAAGTCTGGTCAGTTTCACAGTGGGTTTCCTCCCTTTGCCTGCATTCCTTTCTGTTCCCTTGCATTCAATGGACTAGCACTAAAATGCATGCACTAAACCTGAACCACGAGGATTTAAATGAAGGGTGCATGCTGGATGCTACTGCGCAGCTGCAATAGGGCAACTGTGTAAATTAAAAAAAAAATTGAACACCACCCCTCACATATCAGAAATAAGGTTCCACCCCGATTTAGAAAAGTATGTGTTTTTAAACTGTAGCTGCAAAATAAATACACTGGAGTAAAAAGAATAGTGTGTTAGGTGGGCACAGAATCCGAAGTCAAGATTAAAATCTCACTGCTCTGAAAATCTGCAGTAAGATAAGCGTGTGTAATGGGCCAATGGTCTAACTCTATATAAGGCAGTTTTATGTGCTCATGTGGCTGAAAATGCTCTGAGCCTTATAAGGTAGAGAGCAGCGGTGTGTCTGTGAAAGAACAGGGGAAGGGAGAGAAATCCCCCCAAAAAACTTAGAAAACCTAGAGGGGGAAATTCTGAGGAGTGGATGGGGTTTCAAAATTGTTTATCCCTCTTTTTAGAGCTAGGTGTCTATTAAGATAGAGAAAGCAGCACCTACCATCTTCTCACTGAGAAGATACCATGTGTGAATTGTAGGTTTACCTCAGTCTGAAACTACCAATACATAACAATTTAATCAGGTATGAACTCAAACCTGTTTTCTTTTAAAAGAATACTTGATAATCCGGGACCACAATAAAATGTTGAGAGGAATGTTTGGAGCTTAATCTAGTCCCACAGTTAAACAGATTACAAATGAAACTCTCCCTCTGTGGGAGGGCAGCCAATAGGGAAGGGGAATATTATATTGGCAACCATCTTCTCACTGAGAAGATACTATGTGTGAATTGTAAGTTTACCTCAGTCTGAAACTACCAAAACATAGCAATTTAATCAGGTATGAACTCAAACCTGTTTTCTTTTAAAAGAATACTTGATAATCCGGGACCACAATAAAATGTTGAGAGGAATGTTTGGAGCTTAATCTAGTCCCACAGTTAAACAGATTACAAATGAAACTCTCCCTCTGTGGGAGGGCAGCCAATAGGGAAGGGGAATATTATATTGGCAGTAAAAGACTCCTTCATGCAGACCAGTGCATGAGGGGGAGGGAAGGATATGACAGGGGATTAAGAATGTTCTCTAAACTGGTTTCACAAGATGAATTTCTGAAACAATTGAGACATTTGTCATGTGTATTGCTAAATAAATATTATCACTTTCTCAATCTCTGATTTCAGTTGTCCATGTTAAAATCCTCTCCTCTTGGCTTTGTACTAACTAGTACGATTGTATATATATCTATATATCTAATAGCCAACTTGCCCCCGGAGTGCGGATCGTTAGATCAGCGCTCCGGGGGCAGCTGGGGGGCCGGGGGAGGTTTGTGCACTGTAACTTAAAGTTCTGTTCTGGTGAGTGGGAAATCAGTTAAAAGGTGATAACAAAAGTCAAAAGATCATGGAGAATACTGAAGATAAGGAATTGGGGGTCAGATTATTTTCATTCAGTTTCTCTTAAATGTAGATATGTTTTATTGAATATGTATCCTAACACATGCTCACCAATGCCATTTCTAGTCTACAAAATCATTATCAAAACAGGCCCTCACTGGATATTCACCCAGGATAAAGCCTTAGTATAAATACATCAAGACAGATTAAAAAAAAACCTTTGCAGGTCACCTCCAAAAATGGAATATGCCCAATTTAATTCAAGCTACCTTCCAGTTGAAAAGTTGGCTAGGAGCCCAGTACCCATCTGATACAATACTGAGAACAAGGGACTAAGAGAATAAAAAGTGCTAAATGGTAACTGTCTTCAGAGCTGCACAATGCCATTTGCGTTGTCTGAATTAAACAGTTTGGCTAGAACTATGTTAGAATAAATTATTGTATGGCATTGTGTGTTGTATAGACAGGAGATCCTAGGATTGTCTGGCAGTCTGAATCTCTAGCTCTTTTTTAGCATTATGTGTGGAGCTAGATTTATTTGGGGGAGGGCTGGGAGTGCTGTGACTGACCCAAGGTCACCCAGCTTGGCTTCAAGTGGAGGAGGGCATCCATCACTCTTAACCACTACACCAAGCTGGCCCCCTCCATAGGAACTATTAATCCCCCTCCGTAGGAAAACATGCAACATCTGCAAGCACTATACCAGGACTTGGTTGTATTACATGTAATCTTGCTTCTGTCCAATTCAATTATTTTTCATTGCTTATGGCATGTGTCCATCCAGAAGAATATCCTCTGTCCACATTTATCAGAAATAGATGGTGATGTTAAAAAAGCCCTGGAGCAAGCTGCATCAAGCGGCCCCTGTAGAGCACTGCAAGAGCCACTTGGTTCAGTTTGATGGTAGGTAGGTTGCTGCTGGTGGTCTCCAGGGCAACAACCCATCAGGAACTCTCTCACTAAGTTCAAGGGCTGCTCTTCTTAGCATTTATTCTGGAGCTACTGGGCTATCCATGGAAGATACATTTGTTATTTGGGTTCACTCATCTTTCTAGAACCTTCCCTTTTGGGAGGAAAAATCAATCTTGTAGGAATTGCATAACTAAGCAATAATTGTACAATTTGCTCTATGCATGTCCTATTAAAAAGGGTCTGGTTTTGTTCTCTGAAGTACAGCAACTTGGATGCTTCCTGCTTGGAATTTAGTTTATCAGATGCTGTGGTATGGGGGCTTATGTTGTTCTCTGATAGCTAACCGTAATAGGGTAGTAGCTTTCTTTGGATTAGTGAGCTATTTCACACAGTATGTTTCTTCCACATATCAACCAGATGTACAGCGAAACTCTTCTATTAACACCCCCAATCCTAAATCAACATTGCACGTGTTTATAGATGTTTTAGATATCTAGATATTTTTAGGAATATTTCTGGTCTCACATACACCTGTGTACATTCCTTCAAGGTTGTACAGGATAAGAGAGGTGATTGTGCCCTCATTTTTAGGTACTGCCTTATGTGCTCCTAGTCTGTGTGTGGGTTATTGGTGTTGTACAGACTGATTATTGGTGTTGTACAGACAGCACAGTGCGCTCATCTGTTTTTGACTTGTCATTCACTGAAGGAGGAAGCATGAAAATGGAGATGTTCTGTGTGTAGTGCAGACACACAGAGAAGCACACGGTGGGATGAATGAAGAATATGCTGGTTTCTGAAATCAGTATTTTACTGAGTATCCTCTGTGCTTGATGAAAAGGGCACATTGAACATGGCACCTTGAAATCCTCCTTCTCCCTGCCACCAAAGCATCTTTTGAAGAATGATTTCATCACAATGACTTTAGTCTTGTTGCTCTTACCCATTATGCTGTCATACATATAAAGCTATTAAATATGTTCCTAATCAGAAGCTGACCTAACCAGCAGTTAATCACGTCTAAAATTTGTGTCTAGGTAAACATGCATCTTAAAAGGATCCTTGCAGCTGTTAGTGCTCCATTAAGACACGTGTGCTTCAGCCACTTCACACATTAGGGGACAGAAGATGTATTATGTCACCGTGTGTATTGGTAGCGGCAAGCAGTAGCCAGTCTCTGAGGCATATACATGCCTATACACAAGTTCACAGAGCTCCCCTGCTTTTATTACTGATGTCACATGAACAGGGCTGGCTCTATCACTAGGCCAGCGGCGGGTCTCTCCCCCTTCCTGGCGGGCCTCTGCAGAGGAGATCTTCTCCTCCACCCCACCCCCATCAAGAGGGCATGCCTTGGGAGGTGGGGGGGAGCCCGGCTCGGCTCTCTTCCCCACCCGGCTCCTGCTGCTTGCCTCCTTCCTTCCCGCTCGTCCCCCAGGCTGCTCCCCCTTTGCCTTCCTCAGGCAGGCAGGCAGGCAGGCGGGCTGACTGAGCCGCGAGGGCGGGGGGCGGGCAAGCAGCGGGTCTCTCCCCCTCCCCGGCTCCTCAACAGGCCTCTGCAGGGTGCTGCCAGCGCCGCCTGTGCCACCCCCCACACCCATGGGCGGTCCCCGGCGGTACAGGGTAGGGGCTTCCCTTGGCACCACCTCTCCTCCGGCCGGCTGTCCCTTCCTCCTGTCTCCATACGCTGCCGGGAGGTTGGCATCTGCGCTCGCCTAGAGCGCAGGACAACCTCGGGCCGGCCCTGCACATGAAGCATTTAAATCATGTTTTTCTCATCATAATACTACAGTGGTGGGGAGCATTGCAAGGTCCTTGTGCAGCCCAAATAACTGCACATCCCTAGACATTAACTAAAGCTTTCCTATAGTCATGTTATGAATCTTAACAATCAATTTGGAAACCAATAAACTGCCAGTGAAGAGCACATTTACCCATATACATACAAGAAATATTGCTTCCATCCTTCAGAGAGGTGTACCTAAATGTTTGTGTCATCTATTTCAAAGATGTGTGTTAGAAAATTGTGAAAAGTGACCTTCACTTCAGTGTGTTCATTAACAGGTGCTGAAATTGTGGAGCCATGGCCCTTTATTTTTAGATTCATTTTATTTCTCAGGTATCTTTTCATATTGTGGTAAGAAATTTTAGAAATATAGACGGTTTGGGTTTAAAAATGAACCAAATAGTTTATAAAATCTTTGCTAGCAAAACAGCAAACAGGCTTGGCCTGCTTCACTGAACCAAACCCCATGATTCTTTGCAAGCCCTTTGTTCCAGGCAAAACTCTTTCTCAGTCACGCACGCAAAAGTTCACACATTCCATTCTCAGGATCTGAATCAATGTAAATTTCCACAGGTGTGAGACCCACAATACCCATAGCAATAAAATGCATCTGGCAGGAAAGGCCATTTGGGCAGTGACAGACTTCAATCCGGAAGGCAAACTAACTCCGGAGATACAGAGATTCACACACCTCACTTCCATCTC
The DNA here is from genome assembly GCF_001447785.1 of Gekko japonicus. Classification (NCBI taxonomy): domain Eukaryota; kingdom Metazoa; phylum Chordata; class Lepidosauria; order Squamata; family Gekkonidae; genus Gekko; species Gekko japonicus. The sequence continues at coordinate 14,780 of NW_015167060.1, forward strand.
AGAGATAACATAAAAAACCCGTTTATCTTCCAGGTTGGGAACACCAGGAAAAAACAATGACACTGTGCTGGTCCTGTAAACAAAATGTAACTTTTGGAGTGTGAGACGCAAGGAAGCAATCTCCTGTAAAACAATCTCAACTTCAAAATGTTAATTTACAACTGTAATTTAATTATTGGGGGACCTCTTTGATCATTTGGTATAAATGCTAGTCAGTCTCAACAGACCTTCGCTGGCTCTTGAAGGATCAGGAGAGGTTTTACTCCCCGGAGACCTTGGGAGTCAGTCCTAAGGGCCTTTAGTTTTCTGCATGCTTTGGGGGCGTGTGTGTAAAACTTTACTTGCATGTTTTATTTTCTGTGTATTCACTAAATGGGACTGTACTGTGTTGGCAACTGTCATAGTGTCTTGCTAGCCACCTTGCCTGGCAAGCCTTGGGATGTTTTTCTTAATAAAGATAAGTTTTATTGTAAGAAGAGACCCTTGCTTGAGTGTCTCTGCCAGCGCTTAGTGGTTTCCAAACTCGCACCATTTGCCTTTGGCCACTGGGGGAAACCCCTCCCCTAAACTGGGATATGACCACAAGATGTCCCTGATGCGATGACATCACCCAGAAGTGATGACATGAATGATGGCTAAAGACATTCCCCTGCTGGGTCTACCCATTTCTGAGGCTAATGTTGCAGGAAGTAACCATACTGGAGACTTGACTTGAAACAAAGACTGAATGAAACTTGAGGTCTGTGGGAGTATTTTAATCACGCAGAAGTGGAATATCTAGCCACTAGATAAGGACAGACACACTTTAAACTCAAAAATCATAGGAAAATTATTTCCCTTTCAGTTAAGAGCAGTATACCATCATGGGTTTTAGATCATGTAATTTTTGCTAACGTGTGCAACATGTTCTGACTGAATCAGAGTGATACGGACAGAACCCACTTCCCTCTGTTTTAGAGGCAATCTGTACAACAGAGGTATAAAGGTGCAAATATTGCTAGCCATACAATTGAGATGGAAATCTTTTTCTCTTCAGGTTGAGGACTCAAAGAGAAATGATGGAATATTCCAGTGTCTAAAAACACTCAAAAAACTTCTTGTCAGCAGAAATGCTGACAAAGGCCGAAGAGAGAGCCACCTGGCAGTAGGACTGGGAGTGCCTTTTGTCAGCCCAGGCTGGAACGGCAGCTGTGACTGTTTCTGGAGAAGTCTGACGTGGCCACAGTTAGCCTTGCTTTGTAAGCTGTTCTAAACTACACTGTTATGATGAACTTTTTGAGGAAGTGCCTTTGAAAAGCCATAGAAACTCAGATTAGTTAAAAAATGCAGTTGCCCAAGTTGTTGTTTAGGGCTAACCACAAGGTTCATATTACACCAACCCTGCTCTAGTTACGTTGGCTTCAAATTCATTTCTGGGAATGGAGAAAATGCGTAATGGCTCTCTTGTGAACACTTTTTTTCATCAAAATTTAAACTCTTATAAATCCAGTGGAATACTGATTTTATCCATAACACTGAAGGCAATGCCCTGAGGGTGCTAAGGTTCTTTGACTTGTGTGGCTAGCCAATACACCACACAGTGAGACAGACAATTCCAGCCAGTAAAGGGTAGGGAAAAACATTTTATTTGAATAAGGGACACCATACAGCCAAAAATTCAAAAATTCAGATGTCCAGTGAATAACATCAGGGATCTTGCTTATATGCTTTTCTTGCTCCTCCCATCTTTACATCATTGTTGACATAATTTGCATATGCTCAGTTTGGCTCTCTTTGTTTGAACAATCATTTATCAAGTGTTTGACAAACAAAACAAACAAGTGTTTGACAAACAAAAATCTGGTTGCTTTTCAGCCTTACAATGCAGGTGTTCATCTCATTAAAAATGATGAATGCATCTTTGGCCACTCTCCTAGACTTGCTCACCTTTGAATGAACTTTTCAGGCTGAGTTCATCCTCAGTACAAAATCTAATTTCCCATTACAAAAATGATTTATTTACATTAATACATGCATATATGTATGAAAACACTCTTAATACTATCTTGTGGGTTATTTCTACTAAAATATATAAAGGATATATTGAATTATGGAAAAATACAAAATTATAGCACTGTTTTAAAAATTAAACTCTTTATATACACTTTCTAATGTTACAAAGTGACCTGTGGCATAAAGCTTTTGTAGATACATTGAATTTACCTATTATTCTTCATCTTGATTCATCAGATTGTTTTTAAAATTTTATAAAGTTGTTTTTAGTTTAATTTACTCTAAATTAAAACTTCTAGTTTTGTCAGAATCAAACATTTGATTCTGGTTTTTCTTCCCCCTCTGCCTTTTTCTGGGCGTTTAATTTGTAAGATGGTAAAATAAGGGGTAAAGATAAAGATAGAATAAGTACGTTAAGTAGTAATGTGGTTGTAAACCAAGTTTGATATTTTAAAGGTTTGTGGCTATAAACAGTTGCTCTCCCTTTCTTTGTTAGAGAGATTTTGGAGATAATGAGGTTTAGTTTATGATATTTAATAATAGTATGAAGAGGCTTGGATATAAAAATTTTGATGTTTCTTTTGCTTTGATATAAGAGGGTAAATTAAGCCATTAAGAAGGAGGACAAATAAATAGATAATTGTTATAAAATATTATATAGTAGTCGATGATCTAGGAAGGGAAAGGAAGGTAAGAGGTAAAATGAGTAACTCATGGCTTATAACAGGAACGTGAGTAATTTTATAAATAATAATGGAGAAGAGATTAGAAATTAGGATAATTTAGGAATAGTAAACATTGCTGTGTTTGTTCTACTTTTTCTTTTATCTGAAAAGTTGTCATTACCTTAGTTATAAATAACAGTTAGATATGAAAAAGGGGGGTCGGTGACTAAGAATAAAGTTAACAGAGATTTAAGATTAGATCTTCACTTGGACATATGATTTGAAAGGTATTGTTGGGAAAAGTGGAAGTAGGTGATTTTGTTAGAATATTATGTTGCTGTTATGATAAGACTCAATGGTCTTTTCTTTTTGTCTCTGTGTTGGTGTCTATGTTATTGTTTTTGCTTATTTCTTTTTTGTCTTGCAAAAATCAATAAAAATATTGGTTTTTAAAAAAAGAATGTGTGCCCTTATCAAGTGAGACAGTTAGCTATTGTTAGGAGGTGATGTTAAAATCATATAAATAAGGGAAGTTCAATTGATCAAGAGCTTCTTCTCAGAAGGGGCTCCTTGCCTGTGACCTGCTTATTTTGGGAGTAAGATTATTTTATGCAATTGCTCTTCTTCGATTGTCATGTAATTGCTCTCCTTTAATTATCTACTGACAAAGCTGGATTGTATAATTTTCTGTTGATTTAGTCAATGTTAAGAAATCAATAGTTTTGCTTTAATAAAAGCTTAAAATGAAAGCAGGAAAAAAACTTCTAGTTTTGTAAAATATGCTGTTTTACCTTGGCCAGTAGGGGTCCTTTTCATATAACATAAGTTCTGCATTCTTAATTATTAATTAGCCTTTTTAATTGACAGGTGCCCATGATTGATTCCTGTGACTTCATAAACTGGCTGGCCCTTTTCCCAGTTTCTCTTGTTATCAGTTTGCTAGTCTTAAGCACAGTTCCTTATTAGAGAATTAAGAATTTAACTAGTTTTCTCTTTTTTATAAACATTCAGAAATATTTTATACCATAAGGTTTCATTCTCAGCCATAAACAAAATATTAAAGAGAGAGGGAAACCCCCTCTTCTGAGACAGCAAGTCAGAAGAGGGGTTTTCCTCTCTCTTACAGTACAGTCACCCTTTCGTTCACCCCAATTAGGCTTTTCTAGCCTCATCTTGACCAATTATTCCTAGTTCTCTTTGAAGCAAAGGATCTCACCATAAATCTTTAACTTTGACAGGTCGTTAGCTGGGATGGTTGGTACCATTCTAATTAATTGCTCGTCAATTAAATTGAATATAAAACACCTGTTTCTACAATTCTGCTTAGTGGTTAACAATTTGCCAACTCTTCCTGGAAAACCCCAAACACCTCTGAAATACCTGCTGTATTCAATAGATTATCATTTGAACCCTCAAGTTTCCTCTGCAACATAACATAACAAAATTAGAGGAGCAGGGTTGCTTCCATATGGAGACTATTTTCCATGGAGCTCTCAATGCTGCTGTAAATGCAGAGGTATTTGTATCACCCCAGTGTCGAAAGAACTGCGCTGATTGCCTATTTGTTTTCATGTATAATTTTGAAAAGTACTGGGTTCGATACATCAGGACTTGGACCACGACATAGGAAACATTAGTACTTCACACTAGGAACAACAACTAATGGCCGGGCGGCCAACTATATACATTTGGGGAGGGACGCCCTTTGGTTCTATTGGCAGGTTTAAACTTCCCGCCAATGCCCCTATTGGCTCCTTCCTGGAAGTTCAGGAGCCTAGTCCCTATCGTCTTAGTGGATCGAAGCTTTGCTGCCTCTGGCTGGTGCCTGGGAGTGGTCTGAGGACATAACAAATTTAAAGTGCTGGTTCTTACCTTTAAAGCCCTAAATAGCTTGGGGCCAGGACTATATGAAGGACAGCCTTCTCCCACACTGTTCAGCCTGCCAGTTAAGATCTGTCTCATAAGCCTGGCTTTCTGTGGCCCCACCTTCAGAGGTGAGGTCAGTGGTAACCAGAAACAGGGCTTTTTCAGTAGTGGCACCTCAGTTGTGGAATGCTGCTCCCCTTGAGGCTTGCCTGGTGCCTGCATTGCTTTCTTTTAGGTTTCAGGCCAAAACTTTTCTGTTCAGCCAGGCTTTTCATTAAGGGGGCTGATCTTTTAGTGCTTTCTTATATGGGTATTATGTTAAGCTGTCAGTGGTCTCTTTGTATGTTTTTTTTAATGTTCTACTCAGTTTTTAAATGTCAGGTTTTTATTGCTATCTTTTAATGTTTGTTTTTATTGTTTTGTAGTTTGTCAGCTGGTTTCTGGAAAGGTAGCATCAAAAATTCTAAATAAATAAAAGGGAGCATCCAGACAGCAGTTTTCTCAACACTTTCCTTGCCTCAGCCCTCCACCCATGGCTGTCATTCCCCTCCCTAATACCTAAGGGCTTTAAGAATTGTATAATAATATCTTGCAAAAATGTACTAATTCTCAGCTTTCTTGTTTTTAAAGGGATACTTTAGCTCTTTTTGTTGCAAAGTTATAAGGGTAAATGTGTACTTTTACCTTTTACCTTCATAAGGAAAAAGGCTAGAGACTTACTTTTTAAAAATGAACTTCAGAACTGGTACATTGTTGCAACAGGTTTGGGAAATATCTCAGCAAAGCTGGGGAATCACAGAAAAAGGGTAAACAAAGTCATATGGATACTTTTATAAGAAAGCCAAAGTAGAGCACATAATTAATCTTTCGGGCTTTTGTTTGAGGCAGCTTATGAAAATACCTGCATGAAAACAGCCCAAATAAACTTGTTTGTCTGCCTGTTAATGCAGTGTTCCTTATGGTGCAAACCCATAAATACTTTTTTTTTACAGACAAATCATCCAACACTATGAAATCTCAAATACTAGATGTATTCCTATTTTAAAAACCACATGCATCCTTTACCCTGATTCCCCTGCAAAATTCCCCTCTCCCAAAGGCCTGCCTGTTGCCAACATATCCACCTTCCAATGGATTCCCCTCCCTCCCATCTCTTACCCTAGTTTCACAGGGCTGGGATGATAGGGGAGCACACGGCTATGTCTGGGAATCTGCCACTAAAAATGCTGCACAGAGATAGACCATTTTTAAATGTGTGTGCATGTAAACAAAAGGACCTTGGGAATGGGCAGGTGCCTGGGATGTCAGGCACTGGCCTGATTGACCAGTGAAATTTTATCTCAGGTACCATTTACCATAGTTCAAAAGAATCTTTTGAACTATGGTGCTGGAGAAGACTCTTGAGAGTCCCTTGGACTGCAAGAAGATCAAATCAGTCAATCCTAAAAGAAATCAACCCTGACTGTTCCCTGGAAGGCCAGATAATGAAACTGAAGCTCAAATACTTTGGCCACCAAATGAGAAGGGAGCACTCACTGGAGAAGACCCTGATGCTGGGAAAGATTGAAGGTCAAAGAAGACGGGGATGGCAAAGGATGAGATGGCTGGACAGTGTCATAGATGCAACGAACATGAAATTGAGCCAACTTCAGAGGACGGCGGAAGACAGGAAGGCCTGGCGTGATGTGGTCCATGGGGTCATGAAGAGTTGGACTCGACTGTGCGACTGAACAACAACGCCATTTACCATCATGAAAGAAAAATGAAAAGAAATATGTGAGATGTGAGAATTAAACAATTCTCTTTTTATTTGAAATTCCAACATTTTCTTTAGGATTTTAAAAAATGTATCAGTCATAACTTGTGTTCAAGTCCCATCCAAAGACGAGGGAAGGGCTCAGTGGTTCAATGGTAAAACATCCACTGGGCATGCAGAGGGTTCCAGGTTCAGTCCCCAGCATCTCCAGTTAAAGGATCTAGTAGTAGCTGATGTACAAGACCTCTGCTTGAGATCCTGAAGAGCCACTGCTGATCTGAGGAGTCACTACTGACTGTGATGGACCAATAGTCTGATGCAGCTTCATGCGTTCAACCTGAGGTATACAAACTTCTAATTTTTACAAAATCCCAAATGTTTTTCCTGATTTATATTAACTGAAGCTGAACTTCTCTGACACAGCAATTCTGATAAAAGCCTGTTGAAGAGAATAGTGTTTTGACAGGTTTGCAGAGCTCCCCCACCCATTAAAAACTCTGGGGTTTTATATTCCTGTATAGCTCCCCCTGCAAGACCTTCTGTGTCTTTAAATTGAACGTTTCTTAACATGGAGAGCTGAAGGGTGCTGGCTGTCATACGGGTTAAAAGCACAGGTACCCAGCCAGAAAAAAGTGGCAGTTGCTCATGGTGGTGGACCTCAGAGACCACTCTGCAGTTGCTGTGCATATTCCAAAGTGCATGCTTCTTGGAGAAACCATAGAGTACATGTGGATGGACCAACAAACTGGATGCTGGGGACAACTAAGCATGAGTAGCAATTAATTCCAGGTCACAACATAAAGACAACAGGTAGCTGCTGAACAAATACACTAGGGCCCCGGTCACATGGGCCAGAAAATGCGGGGGGGAAGCATGGCTGTTTGCCCAGGAACAAAATAATGTGCGGCAGCCCGATCAGACATCCCGTCGAGGTTCCGTGGTTAGGCCGTTAGGTGCTGATCACACAGCTATGCAGCGCAGCAAAGAAGCGGCGCGGCGCGATCACACCGGCAATCGCGCTGCACTGCTTCTGTGGCGAACGGGATTTTTTTTTTGCCTCAGTGAAGTTTGCACATGCGCATGATCATTTGTGCGCATCCTGTGGAGACTTAAAAAAAACCCATCCGGTTTGCAACGGGACATGGGCGGGTGCCGGATGCCACGGGTTTCCTGCGGAAACGCGATTAGACACCCGCCCTTGCCCCGCGTTTTCCAGAAAATAGTATATCGTATGTGGTGGTTTTTTACTCCACATCTTCGCCAACAAGCCACAGGTTAGCCACGGGTGCACTACACTTCCCAGATGTTGCAGTGTGATCGCACCTGGAAAATCCGCCTATCATTCGTGTCTTCAGCGTGGCAACTTCTCCGTCTGAACGGGGCCTAGCATGGCTTTTAGTGAAAAGACTGGAAATACTTTGGGCAATACACCTTCCATCTTAGAGCACATCCCTCAAAATGTCATGTGTAGACTCAGAGTAGACATGCTGAATCTCTCCTGAGCAGCATACTTGTCAGGATACTGATGTACGGAGTTGGGATGAGAAGTAATCACTTCTCTACCATCATCCTTGTGGAGAATAAGATCTGGGTAGAATCTACAACAAGAGGAAGGAAATGTTTCTCAACTTAAGGGGGAAAATAGGTGGGGAAACTGGTAGAGGGGAGCTCTTGTTCTGCCTAATGCAGATGTCAGTTAATTAGGGGAGAAGGTTATATCATTAGTGGCCAAATCGATACAGAAAAAAAGATTAAGAGCTTTGGACAGCAAGCTCCTGTGCTTTCTAGTACAGCACCCGGGGCTGTATTTAGCTAAAACTCAATATACATTAGCGAGACAATCAATGTAGAGTTGCACTGGGATGTCTTCTTGAAATACTTTAATTGGGCTCTCTCTAGAATTATCAATGCTAAACAAGATGTCAGCTTTAAACAGAATCGCTCTCATATGGGATAGGCAGGTCAAAGCCTGCGAGGCTATATTCTCTAATTACAAATTTCTTCCTATCTGATGCTTATTAATAGAGATTTCTCAAGGTGGAAAGGGTTTGAGTGATTTGACAAGCGTGCTTGGAAGGTAAACAGAAAGAATCGAGGCCAGGACTATTCATGACAGTCAGCACTGTCAACTTCCCTGCCATAGTCAAGGTTGCTCCCACTCCTAGATTTCTTCTGAATTGATAGCCCACCAGCAATAATACCAAACTGCCAACCTTATATCTTGGATTTATGTTCTTACAAGAACATAAATTAAACTGTAGAATCTGCTTGAAATCATCAGGTCAATAAGCAGAAAATGCGCAATCAATACCATCCATGATTGGCTGATATCTGACATGGCAATATTACATGAAGATGCACAAATATTGCTAATAACACAAAGGTTTTTCAAAAACATTTTCCATTATTTATTCAATACCAAAGTGCATCACAAAAGCTTCTCCAACTCTACCATCATAGCATCCGGAAGTAACTAATCCTATACAAGTTACTCCTTCCTTCTGCAATAGGCCTGGGAGGCCCTGTGAGATGTGAGAGGTGGTTGCAAGCAGGTTGGATCCTGTGACTGTTATCTGCTAAGGGCCTAGCTAGATGTATCCATGTGGCAGCCACAAGGATGCTTCCACCATTGTTAACATGATTTTAAAATCTGGTGAGAGCCCATTAGGCTTGCAGTGCAGCACTCTTGTCCACACCCCACACCTCATCAAGTGCTGAAACAGCCATGGGAGGCTGTGTGAGGCCCTCATTGGCCCTTGTGGCATTTTTAATTGCACCCCCATGGCAACCACAAGGAAGCCATCACATCTAGTTTGGTCCTAAGCCTTCCTTTGAGGAGGAAAGACTTCCTCCAAAGGAGATAGAATGATTATTTCTGATGGAGAACCGCTTCCTCTGACAGATAAACTTTCTTTGTTGAAGGAAGTCTCTCTGTTGGTGGAAGGGAATCGTAGGATCTAGCCCAACAACGACAAAGACTGGAAATTAAATTAAGCCACAGATCGTTGTAGGGAGGGAAACAGTTGTTGAGAAACCAGTAAGGAACAGAAACTTTGGGTGGCAGCCATTTCATGTTGTTATTCTATGATTTGCATACTTAACTCAAGGTCCCTTATTATAACCACTGCTCTGTAAGAATTCATTGTTTGTAAAGTCTACAGCAGCAATTTTTGAATGGCACAGTTCCCAAGGTTTTCAGATTCTTTCTGCTCTGTAGAATTCATTGTTTGTACATCACTTCTGTAGAAAATCCAGAGTGGCACAGTTCCCAAGGTTTTCAGATTCTTCCTAGAATCTTGGTAACCTCATCTTTTCTAGTAAGGAGGCAGATTTCTAGGGATCTCTACTACAGCTGCTAGACCTTCTGCTATGGCAGAAGGCCTCCTGCCAGCCCTGTCCACTTCTGCTCCAAGTGGCAAGAGGAGGGGGGAAAAACACCAGTTGCCATCCTGTTTGTCTTTACATCACTTCTGGGGGAAACTTGGAAGAGACATAGGGTAGGGTCTAGGAACTGGTTTTACTAGTTTCCTGCAATTCCTAGAGCCTATGCCACTTCTGGATTTTTTACAGAAGTGATGTAGAAATGCACAGGATGTTATGCCCCAATTAGGGTTGCCAGCTTCTAAGTGGGGTCTACAGAGGTCAGTTCCCCTGGAGAAAATGGCTGGTTTGGAGGGTAGACTCTATGGCATTATACCCTACTGAGGTCCCTCCCCTTTCAAAACTCCACCTTCCCAAGTCTCCACCCCCAAATCTCCAGGAATTTCCCAACCTGAGGCTGGCAATCCCAGCCTCGATGCCTGGCAATTTTACTGAATACTGATGGCAACTTTTTAGAGAGCTGGCTCTGATAGAGCTGTCGTGGCTTATGGTGTTCTCCATTCCCTTTCTTCCTCACCTGCAGTGCTGCAGACAGAACAGGATTGCCATCTTTGTATTCATTGCCTCTGACCTTGTTCCTATTAAAAGTAGCCTAACACACAGAAAAGTAGCAGGCAAAGTTTTTCTCACCACATCTTCATGCCTGTAAAAACGTAACCTGGGTTTTTTTTTAACACTAAACAACTTTGTCCAAAGGTATCATTTTGTTTTCTGTGTGTCAGACTGCTTTTTTTACACTAAACAACTTTGTCCAAAGGTATCATTTGGAAAGCATAAATTAGTTGCCCCGACAGAATATATCATTTGCACATATTCTATATACCATGCTTTTTACGAGATCATAACACCAGCTTATTACTTAGAATGATACACAAGAACTCAAAGATTGCAAATATTAAAATTATAGTAATGAAATCACTCTACTGTGTTGTTGTGAGAGTGTATACAAATGTGGACTTTCAAGGGGCATGACTTGGTGGTTTTGAGACATTTCAGCTTTGTCTGAACAATTAGGTAAATTAGAGTGTTTGACAGAATACACCAGCTTTTTCTGGCCATTATCATTTGGCAATTTCCAGTAGGCACTGTGATAAGTGTATGCAGGAATTTTTTTTTTTAGAAGGCAGTAGTCGCTTTTGCAAACTTATTGAGGAAGACCATTCTTTGTTTGCCTAAAGGAGAGCTTGGAAACAAGAGAATAAGAAGTTTGTGCTCAAGCTCCACTCCGAGGCAGAGTGAGGATACAACTTTGTGCATCAGATTCTCAAGATGGCAAATGCCAGACATGATTTGTTCAAAATTTGCTGATTGAACATGCCTACAACGGTGACGGTGAGGACGTAGAGTTGTCAGGTCCCCACCACCCCAGACACTGAGACTCACATGGCAGGGTCTGGTGATATCAAGGGTGGGACCTGATGATGAATAGCAGTCCTAAAGTACTATTTCTCTATGGAACTAGAAATGGTACCATATTGTATCTGTGAAAATGTATACAGTAACAAATTGTGTGGCTTTGAAAAGACAGGCCATACAAAAATATGTTTTTAAAATAAAGAAGTCATCAAGTATGTGAGCTGAGATTTCAGCCTGTTAGTGAGGCCCTGAGAACAGGATTGTCAGACACACACCAAGAACCCCCAGGAGGCCTTGGGGGGTGGGGCACGGGGGAAAAATATTTCATCAAAGCAGCAGTTTCATTTCCACTCAAAAAGATTGGCAAAATCCTAGAGTGTTGGTGATGTCACTTTCAGGTTTTAGCCAGAAGGGATGTTGACAATCTCTCCCCCTCCAGCTCCTCATTCAAGCAGCTGTGGGGACCAGGAGGTGGCAGTGAGACATCACCCTCCATAGCAGGTAAGTTGGCAACCCTACCTGGGAATGAACCCCAAACCTGAGTCTCAGGGCCAAAGCCTGAGACTTGATGACACTAAAAATGTTCTAGAATACTTCATTTGACCTCAGCATTGACATTCTGAGGGAACTTGAAGAGTTTGCAAGGCAACAGAACTTGAGGAATGGAAATTATTTGTCAACATGGAAGATAACGGCAGGAAAAGACATAGGTATATAAGCAGAGAAAGTGTCATCCAGAATATCTTGTTCACTCCCCAATTCTACTTACACAATGATGATTTTGTGCAGTAAATTTTCTTGAAGAAGCCAACATATCAACATGGTAGGTCTAGGACCTTTATGAATTTTCTACCTTTGGGACTTTCTCTGCATGCTGAATACCACCCTGCAAAATAAGCTACAACTCATGTGAATAATCATTGCTTCACTCAGCAGCCATAATGGCACCTAACATTTTTGAGCCTAACCAAGCAGCAAGAGTAGAACTATTGGGTATGACACAATCTCTTGGGATTCCAAAGAACCTTCATCAGCTTTGCTCATACAGTGGTCCAATCTGCATTGGTCTTTCCTGCCACTGTGCAGGCGGTCCCAAATAATCTCACAAATCTCTGACCGATTTCCCACAAGCGCTGCTCCACGGTCTCTCTTCCCTTTTGCCCTGATGGTACGTGTCAATTTCACACAAGCTGCTGTGTGGCCAAATTTTGCCCCACAGCTTTGTGTGATTTTCCCCGTGTCTACTCAATCCTGTTTTTTGAGGACTGAGTAGACGTGGGGAAAATCCAGCGAAGCTGCCGGGCAAAATGCGGTCGCGCAGCAGTTTATGTGAAATTGACACGTACCATCGGGGCAAAAGGGAAGAGCGAGCGCGAAGCAGCGCTTGTGGGAAATTGGCCTCTGTCTGCATTGCTTGCTGCAGCCATTCCCGTATTCTATCAATTCAGCATTGGCTGTCTGCATCATCTTATTGCCCTGTAGTGGTGACTCTGAGGTCACTATGGTGTCTCACTGGCTTATGTGGATCTGGTTTTCAGCTGGAGCAATTGCTCCTCCCCACCCCTGAGCTGCTGTGAGTGATAAGCAGACAACTGGAGCCAAATCCTCCCCCCAGTTTTTCTCCAACCATGTTTCTTTGCTGGTGGGTTACAAGCACACCCCCCCGCAGAACCATGTTATTTCCTGGGGCAGTCCCCAGAATGCCTTGCCTGGCAACTGCTGGGTATTTTGTGCTGTTTACCCGGCTTGTTCACCTTCCAGTCCCCCTCCGCCTCCCACTCTGCCAGGTCACCCCCCTTTACTTTCTGTGGGTGGGGGTCGTGGGTGCCATTTCCTCCCCGCAGTGCAGTGCCCTGCCAGCACCCTGGGAGGCTGCTCCCCCCCCCTCACACTTTCCCTCCCGTGTGCCCCTGTGGTCGCCATGCTGAGGTCTGATCCAGACAACAAGTTTTTATCCTGAGCCAGAATGGAAGGGAAAGGGGAACAATGTACAACGTGCCACAACAGACCGAGACTGCTTTACACAGCAGGTGCAGATTCAGCCAATGTCTCAAACAGAAGAATCAAATATAGCAGCACCAATTAACAAATTCTGGTTCATCTGTAATATGATTTTGCAAGCTGAAAACAGCTCCTTATTAAAATGAAAGGAGCAAAAATGGAAACATCTTTCCCAAAATAAGCAACATCAGAAGATTAAAAGGAAGCCAAATACCAGGGCGGGTGGAAATTACAAAATGTTATTCTGGATGAAACAGAACTGTTTACCTGCTGTAATGGCATGCATTAACATGCTTTTCTGTTTCTGGAGCTTGCTTAAATAACATTCATGTGTTCTTGCTACATTACACACTAAAATAGACCAGCACAACTTGAGACACCTCCCTTACCAAGCCAAACACAAGCCCAATAGCTGTATATTGTGGCCTGCCAAGATCTCAAAATCCCTCTTCCCCCTTTGGTATACCATGCAGCAGGGGGGAAAAAATTACATGCCAAGTTAAGTGAGTTGTATTGTGCAGGCCTTGTTTAGAGAAAATATAAGGGAAATATCTTAATTGAAAAGTCTGAATAATTTTCTTAGGTCTAGAAGCTCACAAGGTTACTGTGTGCCTCTGCTTAGAAAGAAAAATTCTGCCAGATATGGCTCTTCCTTTGTAGTTCTCTAATAGGAAAAACTGCATCTGGCAATATTCTTTCTTTGTGACTCTTAAAATTAGAAGAGACTCTTCATGGCGTGACACCTGACCACTTTAAGGTTGCAAACTGCCTGTAGAAAAATATCCTGTCCCTTTAATAGAGACGAAATGGGCTGTTATTTACCTCTATTTGAAAAGCTTCTGCCTATTTCCACATATTAAGCCTCTGTTAAAAAGGCAGGGCATTTCTTCTCCTGGTGGCTGGCAACCCTAGGACACAAGTTGCTTTAAACCTAAAAGGATCATTGAAAAGTTATGGTCCTCTCCCTCCAGGTACTTCTTCCAACACGAAATGGGAGACTGCCGCAGCAGCCACACCACAAGGGTCACTGTGGCAATCTCCCATTCCTGGTAGGAATGGATACCTCCAAACAATTGTGATCAGCAGTGGTTCCTAGGCCAAGCTGAAGATCTCAAGAGATGCCCCACCATGCAAACCCCTGCCACAAGTCCTGCCATTGCACCAAGGGGGGACATGATAGAGGTTTGTAAAATTATGCACAGGGTGGAGAGAGTTGACAAAGAGAAATTTTTCTCCCTCTCTCCTATTTGGAGAAACTCGAGGGCGTCCAATGAAACTGATGGGCAATAGGTTCAAGATGGACAAATGGAAATACTGCTTTACACAGAGAGTGATTAAAACGTGGAATTTGCTGCCAGAAGATGTAGTGATGGCCACAGGAATATACAGCTTTAAAAAGGGATTAGATAGATTCATAGAGGATAAGTCTATCAATGGCTACTAGTCTTGGTGGCTGAGAGGAACCTCCACATTCAGAGGCACTAAGCCTCTGAATCCCAGAGCCAAGAGGAGGCAATGTCAGGAACAGGCGTCTATGCCCTGTTGGCCATCTAAAGGAACTGGTTGGCCACTGTGTAAGACAGGATGCTGGAGTAGATGGACTACTGGTCTGATCCAGCACAGCTCTTCTTATGTTCTTATGTACAAGAGTTGGAAATCTAACCTTAACTTTTTAAAAAACATGGGAGATCCTCATCTTGGTTCATCTCTAGTTGGACCCTAAGTATTTCCTGTTACTTTATCTCCATTGGAAAAGGTCTATTTGCTACTTTTCTGTGTTTCAGAAACAGGCTGCTGTTACAGTCACAATATTAAGCCCAATTAACAACAAAATGGCAACCCTCTATGGGAAAAATGTGAGCCCAACAGTAAAATCAATTGTGGAGCTGAATGGGTGATTGTTGAGGCTGCAGCATATTCTATAACAATAGGAAATTCTCATTTCAAATGTACAATGGCCTCAAGTTAGTGAACAAAAAACCTCTTTTTTGTTGAGTGGATGGTGTCCAGCACAGCAAGAACTCCCTCAGCAACTATTCCCCCAAGGCTGGCTGTGCAGCATTATTGGTGAAAAATATAATTGCACAGCTAAAGCATTACAGCATAGTCCAGAAATAAGCTGGCATTTACTTAGCACACAGAGAAGCTTTATCACAGCATATATGACAAGATATTGCTCATGCTTCTGCCTCCAAAACGATGCCCTTGGAAATTGCAAGGCAAAGATCAGCTTTTCCAAATGCATTTGCGCTGAGCCTGGAATTCTGATACAGAGTGATTTTGCACTTGGATTATACACTGTGGTAAATACTGACCTATCCGGAACCTTTATTTAAGAAGGCCAGGAGCTGAAGAACGGAGGGTTCTTGTAACTTTTATGGAAGAAGAGATTTTGAAAGGGAAAATTTGTCATTTGGGGCGAGCAAAACTGCAGATACAATATCCCTGTGGTCCTTTGCATCATCTTGTGTCATTTGTTTATTAACTTATTTATTTAATATTATTTTAAAGCCACCTTTCTCTGAACAAACCTGGGACCCAAGCTGGGCAACAACTTAAAACAATCTAATAACTAAATAATTAAGTAAAGTACAAATAACTTTAACAAAAACAGATATGGCCAGCAAAAACCTTAATAGCTTCAACAGCAATGCCCACAGCAAATATATCAGAGCATCAGTTAAAAATACTGCTTCCCTTTTCCCAGGCCTTAGTCCCAAACACCCTCCTAAACAGATTTAGCAGCCATGCTGGAACGTCAGCCAGGCAAGTAGGGATGGGCATGAACTGACTCACGAACTAACGTTCATGGCAAATTTTGGCCAGTTTGTGGTTTGCAAACAGAAGTTTGTGGATGGGCAATTGGCAAGAACGTTCCATGAACTTTCAAGCTGTTCACGGCAGTTTGTGGTGGTTGGTGAATGGATACATTTCCAGACAGACTGTCTTTGCTCAATCAAAATGTTTACCAAACAGGGGAGGGTTCCCTATGTGTAGCTTGCTCTTTTGAATCTGCACCTGGCATTCCCCCTAAAGCACTTTCCTGGGGGCATCTTCTTTGGGGAGTCATAACTAAGACCTGCTAAGTTCAATCTGCAAGTAACTTGGAGGGCATGTAGAGAAGCATCAGGGGGAGGTCCTCTGTGTCTCTAGCTTTCACAGGTGCCATTCTATATACTCCTGAACCTGTGTTGTCATTTCCCCAGAAAGCAATTTCTGGGGGGCACCTTCTTTGGATTCCATAAATACAATCTTTACCAAACTTGGAGGACAAGGAAAGGAAAATTAGCTGGAGATCCCCTGTGAGTTTGGTATCTTTAGCATGCCAGGGGGCATTCTACTGCATCACAATCCTCACAAACTGAAGCTGTTCATTTGGTGCCTAAAAGTTCATGACGGTTCATGGCTCAAGAACTGGGCACACCACAAATCGCAAGCCAAACCAAACTGCATTTTCCTGGTTTGTGCCTATCCCTAAAGGCAAGAGCTTCTTCTGGGAGGCTAGGCTAGCAGCCCATTGTGCTCTTGGGCAGAATGGAGTTGCCACACAGATAGGTAAAGAGAAAGTAAAGGTACCTTGACATAATTATTTTTGCAACCTTTTTTTTTTTTTGGTCTTCTGGCCTCATATGCCCAACCTCACAAAAGCTTAGTTCCCACTGCACAATAATTTTTCCACTGTACAAAAACATCCAGATGCACATCATAGAATCATAGAGTTGGAAGGGGCCATACAGGCCAACTAGTCCAACCCCTCACTCAATGCAGGATCAGCCTAAAGCATATTGATTGCCTAAAGCATCCCTGATAAGTGTTCATCCAGCTGGTGCCTGAATACTGCCAGTGAGGGGGAGCTCACCACCTCCCTATGTAGCCAATTCCACTGCTGAACTACTGTTACTGTAAAAAAAAAATCCTAATATCCAGTCGGTATCTTTCTGCTCACAATTTAAACCCATTATTACGAGTCCTATCCTCCACGGCCAACAGGATTAGCTTTCTGCCCTCCTCTAAGTGACAGCCTTTCAAATACTTAAACACAGCAGCCTGTTTCTGAAACACAGAAAAGTATCTGTCTATCTAACTAGTGGTGTGCATTTGGCATAAACTAATCCAAAAAATTCCCAGAAAATACCTTTTAAATTGAGGCTGCATTTCAGCTATCTGAAATGGTCAAGCCCTGAAAATCCAAAAAATATTTGGGATTTTCGGGACTGCTGAATTTAAAGGGCATTTAAAGGGATTGTGGTCCCTTTAAACGTCTTCTCCAAGCCACACAACTTCATGGCGCATGAACTCTGAATGCGTTTAAAGGGCACTTGGAGGTGTTTAAAGGGACTGTAAGCCCTTTAAATGCTTTTGAAGTTCACTCATTGTGGAGTCATGCGGCTTGGAGATGGCATTTAAAGGGACCGCAGTCCCTTTAAATGCCACCCTCTTCCATTGGAAACAATGGGGGAAACTTCTCCTTGGGCCCCTAGAGTTGGACTCCCGGGTCCAATCTTTTTTAAACTTGGGGAGGTTTTTGAGGAGAGGCGCCTGCAGCTATGCTGCATATTTGGTGCCTCTACCTCAAAACACAGCCCCCCCAAGCTCCAGTTACCCCCAGATCAATCCTCCATTATACCATATGGGAACCATTGACTATAATGGTCCCCATAGGGTATAATGGAACCAAAAACAATCTGAGTTTCCCAAATATTTACCAAATCCAAACACCATAACCATTGGGATTCGGGCATACTGAGAAATGGTACTGATATTTTTCGGGTTCAATATACCCGAACCTGAAAAATACTGGGGTGGGTTTTTTTGCACACCCCTATTCTCAGCCTCCTCTTCTTCAGACTGAACGTTCCCAGGTCCCTCAGTCTTTCCTCATAGGACTTGGTCTCCAGGCCCCTGATCATCCTCATTGCTCTCTTGCTCTATTCTGTCCACATCCTTTTTGAAGTGAGGCATCCAGAATAAACTGTGCTGTGTGACAACCAGATATTTCTCTAGCAAACAGACACAACTGAATTTCTGCCAGCTGTGCAGCTATTAAAAGGCAAAAGAGCTCAGCTCTTAATCAAGCAGCTGGCAATATTATTCAGTCTTGTCACTGCATCTATAGATGATTCAACTCATTGTAAGGCTCTCATTTTCTGTTTAGAAAACATACATGCAACCTCTCCAGAGACCTGCTTGAGGTGGCTCACAGATTAAAAACAATACAACAATAAAATAATAAAAACAACAAACATAACATTTATCACCTGTTTTTGGCTGTCAATTCGCAGTTGACATGGCAACCCTGGAGGGCTTTCAAGGCAAGAGACGAACATTCCCTGCCTCTGGTTTGCCATTTCCTTCCTCTGCATAGCAACCCTGTACTTCCTTGGTCGTCTCCCATCCAAGTACTAGAGCCTACCCTGCTTAGCAGCCAAGATCAGACTAGTCTGGACTGCCCAGGTCACCCATTAACCTTAGAACCAGCCATAAAATTAGTCAAGAACCCATTAAGACGAAAAGCTACATAAATACAATATTTATTAGTCTAAAATAATTTTCCATAAACAGCCCTCAGGCCAGAAGCAGGCCATCAAAATGACAACTACAAAAGATAGATAACACTTCAATTAAACGCTGAGGTAAAGAGAAGTGTTGTGGCCAGGCACCTAAAAACTGTAGACACCAGGCGAGCTTCAAGGGGGAGGGAATTGCAAAGGTGAGGTGCCACTACCATAAAGCTGTTTCTGGTTGTCGCCACCTGCCTCAGATCTGCATTTGAGAGCACAGAAAGCAGGGCTTGTGAGGAGGCAAAACTTCAAGTACCCCACCCCCATGCTGTTGACATCCTTAAAAGCAGCATTTTGAATTGTGGTCTGAAGCAGACAGGCAACCCATAACAGTTCTTCAGTTCAGGATTGATCCAGTCTCTATAACCACCCCCATGTTATCAGAAGTGTGCTCATCCAGCCACACCCACCTTTTGCTTGTTATTCTGTTTACCTTGTTTGTTGTCAAAACCCAGGGCTTTTTTTGGAGCAGGAACTCCTTTGCATGTTAGGCCACACACCCCTAATTGTACCCAATCCTAATGAGTTTCTGCTGTTGGGTGTGGCCTATTCTGCCCATGAGTTCCTGCTGGGCGTGGCCAACTTGGGAGCCAGCCGGAACTCCGTTCCTGTGCGTTCCTGCACAGAAATAGCTCTGGAGTTTCTTGTGATTCCTAGAGAGATGCGACATCACTTCCTGGTTTTCTTCAGAAGTGGTGTCATAGTACATGCAATGCTGGCACCCCTCCATGTCCCCATCCCACCCCAAACTCCCAGCAGTTGCCTGGCAACCCAATTCTAGATGCATCAATACTGGCCCTGAATCAGAGTTTTGAGGTCATGGTTAAAGGGCTAAGGTAGAACAAGTTGAAACTAAATCCAGACAGATTGCTGGTCAGATACGCTGCTCGCTCGGCTCCGCCCTGGAAACACATCTTGCTTATTTTAAAACAGCGTCATCAGCTGCTGTTTTGTTTCTGAGTTAAATTCTGAGGCATTCAGGCATCCACCCCACAGCGAGCATCTGCCATGGCAGGGCTCAGGGGCAGATTCTCCTCCTCTGGTGAGGACTCATCCTCCCATGCTAACCCAGGATGGTCAATGACAAGGACAGACTGATTCCTCAGTCCTCAAGCAGCTTTATCATTGACCAACAGTGCCTCAGTCTTGTCTGGACTCAGCTTCAGTTTATTGGTCCTTACATATTACCTTGTCTAGGCACCTGCTTAGGACTTCCACAGATCCATCAACTCAGCTGTTAAGAAGAGATAGAGCAGAGTGTCATCTGCATGTTGGTGGCACCTCACTTCACATGACTGGATGATCTTTTTCAGCAGTTTCATGTAGATGTGAAACAGCATGAGGAACAAGATAGACTTTTAAAAGACTCCACACCATACTTGCTATAGAGCTGAACAGCAGTCCCCTGGCTATCTTTCCCAAAATCAGCTTGCTAGATAAGAGGGAGCAACCAAAGTATGGTATCCCCACTCCCAACCCAGACACCTTCTACAGAAAAGATACCATGGTACTGAAAGTCACCCAGAGGTCCAGGAGAATGAACTGTCGCTGTCCCAGTAAAGACCATCAGTCATGGTGACCAAGCCAGGTGAACACAATCTAGATAATCCATTTCCTCCATGACTGTCTGAAGCTGCATAGCCACCACCATCTCGAGCACCTTGTACAAGAATGGAATGTTGGTCTGTTGCGGATTTAAACTTTAAATAATTGTTTAGGATGCTTTAATACAGTAGGCTGGAGAGTTGGCTTTTAGCATAAATCTTTTTGTATAAATCTGCAAATATGCATTTCCCCCCCACAGTTTTAGCTAACTTACAGTTTTCAGCCTTGAGAAGAATAATGGCTTTATGCCCAGAATAAATCTAAGGAAAAAATAGAACCGAGTTTACAACAAATATTCTTTGGGATGCTCAAATGTGTCTTTTATCATGCCTTTAGAAAGCAGGAGCAAGAAGGTTTAGTACAGTCATGTGTTGGCCTATATCATAGCTTCCGTATAAGCTGCGGTGGCTCAAGTGGTTAAGACGCTGAACTGCAGGCTGTGGAAGGTCAGTAGTTCAGCAGTTCAAGTCCCGAGTGTGCCGCATAACGGAGTGAGCTCCTGTCTCTAGTTCCAGCTCCTGCCAACCTAGCAGTTCAAAAGCAAGAAATTGCAAGTAGATCAATAGGTACCACTTTGGTGGGAAGGTAACAGCGTTCCGTGCGCCTTTGTGTTTAGTCATGCCGGCCACATGACCACGGAAATGTCTTCGGACAGTGCTGGCTCTTCGGCTTTGAAACAGAGATGAGCACTGCAACCCTAGAGTCGGATTCGACTGGTTTTCGAGCAAGGGAACCTTTACCTTTTTATAAGCTGTAGGGTTGCCAAGTCCCTCCCGGCAACTGGAGGGGGACTTATCAGCAGCGGGGGAAGGCTTAGGCTGGTGATGCTGTGATGACATGGTAACCATTTTGACATGCACTGGAAGCGATGTCAGTGTGTCACTAGTGATGTAGGACACTCTGGTATTTGGGCAAACACCGTAAAGTTTTTACCCAAATAGTAGAGCATCTGGTGTCATCAGCAACACACTGCTATCACTTCTGGTACATGCTGGAAATGACATTGCCATGTTCCCACTGCATCTCTGGCACGTGCCTCCCCCACACTGGTAAGTGTCCAGCTGATCATCGGAGAGGCATGGGGGCTGGGAGGCAGGGGGCTGGCAGTCCTATGTTAAAGGGCCATGCCCTTTAACTTCTGAATCGCTCATATTTGGAATTAATTGAAATTTGCTTTCCCCTTTTTTGGGGGGGGGGGAAAGCTCTGAATAAGAAACTATGAAACTTAACTGTTTTTCTAAGAGTCAGCTTAGTTAGAATAGGAATGAGATATACGTTATATAGGATTGGTTTCTATGGAGTATGCTAGTGTTCTGTGTTTTGTCTAATTAATGTTTTGTCTAATTAGATCTAAAGTGATCAGATTATTTGTAAATAATAGTTTTAATTAATATTTTGACTGTTTATTGTCTGGGAACTAAAGGGTTTCACTTGGAATACAGCCCGAATAATTAAACAAACCTCAGTTTTCTTTCTTAGAGATTGAGGGCTGGGCTGTGCAAAGACTGGATCCTGTAGGGGAACATTTTGTCACCAAGCAGTGCTGTAATTTAGTAGTTAATATGTTGCTTTAATTAAGTCAAAGAGGTTTAAAGTAATACCCCCTCAAAGATGGGTCCTAGCAACCACTACAGGTCAGTAATTCTTTAGATCATTCAGGTCCAGGGATGTCTTCATTAATTCTTTCAAAGTATTCTGGACTACATAATCGCACAGAGAAGTGTTTATTACCTCCAATACTTACTTGACCAGCTCTGCCTGGCTAGAACCTATCAACTACAAGGGGAAAATGCCAAGCCTATATATGGTGGGCCACACAATTCTGGGCCAAATCTCCAGTTCATCAGGCCTCACCAAGTGAAAGTCATCCATACAACTAGGCAGGACTGGGAAGTGAAAATGGCCCTGGAGCAAGCCAAGCTGAGTTGTCCCAGTGGCAGTACAAGCCAGCGCTGCAGGGCTCACTCAGCTAAGTAGTGCAAACAGTGGGTATAAGCTCAGGCGCTGCTTCCTCTTGGAAACTGACAACAGTGCAGGAAAAATTGGTTAATTGATCCAAGTTCCCATTTCTGAAGAAGGGTCTGAGCCAAATGAACCCCGAGGCGCTGGCAGAGTTGCTAGTGCTTGGTTCTGCTTGCTCCTCACCTCCAGTGACCCGCTAGGGCAATGGCCTACCAAAAAATTTACATGTAAGTTGCAGGGCCAGACTGCACTCCAATAGCATTGCAAGATTGAACTGAACCAGCCACAGCACTCAGATCACGGTGAATAAGACCACTGGTCCATCTGTCCACATGCCATCTATATTTCAGCTGGCAGTGGCTTATCCCCCCACATGTTAAGTGTTTTTCATTTTCCAATCCCAGCAGCATTCCAGTAGTATTATCAGTTAGAGGTCAGATCAAGATTAATTTAGAATTCAATAACTTTGCTAAAGTTCAAGTCCCTAATAAGATAGGAATGAAATACAAAATGTTCTCTGCTCATCAAAAGGTTACAATTTACCAAGATTGATTAATCTGAAATGAATTAGCTACTATGATGAAAGAATGGCAAAGAAATGTGTAAAGACTAAAAGTAAGAAATCTTGGTTTAAGTTCAGTGATAGTTACATCTACCACAATGGTAGGCAAATAGGAATTTAGAAGTTGCATATAATAACATAGAAGTGTCCATTTTAAATTTAGAGTTCTAAGAAATATTTGGTCAAAACTAAAGCTAAACTAAGAAGGGGCTGGTAGGTAAGGAGGTGCCTAACCAGGGGTCATTTCGTAGAAAAAGCGGTGCAGGAGCTCATTAGCATAAATCATTAGCATAACTTATTTACATATGCCACACCCCCTGACATCACCGGAAGTATGTCAGAAGGCAACACCCACAGCTCAGGCTCCACTGGACTGTTTTGGATTGCTAGCTATTGGGAACGTGCAGATCTGTCCTCGCAGAGGAGGGAGAGTGTCAAGTTAACCTGCTTTCTTACCTATTGTGAAAACCAAGTGGTACCTATCTCCCCCCCCCAAGTGTGTCTAAAAATGACAGGCAAGGAAAGGTTAAAGCATCTCCTCTGCATATATCCACGCTCGCAAGTGTAGCTTCCTGTACCTGCCTTCTCCTTTATAAAACAAGGCTAGGAAAAGTGACATGCAACTGCATATAGTAAAGACCTAAGACAGAGTCATTCATTCATTTAATTTAATTTCATTTGTAATTACTTTTCTCAGACTCAAGGAGGATGGCAACTAACAACAACGCAGATAGCTGGCACAGATTAAACAGCATGTATCAGATGCAGTGATGTTTAGCCTCCCAATTTAAACCCCGTTTTACACATATCGTGCATTAGCAGTGAGTTGGACAAACATGATTTTTCCCCCTACAGTAACTCATCCAGCTCACAGTGTAGTACTCTCTGAAATGGAAGACCTACACGGTGTATCTTCCATTACCTTCCATTTTAATTAAATGTTCCTGGGATAAATCTTGTGTTTACATTTCAGCAACAAGCTTCTAGTACAGACTGCTTCATTTATAAACTGACTGGATGCAATCCAATCATATCCTGTTAATGTACCTGCCACTCATAGAAAGCCAAGTCTCTTGGGAGGTTTGCTGTATGGTTCTTTTTCATTTTCTACAGTTATTAACTGTTATGTCTCCGAAACGGAATAATTTATGTTCATTAGACATCTCTGTACAGTATGCTTGCCAGGTCCCCCCTGGCCACCAGCAGGGGATGGAGTAGGGTTGCCAGATCCAGGGTGGGAAACTCCTAGAGATTTGGGGTGGAGCCTGGTGAGAACAGGGACCTCAGTGGGGTACACTGCCATAGACTTCACCCTCCAAAGCATCCATTTTCTCCAGGGAAACTGATCTCTGTTGTGTCGAGATGAGATGTAACTCCAGGGGAGGCTGGCATCCCGACTACAGCTTTTGGACCATTATCTTTCAATGGAAGGCAGGTCCCAAAACTGCAAGTGGGAGAAATATTGAGAGAAATTCTAGTTATACAGACAGGAGAGCAAACTGGCTGGAGTTACATTCATCTTAATCTTTCAGATCAGGGTTTGTACTGCCTGCTGGGTGCTGCCATTGGCTGTGGGGGTTGTTTGGGCAGGGATGGGTGATGGACGTGGCACTCATATGTGTCCTGTGGTATTTTGGGCACTGGGTACATGGTGGCTGGTGGGGGTGTGCCCTCACAGGCCACCATGAGTTATGCCTTTTTTATTGCTGATGTAACTTTCTGCTGGGTCTAGGGTTGCCAGGTGCCTTTCTCCTGCCAGCAGGGGGATTTGGGGCACATTCTAGGGGTGGGTGGGGACATCGGTGACATTGGGGTGATGCTGTACTTTTTGGGCAAAACTCTATAGTAAAAACAGCTTGTTGTTGTTGTTGTTGTTCAGTCGCACAGTCGAGTCCGACTCTTCGCGACCCCATGGATCGTCTCCCGCCAGGCCCTCCTATCTTCCGCCGTCTTCTGAAGTTGGCTCAATTTCATTTGGGGGTGGGGTTTCCCCTGCCAGCCAGCTGGCCAGTGGCAGGCCAGAGCCCACAAAAGCAGGGAATAGCTGACAATGAAAAGGAAAATGACTATTTCAATATGAAAATTAATATATATTATTTTAATATAAGTTTTACTGTTATGACTGAGGAATACGGGATACCTTGATTAACACACAAGGGCCACTGGGCCACAGATATGGCTCCCTCTTTGCTGGGAACAAAGCCATAAAGTTCTCAGATTTCAGGTTGAGAAAGTTTTTCTTTAAAGAGACAAATGTGTAGGATGACGATGGCCATTTGTCCACGTGCCAGGAAGAAGCAAGACAGATTTTCGTTTTGGATATCCTGATTTAGGGCATTAAAAGTTTGGGGATCTACACCTTGTTATAATCAGAGAAAGCTGCAGGTCAGCACAAACAGGAACTCAAACCCAATTCCAAGATAGGTCAGGGAGGGGAAACCCTCCCTTCTGGAGGGTAAACATCAAAAAAGCTTAGCACTCTGTGGGAAAACACAAGCCATGAACTGGGGAACAGTGAAGTGAAGTATTGGGATACCTGGTTAATACAGCAGAGTTTGCCCAGTCATAGAAGCGTGATACTGAGTGCAGTAAATAAATCTCCCAAGAAGTATATTGCAAAAGAGGTAAACTCACATTTATTCAAGTAGATCCAGTTCACATTCAGGTTGTAGTCAAAAAAAGAGAAAGAAGCCTAATCTAAGGAGTACTTTTCCTATAACAAATGGCCAGCTAATCCAGCATCACATGCAGTATTCCTTCTAAGTTGAGTTAGTGTAAGGTAGCTCACAGTTTTTTAGCCTCCAGCTCACACATTTTTGTTTTAGCTCAGGAAGGATGGCTCCAGAGCAAACTAATTTATACAGTAGCCAAACAGCTTGCTCACAACAGCTTGCATATTGGTGCAACTCAGCCCAGATCTCTGCAAGACCTCTCCCAGTGGTTTCACATAGATGTTGAAAAGCACAGGGGCAAGAATGATGGAACCTTGTAGAACTCCAGAGGCCAGAGGTCAAGGGGCAGTTTCCCAGCACCACATTCCGAAACCTGCCTTTGAGATAGAACGAGAACCACTGCAGAACATTGCCTCCCAGTCCCAATCCCAGGCCAGAAAGGCAGTTCAGAAGGATACCATGATCAATGGTATTGAAAGTCACCGAGAGCTCCAGAAGAATTAATAGGGTCACACTGTCCCTGTCCATCTCCCAGCATGGCTCATCCACCAGATCAAACAACAACTTCTCAGTCCCATAACCAGGTGTAAGGATCAGAACTTACAGATCTCAAGGCTTTCATGAAGTGTGATCAAGCTGTAAGTTTTTACAGGTTAGTTGTAGCCTGTAAGGACTGAGTGTTAATTAAAAGCACCTGGTGGCCTTGACCAGGGCATAAAATGCTTTTATCTGGTTGTCAGCTACCTATGAGGCAGAGGGCGGGGATACCAAAGAGTAGGTACATACGTCAAGGCCTTGGTGACTGGTGGTATGATTAACTGGTGGAGGGAAGCCTGCAAGTATTTTTTTAAAAGATTTATTTAAACTTTACTATTTAACATAATTTTAACGCTTACAATTACAAACATAATGATGAGAGCCTTAACATTCCAGTATTCTTTGTATCCAATTATACACTCTAGACCAAATTTTCAAGTAAATCTCTTTGTTTTTCCCTTGGAGAAAAATAGTCAGTTTATCAATCTCTGCCATCTCTAGTAGTCTTTGTATTAATTCCTCTTTCATTGGAATGTTTTCCGATTTCCAGTGTTTTGCGAACAGAATTCTAGCCGAAGTAAGAATGTGTATTATCAGACGTAAATCCAAGTTGTTATATCCCTTCGGTATCATGTTCAGTAAATAAATCTCAGATTTTAATGGTAGGTTAATGCCTATTATTTCTCGTATCATTCTTTGAATTTTTGACCAACAATTTTTACTTTTCTGATACATCCACCACAAATGAAAAAAAGACCCAACATTTTTCTTACATTTCCAACATAAACTCGTTACATTCGAATAACATTTGGCTAGTTTTTCGGGGGACCAATGCCATCTATGGAACATTTTGTAAATGTTCTCTTTGTAGGCCATAGCTCGAGTAAATTTTATTGAATTCCACATTTTTACCAGTCATCTAAATCTATATTATGTCCAATATTCTGCATCCATGCAATCATTGGCACTTTAACTATTTCATTGTAAGTATATTCATCTATTTAAAAAGTATATAACTTTTTAATCAATTTGTCATCTGAACTCTTATCCAAATCTGTTAATTTCTTGTAAAAGCCTATTCGGTTATCTTTAGTAAACCTAGATTTTAACTTCAGTCCTTCCCACCAATTAAGTTTTAAATTTTGGCTTAATAATGTTTCATCTGATTTTAATCTATTGTTTGTATCTAGTAGGTCATCGTAAGTACTCAAATTAAATTTAGATATTAACGTGGGTTTTATGAAGGCTTCAAGAGGCGAAACCCACCTTGGCATTTTATTGTAATACGTTGGTTTTACCTCTTTCCATATTTTTATCAATGCCCCTCTTATGACGTGTTGGTGAAAGTTTGTGTGTACTCTGTCTTTGTCATACCATATATAGGCGTACCACCACATAATTAAATCATGGCCTTCTAATTTTAAACATCTTGAGTTCTCTAGAGATAGCCAATCTTTTATCCATAATAGGAATGCGGATTTATAATAAAGAGCCCAATTGGGCAGCCCAAAGCCTCCCCTTTCCTTTTTGTCTTGAAGAACTTTCAATTTAATCCTTGGTCTTTTCAACTGTCAGATAAACTGGCCTACAATTTTATCTAAATCTTTCAAATATCACTTCTTTTTAAGGATCGGTATATTTGGGGCCAAAAATAAAAACCTTGGCAAGATGTTCATTTTAATTGTCGCAGTTCCCCCCATAAATGATAGCTGTAGTCCCTTCCATTTTTCCAAGTCTTTTTTTTATATCAGTAAGTAACTTCTTATAATTATCTTCTAGTATAGAGCTACATCTTTTAGTTAAGACTATTCCTAAATACTTAACTTTTTACTTACTTCTATAGATACAACAGCTTCAAGAAATCTCTATATTTATTTATTTATTCATAAATTTGGTAATAAATAAATATAGAGGAGATTCTTGAAGCTGTTGTAACTGAATTTTCATGCAGTTTTTGGTCAATAAACGAGTCTTTTTAAAATTAATTTTCAAACGTGCAACTTGTCCATAAACTTGAATTATAGTGATAAGTTGGTTAATGGATGTTAGGGGCTCTTCTAGGGTAAAGACTAAATCATCTGCAAACGCTTAGAGTTTAAATTCTTCTCTGTTTATTCTTAATCCTTTTATGGTATCATCTTCTCTTACCCGATTATTAAGGGTTTCCAAGGTGAAAATAAAAAGTAAGGGAGAAGAGAGCATCCTTGCCTTGTCCCTTTCTGTATTTCGATTTTACAAGTAAGATCTCCATTTACTTGTATCTTCGCTGTTTGTTCTTTATATATGGCACTAATCATCGTAAGAAACTTATCTCCACAGTCCCAGGCATTGAGTTTTTGTAGTAGGAATTCCCAGCTTGCATTATCGAAGGCCTTTTCCACGTCAAGAAAGACAAGAGCCATTTGTTTTTTATGGTGTATCTCGTAATATTCTAACACGTTGATAATTGTTTGGTCTTGATGGCTGACTTGAATCAGTACTCTTTTCAATCTGGAAGTTAGTATGTTTGGAAATGTTTTGTAATCAACATTCAGTAAGGATATAGGGCTGTAGTTTCTTATTTCCTTTTCTTCAGTTTCTTGTTTGTGTATCAGTGTAATTAGAGTTTGATTCCATGACTCAGGAGTTTTACTTTTCTGGATTATGTTTTGAATAACGGATTTTAGTGGTAGAATTATTTGTTCTTCAAGTACTTGATATACTTCTACGGGAAGTCCATCTGGTCCGGGTGCTTTCTTTTTCTTTGTATTTTTAATATGTTCAGTTATCTCAAAGATTGTAATTGGTTGATTTAGTATTGCTTTTTGTCTATCATTAAATTTCTTGGTATTTCATTTTTGTATATAATCCTTTATCTGTAGTTTATTGTGGTTAGTTTGTTGATATAATTTCTTATAGAAGTTTTCTATAATTCAATTCTATAATTCAATTCTTGTGTCGTATATTTTTCCTCTCCTTCATTTCTTAATGATTTTATAATCCTTTTCTTTCCTTAGTCTATAAGCTAGCCATCTGGTTGGTTTGTTTACGTTTTTGAAGTAATATTGTTTAGTATATTCTATATTCTTCACTAATTCTTGTGTCAATATAACATTCATTTGATGTTGAAGGTTTTTATTTTAATCCTTCTTGATTCTGTGGAGGCATTTAGTTTCATTTTATCTTCCTCTTCTTTGATTTGTTTTACCAGTTTCTCATATTTCATTTTCTTTTGTTTTTTTATCCATGCATCTTGGTTAATGAAACAGCCTCTTATATATGCTTTAAATGCATCACAAACTATATCTATATTCATTTCAAGTTGGATGTTCTGTTCAAAGAAGTCTTGAATTTCTATTCTCATTTTACTTACAAATTTGTCATTTCTTAATAACCCAGTGTTCAAAGTCCATCTGGGGTTTTTTTGGTCATTTTTAATGTCAAAACCAAGGGATTATGATCTGCAAATGTATTTGGTAATATGTCTACTTCTAGCAAGTCATTCACCAGCGTTAGTGTAATCCATGCCATATCTATTCGTGACCATATCTATTCGTGACCATGAATCGTGTCTTGCAGAGTAAAATGTAAAATCTTTTGTGTTCATATTCTTAGTTCTCCATGAATCTACAATATTAAATTAATCTACCAGTTGGAGAAATGTTCTTGGAAGTATCTTTCCCACCTTATGTTTACTTGTTTTCCTCTTCTTATCTAGCTCTGGGTCGAAAACCGCATTAAAATAACCTATTATGGAAATTTCGTCAAAAATTTGAGTAGAGATAAACTTTCTGAGTGAAGCATAAAAACGTTCCTGATTTTGATTTGGTGCATATATGTTTATCAATAACATTTTGGACTGTCTCTGAATTTTTATGGCCAATATTCTAGCATCTTCAGATTTGTATATCAATTCAGAATATAAATGTTATTTCACGTATATAACCAAACCTCTTTTCTTTTGTCTGCTGCAACAAAATGGTTCCCTAGCTTTTTAAATGTTAAATATTTTTCATCATCCTTTTCTATGTGAGTCTTCTGCAAGCATACTATGTCTGCTTTCAATTTCTTAATTTGGTGGAAGGTTCTCTTTCTCTTTTGGGGGCCATTTAATCCATTGACATTTATGGAAATTATTTTTATTTTATTCATTTCCATATTCTTTATTCTTCATCTCTGTTACATTATTCCTTTGTTGTAATCTGGTAGGCATCTGTGGAGGTATAACTTCTGTCTTTTTCCTCCCCCTTTTTCTGGATTTCTTTTTTATTCCTTTAGTTTCTTGTCCCCGACTCTCTTCTTCAAACTCACTAACATCTTCTTCTTGAAGTCCTAGTTCTGTGCCGTGTCTATCTTTTGTCTTCTACCTTCTACCTTCAAATGTAAATAAAATCCCTTCAGGCAGGGGTCATTTCGTAGAAAAAGAGCTAGGGGAACTCATTAGCATAACTCATTAGCATATGCCACACCCCCTGTCATCACCGGAAGGGTGTCATAAGGCCACACCCCCTGACATCACCGGAAATGTGTCATAAGGCCACACACCCCGCCCCCAACTGTCCCGGCCGCCACCGCCGGCCTTGCAGCTCCACTGCCGAGCCCCATGAGAAGCCCGGAGGTGGACCTGCAAGGCCGGCGGGAGTGCAAGGAAGCCTCG
>NW_015167060.1:45476-60776 GCF_001447785.1 Gekko japonicus
TAACACACCAGGGTATGTCTTTTAAAATTTTAATTTCAGTCTCTTTCATTATGATTTTTGTTTCACTAACAGCTTTTAGAATCTTATTGCTCATAGCTCTTCTATTAAATTTTATATGGACTTCCCTTGTTATTTTATGTTTTCTAGCGTAAGCTGAATTCCTCCTATTCACAGCTTCTATCTCTTTCACAATTTCTTCACTGGTTCCTATTTTCAACTGTTCTTCTATTGCTTGTACCATCTCTTCTTTTAATTTTTTTCAATATTCTGATATCTCAATACAAGGGCTGCTCTTTCCATCTCTAAATTTATCAATGATTCTTCCATCTTATCATTCCTTAACTTTAAATCTTGTAGTTCATAGTTCAGCTCTTGTATTTTATCTTGCATCTCAGTACTAGATGTAGTACTTGATGTAGTAATTTTTAATATTTCTTGGGGTTCGATCACTAAGGCGAACAGCAAAGGTGATAACAGGCAACCTTGTCGAGTACCTCTTTATAAAGGTATAGGTCTGCCCAGGAAGTTATTTGTCAGAATTCTTGCAGATGGGTTAGCATAGAGAGTTGTTATCGCTGTTTGGAACTTTACTCCAAAGTTCATTTTTTCCCCAGTAGCGTCCTCAAGTATGTGACTTCCAAGCTATCGAACGCTTTCTCTAAGTTGATAGTTAGCCTGGAATTGTTGATCATACCACTTTGAGGGTAAAACTATGTTGCAGTTCGGTTTCAGGTGAGTTTCCTGCATTAGTATAATTTCAGGTTTTGATTTCAAAATAAATGATTTCATACGTTTTCGCTTAATGTTGTTGTTCAAGCCTCTCACATTAATCATTCTAATATTGTAAACATCAGCCATATCAAGATTTATCACTTATTTTAAGCATAATACTCAATTTAAATAGTTTGGTATGAAATACAAACAGATCTTGACTACTAACCCACTCAAACAATATATTGATGTACTGTTGTCAGGATTAATTCAATTGAAATGTAGAATAATAATACCAAAAGACCCCCCCTCCCCTCTCCCTTTTTATCAAAACCTCAGCACAAGATTTAAAGTTGAACTTTGTTCTAATTAAAAGAAAACTGTTTCCTTCTTTGTTTAAAAAACAAAACAATAAAACACTTTAACTTTAACTATGGAATGATCAAGAGCCAGGAAATTCCTGGAGGACTGAATAAATTCAGTCACTTGATCACACCAAAGGGGAGCAAACAGCTGGATATCCCCCCCATAACCCTCCCCTCCCCAGCTCCTTGTGATAATAACGTATATAACTATGCACATATAAGCTATGGACCCTTAATTAACTTTAATATAAAAACTGTTTTGATATTAAATATTTA
The DNA here is from genome assembly GCF_001447785.1 of Gekko japonicus. Classification (NCBI taxonomy): domain Eukaryota; kingdom Metazoa; phylum Chordata; class Lepidosauria; order Squamata; family Gekkonidae; genus Gekko; species Gekko japonicus. The sequence goes on from NW_015167060.1 coordinate 46,829, forward strand.
GGTGGCAACATTTGTTAGGACTGGTAGTTTGCTGGCTTTCTCAGGTGAGGAAGGTGAAACGTTCCTCCTCTTATTTGATCTTTTGTCCCCTTGTTCTATAGGGGTATCTTGTTCTAAGTTCCATAAAAGTTCCATACCACTTTCTTCATCCCATGCAAGAAGACGTTTGCCTTGACGAGCTACGAATAATTTTCCTGATGGGAGCCATTTATATTTTTGGTGGATTTTTTGAAGCATGACAGTGGTTGTTTTTAGGTTCCTACAGATGGCTATAGCCTCTTTGGGAATATCTGGGAAAATTTGCAGATGTTCTCCCTCAAATATGAATGAACCAGAATGTCTTGCAGCGTCCAGAATTCTTTGGCGTACTCTTGCATCAGGAACAGTAATAATTATATCTCTTGGGGAAGGGTTGGAATTTCTCAGTGGCGGGCCCATTCGGGAAGCCAGAGTAATTGTGGGGAGAATTCTTTCCTCTAGATGTAAAGCCTTAGCTATCAGTTGTGCCATGAAACAAATTAAATCTTTATTTTTCTCCACATTTTCTGGCAGCCCTCTAATTTTAAGGTTTGCAGCCTTTAGTTCTGCTTCTAGGGAAATTAGATGAGGTCTCTCTGCATTGCAGAGATTTCCTGCAGAGTTTTTATGTCTACCATGTTAGCATTACTTCTTTCCCATGCCTCATCAGCTTTTTGGGAGGTCTGCTGTAGGGAGGTTTTAAAATCTTCAAAGTGGACTGAGAGTGATGCAAACTTTTCAGAAATACCTGCCTCCATTACCTTTAGATAGCTCAGAATGGCTGTTGATGAGGTGTGTGATGTGTTCAACTCTGTATGTGCTGTGGTGGCCACCATTTTGTTTTCAGTCCGTGTCATCGCTCCACACTGAAACACAGCCTTGAGGATGTCTTTTGAAGATTTCAGCGATGCCAGAGGTGATGTGTGTTTTGCCAGGTCTGATTTGTTTATTGCCTCTGGTTTTGGCATAGTTTTAGCATCGTGGGGTGAGGAGGGAAGTAGTCGTGGGTGGGAGCTCCAGACTCATGCTGCCGCCATTAACACCACGATGCCCGCCCCCCAGAAGCAGTTTTTAATCTGCTGTGTCAGGAGTATTTGCTGAGCATCTGCTTATATCCACAAACAGAACCCAGAAGCAAAAAGCCTCAACAAAGGACCAGGACCCAGTGAGAACCCCAAGGCCCCCAGGTGGCTGTGAGTTCAGTGCCTGAGAATGGGAGAGGAACTGTCCTTGGTCTAGACACCAGGCATGAAACCAGATTGGAATGGATCCAAACAATCTGCTTTATTAATGAATCACGGAAGTTGTCCAACAACCACTCAACTTGCTCAAGAATGGTACATTGGAGACTGAGCAATAGTTATTCAACTCTCCAGGTCCAGAGAAGGTGTCCCACTCCCACTGAAACACTAAAGAAGCTGGTTACAAACAGTAGCATAGATAGGTACAATGCCAAATACCCATATAGTTTGGTAAAAAGTTCATCAGATGGAAAGTAGAACAAAACTTCTAGTCCAAAACACAGTCAATATAACAAGGCGACAAGTCCAAAAGGGCAGGTATGAGATCCAGAGTTGAGACACAGGTCCATTCTGCATCTGGTATTCACATTTTATCAGCAATCGATCTGGTTCCCTCTTGCCTTGGAATATCTGGTTTCATTGCATTGCCTCAGATCCTGGTTTCTGCATTGGCTACTGCCAGATTGCCATCTATTCTGTTTTCAACACTTGCTCTTGCATTGGTATGCAAATTTTCCTGTGCCTCAGCGGTCATTAGCTGCCTGAGCCAAGTAATTCATGGCAAGGTGATAAATACAGAGGGGGAAATAAGGGTGGGGGAACTGACGGAGATCAATGAAGCCGCATCAACTTGTCTGCTTATTGTTCCTTTTGAATCGGAAGCAGAGGAAGGAAAAAGTGCCGCTCAAAACCACATTCAGATACCCCGGGGCAATGCTGTACTGACTGTGAAGTCACCACTGAGTGGCCACAAATCTATGCAGAAGGTACCATAAAACCCGATGAACAAAGAAAGTGAAAGCAGCATGCAGTGTAGAGGGAGATTAACCGCCCGATGTGGCTATGGAAAAACTGCAAGGAAACAGATGGGTGCAGAATCAGCCACAGTCCAAGGTACACAAGGAAAAGGCAGACACAATGAGTAATTTTTACAAACGCAGGTTCAGGAGCATATGGAACAGATCCTGTGCAAGCTACAGACACCAAACTCACCAGGGATCTCCAGATGACCTTCCTCTAGCTGCCCTCCAGGTTTGGTGAAGATTGAATTTATGGGGTCCAAGTTACTGCCCCCAAAGAAGATGCCCTCAGGAAAGTGCTTTCTGGGGAAATGACTGTTATTTCCCTAGAAAGTACTTTCCTGGGGGCATCTTCTTTGGGAGACCATAAGTCAGACCCCATAAATCCAAACCTCACAAAACTTGGCGGGCAGGTAGAGGAGAGTCAGATGGAGATCCCCTGTGAGTTTGGTGTCTCTAGTATGCCTCACAAACTTCACAAACTGAATCAGTTTGTGAGGTGGTTAAGAATTTGTGATGGCCTGCAGTTCGCAAATGGGGCATGTTTCAAATCACAAACTGAATCACATTTTCCTGGTTTGTGCCCATCCCTATATTCGATCATCAGTCATCACCCCTCATAGAGTCATTCTCAAGCAGGTGCAGACAATTAAAGTAAAGCAGAGTACATGACCAACAGCAATTTCCCTAGCCTGCTGCTATGAGGACTCATCCTGAAGTTGAACACGCTGAGCTATCAGCCAAGCACTATGGCACCTGGCCTGTTCATTCCTTCTGGCCTGGCTTCCCCAATCTTCCAGGGTCTCAGGTGACAACAGGGGTGATGCTAACTGCCGTGGGCACTCTGCTACAGGTCCCAAGCCCAGAGGCTGCAAAAGTGGTACTCTGGAGATCTCCTTCTGATACTGAAAGACCCACCTCCTCTGGTGGGTCACCCATTGTTGGTCGTAAACTTGGATCAATTGTGTCAAGCGCTCAGGTAATTTCCTCATTGACCGTATTGGTGGTATAATCCCCTAAAGTAATCTGAAAAGCAGTCAGCTCCGTCAGGCTACATCTTAATCGATCTCACGCCCCTGCACGGCCTGGTATCCCTATAAATCTAAACCCCAGCAAGTACCAATTTATCCATGACAATGGAACTGTCTTTAACCCTCCCACCTTCAGATCACCTTCTTCCTACCCAGAAAAGAACTCCAGATCAAGAGTGTGACTTGCACTGTTGTGCAACACTATTCCCTCTAAGCTGTGCATGTGAGCAGCCACTCATTAACACAGGAAGTCCCAGCTCAGCAGCAAACTGGAGCCATGCAGAGTCTTGCACTGCCCATTGCCCATTTTAAGATTACAGCAGTTATATTCTGCTCAGGATGTGAACTGCTCCGCTTAGTTTGGGGGGGGGGATGAGAGGAAACACTCGTGTGTGGGGCTTCTTATTGTTGGGGAAATTGGTAAAAATATTTAGATATTTTGAGGTTGCCACGGATCTTTGCTTCACTGGAGAGGAGGCATTTTCTTCTATGTAAAAATATTTATTTCTAAGGGAAGGGTTCACAGGAAATCTACAAAACAACAAAGACACCTAAGGCTACATCTTTACAGTTTGACCACACGGTCTACAACAGTGGAGATTCTTCCTCTTCTTGACCCCTAGAAGGAAATCATCTGAATACATTAACCAGGCTTTGTTTCCATTGGCTCTGTGCCAGGTTTCCTTCCAGGTCAGTCTAAACAATAGCACACAAGGTTAACACACATTAACCCTATAATGACTGAATTTTAGACCTTGCAACACACATATTTCCAACACTTATTACCTGAGACAGGCCTGTGGCTGTCATGGAGACCATCCTTGGCATAGACTTGAAGTTCCCCCCAAACAACCAGCCTAGGTGAAACTACCTTTACCAGCTCCGGTAGGGAGATAGTTGGTCAGGACACCAAAAGAATCTCTAATCTGTCTCACACTACCAGCACTAGATACACATTCTCAAAAATGGCAGACTGGAAGAACCAGCAAAGACAACAGTCTACAAATGTCTATTGTCCTTTCCCTTTCCCTGGCCTGTTCTTCTTCCACCATGGTATCTTCCCCTATTCTTTCCATTTGAATCCTATATCACACTGATATAAATAATTCATCTGAGGTGTTTGATCCATGACATCCATTTCACAAAGTAAGTCCTTGCTTGGTGTTGCCATCATTAGATTATATGTGTGAACTAGATATCTGTACAGCTTCCTAACCTCTTGCATCTTAGGAGGGCAAATGTGTGGATAAGGGCACTTGCAGGGGAGAACTGATGAGTTAGAGGATCCACTTAATGCTTCCTCTGCAAATGTCTCCAGGTCTTTTTAAAAGGTTTTCCTCAGTTGTGCTCCAAAATCAGCTCCAGAGGAAAAACAGTGACAGGATTTTCAGGGGCCCATTAGCAGGCATAGTAGATTCCAAGAACCCCTCCCTCCCACTAATTCCCTCTGAATTCTCTCCCCAATAGTCCCTACATTTCTGTTATCTTGATAAGTAGTGTTTAGAACATGCAGTTTCTGAAATAATGTGCAGTTCTTCTCTAAGGCATTGAGAGTATAGCAAGCTCCTGGTTTAAACATGGTCGTAATCCATTCAGTAAAAATATCTTAATTTTTTTATTTAATTGAGGCAATTTATTGGGCATAATGAAACTAGCCCAGAGTTTTTCTAAATATCATCAACTTCTGTTGATTTTATCACAACATTTTCTGTTCTCTAGAGTTAGAGAAAAAGATCCCCAATCTGGATTCTGAAATAAAATATAGTTGCCATGCCTAATTCAGTCTGGCAATCTCAGCAAGTTTCATAAAATGTATATGATGAAGCTGTAGCCTACAACACTTATAACTTAATTTTCTTCAGACTGCCTAATGCAACATCTTACATAGCAACATCCAGGAAATAAGTTTTAAATTTGCAGCTAATGTACTGACAGCATATAAACCTTATTGGCTGATTTACTGCTTCATGATGAGAATCTACATGGTACCATCTTATCTGAGTCAATGTGGCCAATAAAAATAGGAATTCCAATACGGCCAATTAGTTTAGCTGAAAGCATCTTGTCTCATTCTTAGGGCTGTCATCCATCCAAAGGTTTCTGGGAACCTCATGATGTATGGTAAGGACTACCACCTCACCAGTGTTTAACTGCCCCCCTCCATTTGGGGGAGTCATAAGTGTGATGGACCTCCATCCCTTCTCTGCTCTCCTTGCTCAAAAGAGAATCTGCTTATGTGCAAGAGGTTTTGGAATACCCCTTGATCTCCCTTCTGTGATCTCCCTTCTGGTCTTATTCAGGTAGTGACCACCACTCAAATTCTGCCCTTTCTTTTTAAAAAGTATCGAGGTTCCAGGCATAGCATGGTGAAAACAGCTCAAGTTTATTGGTTACAGTGGAAAACGGAAGATAAACTAGCTGGTCCGAGGCCGGCTTATATGCAGTTCCCCGCTCACACCCAATACACCCCTGTATTGTGTGAAATTGACACGTACCATCGGGCCAAAGAGAAGAGTGAGCGCCGAGCAGCGCTTGTGGGAAATCACCCTCTGTCTAGATAGGAGGGTTTCAGTACTCAGGTGTGCTGCCCTGCACCTTTCTCTGACTAGCAAAACACACATCCTTAAAATTTTAATGTCCTCAGGTTATCCAAAAGTGCAATCTATCTTGCTTCTTCCTGACAGGTTGGCAAAGGGTCATCTCTATCTTGCCCATTTCTCTCCATAAAGAGAAACATATCTTCTTAGCCTTAAATATGACTTTATGGCTTCATTTGTAGGAAACAGCCTGTCCCTCTTGTGTATTAATCAAGGTATCTGCATTCCTCTATCATAACAATGAATAGGTTCTGGTTTAGCTCAGTCTTGGTGCTATACAACATGCTGTTGGTATGTTTAGAGAATTAGACAGGTTAAACAAATTTTATACACACACACACACACACACAGTGATAGTTTAGACTCTAGCGGTATGAGATGACAGGAAACTGTTGACTACTGTCTGTGCTACCACTAGTAACAATCAGGTATGCTTCCATCACTTATGGCAGCAGTATATTATGATGCTTTTAGTTATATTTCATTGTTGAACTTCTTGCAAACCTTTTTAGTGTATGTGCACTCCCCTACTGAAATGCTAAAGTGCAAGAGTGTAGGTTTAATACCAATAAATTGGTATGAATATCAATAAATCTATGTTGTCTCCATATACTGATTCTTGTTATTTCTTATGGTATTTTCTAAATAGCAAATCCATCTCCTTGCAGCAGGTAAAGGGCCTTGTCAATTTCACCTTTCTTTTGCCCTCCTAAGTGAAATTGACAAAGATCCAGAGCAAGACAATCTATGCTCGTACCCATTTATAAACTTTCCTATGAGGAATGCACTATGAGGGAGTCTGAAATAAAGAAAAAATGCAATTGACACAAATGCAGACTTTACTGTTAAATGTATGTACATGCAGCAAAGTGCACCCAAGATTACTTATGTCTTTTACACCACTGGCAAATGAGGGAAGGATGCAAATTACCAAGTGCAAAGAACAGCAGTGGCTACTTATTCCATAATAAATGGTTCACACTGAGGAACTGTAGCAGCTCCTGGAAATTATATAGCCAGAAATGAAACGTGATGGATTCCTGAATTGTTCCTAGTGGTTTCTGTTAGCTGGCTCAGAATACTGCTGTTCCCTTTCTCTCCAACCAGTTGTTCCAAAGGCACAGCAGCTAGTGACCCCTAAATGATTGATGTTGGTTGTGTTGAATCCTGAACATGTATGCAGGAAATACTATAGAAGAACACTGTCTTTTTATATAAAGGGCTTGCACAAACTCTAAAAAGGAATGGTGCAACACTGATTAATGAGAGGAGACTTTAGAGTTCTGATGTCACTTTGTATTGCCTAATGAGTGCTTTGAAAGTTTGGAGGCAAGGTGTGCTATTAATGTGGAACACCATTCTGAGGGTATCTATCGTGGCAGACTACCCAAAATGTAGGCTGTACTTGGATAATGCAGCTGACAGATGGCAAGGCAGACCTGGGCCTCTGCCTTCCCACAGGGCTTGCACATTTCCTTTCTGTTTAGTGAAATGATCTCACCTCAGGCCTTCCCTCTCCTCCTTTCTAGGAATGCTACTCAACAGTCTGATCTGTGGATTGCTCTCCTGGCACAAAGTTTATTTAAATTAAAGTCCCTGTGCCAGGAAACAGCATCAGAAGAGTACATTCCATTTACTTGATAATAAGTTCTTTTTATTTCCGTGGAGCTTACTTCCAAAGAGATGTGCTTAGGAGCAAAACCTAAGGCAAGAATAGGCAACATTTTGGGCCCAAGTGCTGGGGGGAAATAACATATGCCTATGAAGATGAACTGCAGGCTGTGGAAGATTGATAGTTCAGCAGTTCGAGACCCGAGTGTGCCGCAGGACGGAGTGAGCTCCTGTCTCTAGTTCCAGCTCCTGCCAACCTAGCAGTTCGAAAGCAAGAAATTGCAAGTAGATAAATAGGCACCACTTCAGTGGGAAGGTAACAGCGTTCCATGTGCCTTGGTGTTTAGTCATGCCGGTCACATGACCACGGAAATGTCTTCAGACAGCGCTGGCTCTTCGGCTTTGAAACGGAGATGAGCACCGCAACCCTAGAGTCGGATTCGACTGGCTTTCAAGCAAGGGAACCTTTACCTTTTATGAAGATGATGGTGTGCCATCACACAAAAAGCACAGTGGAGTAGCAAGACTTTACTTGGCAGATATTGGGACTAGTGGAACCTCCACAGTTCTAGATTGGAGTTATGGCTTCTGGACTCCTTATGCCTTGATTAGCTGCACAACCAAAGAGAAGGCAAATGTAACATCTCTGATCAATGCAAACTGAACTCTGTTCCAAAGAGATAGTTACCAAAGTTCTCTTTGCCATGGATCTATTTAAAGACTCCCTTGGAAAGGACTCTCTACAAGGAAGCAGAAACCTGATTCAATTTGGTTTTCGATTTGGGGTTCCCTGCATGGAATTGTAATAACAACAAAAATGTTCTCTGGCTCACTTTAGATACTGTGCACTTGGTAATGGATTCCTGGGGCATTTAAAGAGCGTGGCATAAGGTAAGGAGGCTTTCTTTTGCTGCATGTATCAGGGTTCCCCAGGGACAGCATCGATAGCTATTCACTCTCAATTTATTAACAGCATCACTCATCTCACCTGAGAGTTATATGAACCAAAGCAGGGAAAGATTTATAGCTTTCTTGACATGCTGAACTCTCACTATGAAGTCATCATGTTGTAATGCTGAAGTCAGAGCCAGATCACTCGCTGCCTGGAATTAAGTGCTGAAAATGAATGGCAGAAATGCAGAAAACAGAAATTAAAAAGTAAAGCCAGAGAAAGAGTCACTCAAGCAGCAAGTGGCTCATGGCAGAGATGCAAAATCATCAGATGTTAATGGAATCATATTTTCTATTGCATGCAAACAAGTGTTTCAAACTGGCTTTGAAGCCTGAGTCTCATTACAAGGAATAAAATGGCTGGCAAGTAAGAGGTTTAGCAATCGCATCTTCTGTGACAATATATATATATATTAGCATTCCCCTGGTTTAATGGACTGATTGATAAGGTTTTTGAATAGATTTGAACAGAAGGTGGTTTTAGAGCAAAGGAAAGAGGGTCTAATTATTGCACAATCTTTTGCTGTGCTTAATCCATTTACTCTCATGCATTACTTGAAAAGAGCAGTTTCTGTCAGAGCTCTCTCAGCCCCACCTACCTCACAGGGTGTCTGTTGTGGGGAGGGGAAGGGGAAGGAGTTTGTAAGCCGCTCTGAGACTCTGAGTGAAGGGCTGGGTGTAATGTAAAAAGCACCTCAAGTTGTTTCCAGCCTATGGCGTCCCTATGAATCAATGTCCTCCAAAACATCCTATAGTTAACAGCCTTGCTCAGGTCTTGCAAACTGAGGGCCTTTGTGGCTTCCTTGACTGAGCCAATCCCTCTCATGTTGGGTCTTCCTCTTTTCCTGCTGCCTTCAACCAAAGTACTATAGCCTCTCTTCTCCCGTGACTCTTGTCTTCTCATAATGTGACCAAAGTACTATAGCCTCAGTTTAGTCATTTTAGCTTCTGAGGAGAGGTACTGCCCTATAAAATAGTATTATTTTTTCCACAACCTTTTCCATGATCACATAGCTAGCGTTTTACCACCCTTCTTTTTTCATTGACACAACTTTCATAGATGCCAAGGAGGAGGAAGAAGAGGTCCTGCAACTACAGCGTCCAGTCCACCTTGGCGCTCACCCATCCGCTTCTTCACACGCCATCAAAGCTGCCACATTGACGCAATACACCAGCTGTGGGGAACCCCACGAGCGGAAATCCTGCTGTCTCCAGGACGGCACATGTAGGAACTGCAGAAAGGATGGCCACATCTCCTGAGCCTGCTGTTCCAAGGGAAACTGGAGGCGACCGACAGCAACCCAAGCATCTACGCATACTGCAGAACTATACACCACCACCGTCCAGCAGCAACAGGTACTGAACTTGCCTCAGGATAAAATTATGGTCACTGTCTTGATTGAGGGAAACCCCTGCCAGATGGAGCTAGACACAGGGTCCTCCATCTCCATAATCTTGGAGGACACCTTTAGGAAAATCTGCCCTAGGGGAGGCCCTCACCTTAGACCAGTTGGTTTCACCCTACAGGACTTCCCACAGAACAAGGTGACTGTGAGAGGGGTGGGCAAGTTCTGGGTGCAGTACCGGAATTTTGATGGACTTTTGGACTTGCTGGTGGTGGGAGGCAGCCACAGGAGTCTCCTAGGACTAGCCTAGTTTGCGCCCCAGGGGTTCCAAGTAATGGGGGTGCACCACAGGGCCATGAAAGACTTCCAGTGGGTGTGCAACAAGTTTCCGGCCATTTTCGATGGGACACTCGGTCGCTATACCAGACCACCAATCTCACTTCAGCTCAGCCCAGAGGTGCGACCCATATGGCTGAAGGCCAGGTGCGTCCCGTTCATGCTGAAGCCAACAATAGATGAGGAGCTGGATCGGTTAGTGGGCCAAGAGATTTTAGAGCCAGTTCCGTATGCCCTCTGGGAAACCCCAATTGTGACGCCTGTGAAGCCTAATGGGGACGTCCGCATCTGCATGGACTACAAATGCACCATAAATAAAACCATGCAGGAGCACTCCTACCCGGTCCCGGTAGTGAACCACGTCTTGGCCTCTCTGGCAGGCACCAAAGTATTTGGAAAATTAGATTTGGCACAGGCCTACCAGCAACTGCCCATGGATGATGTGACCACAGAGGCCCAGACCATAGTAATGCACAGGGGCGCATTCAGGGTTCGGCGGCTACAGTTCGGGGTCAGTGTCACCCTGGGAAACTTCCAAAACTTCATGGACTCTCTTCTCAAAGGAATTCTTGTGGTCCAACCCTTCTTTGATGACATTCTAATCGCCGCCCCCACGGAAGAGGACTTCGCCAGTAGACAGTGCATTGTTCTGCAGCGCTTTCAAGCTGCCGGCCTCAAGGTGAAGCAGACGTGCCTCCTGGGGGTTCCACGAGTCAAGTTCCTGGGGTTCTCCATTGACACCAAGGGCATCCACCTGGCTCTGGACAAGGTGCACACCATTGTCGATGCTCCTGCACCTACTTCCAAGCTGGAACTCCAGGCCTTCTTGGGGCTCCAGAATTTTTATCATTCTTTCCGGCCCCATAAAGTTGTGCTCACAAAACCACTTCGCCGCCTCCTCAACAAGAAAGCCCCATGGGTCTGGGGCTTAAAACAAGCCACTGCGTTTAGGGCAGTCAAGGAGCTGCTCACTTCCAATGCTGTCCTGGCCCATTTCGACAAAACGCTGCCTGTCATCCTCGCTTGTGACGCTTCCCCCTATGGTGTTGGCGCCGTCCTTGGACACCAGCTGCAGGATGGCAGGGAGGTCCTTGTGGCTTACTACTCCCGCACCCTGTCATCTGCTGAGCAAAACTATGCACAAATTGACAAAGCTGGCTATTGTGGCAGGGGTGAAGAAATTCCAGGATTACCTCTATGGGCGGCCATTCACCATTGTGACAGACCACAAGCCCCTGCTGGGTCTACTGGCTCCAGATCACCAGACGCCCCAGATGCTCTCTCCTCAGGTACTGCGCTGGTCCATCTTCCTGGCGGGATACCAGTACTCCCTCCTCCACTGCCCAGGGAAGGCGATGGGGCATGCCAATGCCCTCAGCCACCTGCCGCTCCGCTCCTGCAATCCCAGCCCAGCTCCTGTGCACCAGATCCTGCTCATGGAGGAGCTCCCTGACTGCCCTCTGCAGGCCATGGACGTTTCCCGCCACACCGCAAAGGACTCTCCCACATTTTGGACTGGGTGGGGAGCAGTGTTCCCTCTAAGCTGAGTTAGTGTGAGCTAGCTCACAGTTTTTTAGCCTCCGGCTCACACATTTTTACCTTCACTCAGGAAGGATGGCTCCAGAGCAAACTAATTTATGCAGTAGCCAGATCCCATGCTCACAACTTTAATGCCAGTAGCTCACAAAGTAGAATTTTTGCTCACAAGTTTCCACAGCATAGAGGGAGCATTGGTGGGGAGGGGATTGCCTACCAGCCAGGTGGGCCTGGAATTTGCAGCATTATCATCCTGCCAGGATGAGTTATCAGTCCACAAGGGGTGCCTACTGTGGGGGAGCCGGGTGGTGGTTCCTGCTCCCTTGCACCAGCAAGAGCTGTCCGCCCTGCATGAGACTCACCCAGGAATTGTGCGGCTGAAGGAACTCGCCCAGAGTTATGTGTGGTGGCCCAGCATGGATAGTCAGATAGAGGCCTGGGTCAAACGCTGCCAGGCCTGCCAAGAAACCTGACCAGAACCACCCCGGGCACCCATGCAGCAGTGGAGTCCACCCGACAACCTTGGTCCTGGGTACATTTGGACTTTGCTGACCCCTTCCAAGGGCAAATATTCTTTATCTTTGGAGTCATACACCAAGTGCCTGTTGCCTCTACCTCCTCCAAAGCAGCGATTCGGGCCCTCAGGCAGATCTTCAGCATGCACAGCCTGCCCAACACGGTAGTGACAGACAATGAGACAGCTTTCACCTTGGGGGAGTTCCAGGAGTTCCACCTCAGGGAAATTATGGGCTGCTACCTCATCTGCCACATCCGCTCCTCTCCCTTTCACCCAGCCACCAATGGACAAGCGGAGAGGATGATGCGAACCGTGAAGGAGTCCCTCCAGTGGATCATCCACGGAGACTGGAACCATAAACTCGCAGCCTTCCTTTCCCGGCGACCCCGTCTACGCAAGGAACTTCTCCAGCAGTCCTGCATGGGTTCCAACCAATGTCATCTGAGTTACCAGCCCCTTGTCATATGAGGTATTGACCGAAGACAGTCAGGTCCTTTGCAGTCACATAGACCAGCTCCACCACTGTCTCCTCCCAGCAGAGCCGGAGTTGCTGTCAGCAGTTGTGGAAGACAGCAATTTGGGACTGCCACAACCACAGGAGCCAGAGACCACGAGAGAGTTCCTGTTCGACAGCGCACAGCCAGAACGCCAAGGAGATGAAACACCTGTTTGAGTGGCCATGCCAGCCCCTTAGCCTTCTGCTAGCCCCACGGCAGCAACGGAGGACCAAGGCCCAGGTCCAGAGGCCGTGACCCCTCAGATAGAGCCACGAAGCTCAACCAGAGGACGATGAAAACCAGAGTACCTAAGAGAAAACCAGCATACCTAATGTTTGCATGCTTAAAAACAGGGCAGCTGCCCTGGAGTTTGTCTTGAAGTGTTTCTAAAATCACTTAATAAAGTAGAGCTGTCTCACTGCGATGCATCCAGAACCCAGTATTTAACACTAGCCTTTCTCCCTTCCTTTCCTTGCACCCAGCTCAGCCAGATCTTGCAAAGTGGTAGTTAAGGTGTTGTAGCAAGATAAAACAACCTTTCCCTCTCTTTTCCTTAATTTCTCTCCCTCTTTTCCACACTTTTCTCATTCTTTTTTATCTTCCTCTACCTAATTTTTCCACTCCCCCCCCCTTTATTTTCACTTCTTGGTCTCAAGGCCTTCTCATCCCTATCCAGCTTGGTGACAGAATGTCCTTAAGAGTAGTATAGTAGTAAATCTTTGTTAATATTGTAGTATGAATGGGAATATAAAGATTTTTATATATAGGGTTTTTTCCTTCTTGATTGTTCATATTCATATTTCTCTGGTTTTTATATATTTATTCTTTAAGTAATATTTTATTAGGATGTTGGAAAGGCCTGTTATATATAAGGCTTTCCTCTTGTAGGTCTGATATTGTTAGCAGACAACATAATAGGTACAAAGTTCATGATTCTGTAGTTCTTAGGGCAAACCTTTCAATGTCTGGGTCAGATAAGATTTTACTCTGATATGAAGAATCCTTGCCCATTATCATTTAAGTTAGGTTAAGTAAACACTTAGTTTGACATAGATATATGTTTCTTTATATCTGGCCAATCAGAGGATTATTACTCAAATTACCACTGTCTTTTGTAACCAATTATGCTGTTTGAATATTGTTTTCTTGATGATGTCAGTCCATGTATAAAATATCATGTATTTCCTGAATAGGTTCAGAATAGATTCAAGAAGAAGATGAAGAAGAAAAAGAAGAAAGTTGACGATTTTTGATGAGTTATTTGGTCTAATTTTTCCTGTTAATTGAAGCATATTTCCTGAATATGCTGAGAAGAAAGTAGTCAATTTTGGATGGACTATTTGGTCCAACTGTTTTTCTGTTAATTGAAATAAAACATAGATCTTCCTCCTCATTTGACTTCATTTTTGACATGGAATCTAATATGTACAACAATATTATGAGCAAAGAGGAGAGAGTTAATATTTC
>NW_015167060.1:60940-83834 GCF_001447785.1 Gekko japonicus
TACTTTGCTATATGACAAATGATGTAATCTTTTAAATATCATTAAAATTAGATTTATAACAAATACCATTAACCAGTCTTTCTCCCCAGTGGGGACCCAAAGCTGCATTGTTCTCCCGTCCTCCATTTTATCCTCACAACAGGCTTGTGAGGTAGGTCTGGCTGACAGTGGGTGCGTTCAGACGCAGCCTTTACAACGGATTCTGTGCCGGTTGCAATCGATGTACCTACCGGCGTTCAGACGGGGAACATCCATCTTCCCGCTCTATCCGTTATAAAGAGCTGTACACCGTTGCACTCTGCCACTAGGTCCCTAGTGGTGGTAAACTCAGTGCAACGGTGGTTTCCGATGCAAACCGGTGTCTGATCGCTCTCCACCGGTGCCTAGCCACTTCCTTCGGAAGCCTGAGGCTTCCAGCTTTCCCCCGCCATTTTAAAAAAGACTCCTAGCGGTATGCGCTTGGGCGAAGCTTCGCCCTAAGCGTTTTTTTTGTTTTTTTTAAAAGCCCTTACTGCAGCATTTCGGAGGCGTCGGGGACCTCCGGGAGGCTACTGTGCTCTTTAAACTTTAAAGGTAAGTCCTTACCTTTAAAGTTTAAATCTACTGGGGGGGGGTTTGAGCATGCGCAAAAATCGCCATTCTCTGAATGGCTGCCTATGCGCATGCTCAAACTGCTTTAAAAAAAAAAAAACGCCGACGCCCGCAGCGTGTGAGCGGGCGTCCAACGGAGGGATCCGGAAGATGGAGGGTGAGTCTGATCGCGTTTCTGCCGGCATAAACTGCACCGGTTCCAACCGGTGCAGTTTCTGCCGGCAGAAAGCCCCCGTCTGAACGCACCCAGAGTGTCACCAAGCAACCTTCCATGGTAGCTTGGGGATCTAAGGATTAGAGACACATGACAGGTTTCTTAAAAGCTCTCTTATTACAAGTTGTCTGTTGTGAGGATAACCTGGTTCAGGGTGTTCCCTTCCCTTCATTTTTGACACGGTAATATCCATCATCCGTCTGGCCAGTTTTCAAATATGTAGCATTATTTTCTGAGTTATGCTTGCACAGAGTCCCTTAGCTTCAGTTGCAAATATCCTGGTGTGGTGGTCACCTGGGCCAGGATTTTCCCATGCCTTTCAGTTTTGGCCATGGAACTCTCACAATCATCCTGAAGCTGGTGGCCAGTTTTGAATCTCCTAGCTTTATTCTCTGATGAGTTATGCCTGCCAGTGTGGTGTAGTGGTTAAAATGTGGGATGAGTGTAAAGTACTGGGTTCGCCGCATGGAAACTTGGACTACGACATGTGTTCAGATGCATTTATTGTACTTCAAACAGAAGACAAGAGAAACTGGCCCTGCAAGGGCCAACTATATACACACCACCCCACACACCCAGGGTCCCTATAGGAGGGTTTGAATTTCCCACCAGAGGCCTATTGGTGGACACACGGTGGTTTAGGATCCGAGGTTCCCTTTGTGTCCGGGAACCAAGCTCCTAATTTAGCCGCAGACCCCTAGTGGCAGTCCGCGTACATAACAATGAGGATCTCTGGTAAACCCAGGTTCAAACCCCCACTCTGCCAAGAAAACTAGCTGGGTGACCTTGGGCCAGTCACACACTCTCAGCCTAACCTACCTCATAGGGTTGTTGTGAGGATAAAATGGAGGAGAGGAGAATGATGTCAGCCACTTTAGGTCCCCACTGCAGAGAAAGGTAGGATATAAACAAACAAACATGGACAGACAGGACAGTTATTTTATCACTATAGTTTAATGGTAACAGCAAGCCAAATGATTTGTTAGTTTTGTTATGATATTTAGTTTGGATCAAGGTCATATGGGGAGCCCGGATGGAATCTTTGTCTGGGGACCCACGGTAGCTCTTGGCAACATAGGCGTAATCTTCAGGGGGGGGCTCGGGGGCTGAGGCTATCCCTGAAATTTTCCAGGGATGAATGAGCCCCCCCCCCGGGGCACCAGTGCACCAATTTCCCTCTTAGCACAGGGCTAGTGCCCCCCCCGCCTGCAGTAACTATAAAGTGGCTGCCCACCTTCCAGCAAAGTGGAGCGACTTTGGAGCTTCTCACTGACGCTGCTGCACCCAGCCATCCTTAAGGTCCTGGAGGGGGAGGCAGCAGAGCCGGGATCAGAGGGTGCCTGCATGCCAGTTGGTGGGAAGGACAGAGGTTGGGGAGGAGAGGTGGGCAAGAATGGAGGTGGGGGGGGTCAGGGATCCTTGGGCTGGCGATGAGGCTGACCGGTGCTCCTCTGTGTCCTCCGGTTGCCAGCGCTGTCAGCAGTGAGTGGCTTGCTTTCTGTGCAAGTGCTATCTAGTCCTGAAGAAAATGGATGCTTTGGAGGGTGGATTCTGTGGCATTGTACCCCACTGAGCTCCCTGTCTTCCCCAGGCTCCACTCCCCCAAAATCCAGAAGTTTCCTAACCTGGACCTGGCAACTCCACCACCCCCCCAATCCCCTGCCAGTGGCCAAGGGGGACCTGGCAACCCTAGTAAACTATCTTTACCAAGCAAAGATAATTTAGTACTTCTTTGGCTAATGGCTCTCCATAACTCACAACAGTAACTAGTCTCCTGTTCTCAATCTCAGTATAAAGGCCAGATAATGAATAAACCATAGGGACAAGGTTTCATTATCAGTCACTGAAATAATCCTTGTTTTTGAAATAATGATCTATTGCTTCTGTTGCACAAGCTATTGGTTTGTAGATGTAATGGTCTCTAGGACGAACAAGTTTAGCACCTATTTCCAGCAAAAGATTATGGAATAAACTCATGCAACGAACACTTTGCTCCTGCTTCCATTTCTGCAATTTGGGAGGGTCTGTTTTCAATCAGCACCATTCCCTGCTTTCCCCTTAAGTGTATTCTTCCACTGATTGTCCCCTAAGGGCTGGAGACTAGATAGCACTGCATCAAATAATTGGAAAGTCAAACTCCATTCTATTACTCATGTTAACAGGCTTTCTAGATAGTAGATGGTTTAGACTGAGAGCTAATCGTTGCTGCCACCAAAGACTCTGTGTGTGTTTCTGTGCATGTGTGCCTTGGCCACATGAGACATCAGCCTATTATGCACGCACAGCTTACTGCAGAGAATCCAAGCAGTCAAGCCTTTAAGCTTGACTTTGGATTCTGTACCCGCAGTAGGCACCATTCCTTTTCTCCGATGTATTTATTCTGCAGCCCAGAATAAATACAACAGACTCTATGTTGCCTTCTCGTGCTGCCTGGTTTGAATCAGGCGGTGGAAAAGGACAGCCCAGCCGGGCTGCTGTGTGTGCGGGGAGCCAATGGCCCCCGCAGATGCAGCTTGGCGCTGCCTCCTCCTGCCACCCAGTTGAAATTGTGCGGCAGGAAAGGACAACTCACCTGGGCTCCCTGTACATGTGGGGAGCCAATGGCTCCCAGCAGGCAGAGCTTGCCACTGCCTTCTTATGTTGCCCAGTTGAAACCAGGTGGCAGGAGAGGGCAGCCCAGCTGGGACTGGGAGTCATTTTTTTTACAAGTGGCATGAGACTAACAAAGGTCTCATATCACTAAACCCATGCAGCTTGGAAAAAATTAAAATGTAGGTGGGGGAGCGCTCTACGAGGGGCGGGGACAGGGTGGAGGGGAATCCGTGGGAATCTGTATGCTTTTGACTTACCTTCAGCTTGGAAGCGAAGCGAGGGAAAAACTGGCACAAAAGCACTCTCAGAAAAGCCAAGGAAACAGCAAATGGAAAGTGAACTGAGCGCTGAAGGAAGGAAGCGAAATGCAAAAAAGAAAACCTGACGGACATGCATGGTGAAAGCGAAGCAAAACTCCCATGCCTAATAATATCCCCCTCGTTGATCCCAATGGGAGGTGCAATAGGGAGTGAGTATCTTAGTCGTGATGGATCCTGTGAGTTGTGCACTTTGCTTAAATTGTTTTAATCTGTATTTTATTGCACCTTGTACCTTAACTATTTTAACTGTGGTATTGTATTGCACTTTAGTGCCTTTGTAAGCCGCACTGAGCCCGCGAGCGGGGAGGGCGGGGTATAAATGAAATAAAATAAATAAATAATAGGCCATCTTCCTGGCAACAGCCAATGAAGTGGCTTCTCCAAGATTTTCATTTGTGAGCTCCTGATTTGTAAGACAGCTCGTTGACGAGCAGGCAAAGAGGAGATCAGAGGGAGAGAATTAGAAACCAGAGCTAGAAAAGTGGCATTGGTTCACCTGTTTCACCAACATAGGGCTCTCGGTTGTTTTCACTTCAGCTCCTTCCGCAGGGCTTCTATTCACTCTCAGAAGCTGACTCCAGAACTTGAGTCAATCAGACACATCAGGATACCAACACTTGCCCTCTAAAATTGCTTCTACTTCCGTTTCATCAGCTTCAATTCATGCTTTTTGCATTTCCCACCTTAACTTCCTGGGGTATTTATCATTCATGAGTTTTCTATTCTGTATAACTTTTTTCATTTTTCATTATAAACAACTATAGATTTACATTTTAAATTTTTTTATTTGGCTTCAAATCTTTTTT
The DNA here is from genome assembly GCF_001447785.1 of Gekko japonicus. Classification (NCBI taxonomy): domain Eukaryota; kingdom Metazoa; phylum Chordata; class Lepidosauria; order Squamata; family Gekkonidae; genus Gekko; species Gekko japonicus. Next base: position 65,464 of record NW_015167060.1, read on the forward strand.
TCCCTTCATTCTAGGTGAAGTGAAATTAATTGCATCTTCAGCAGATATAATTTGCCATCTGGCCAAGACAGAGAAACTGTGTAATAATACATAGTGCAGTAATATGCTGAAGAAACACTGGTCAAATAATATGATACCTTTACTGGGCTGCTCAGTATATTAAATGCTGATTGGGAGCATTTGGATGACACAACCTCTTTTTCAGTTACAGGCGTTAACAACATCTTTAAAAAACAAAACAAAGCAGAGAGATGATGCCATACTTACTGGCTGATGTTTACTCACCTGAGCTGAGTCCATACTGTTGTTAAAGTACTTTGTTACCATGCCAAAGCCAACTGCATCCATTATGCACAGTAGAAACTCCATTATGTGGATAACTCAGAGGAACATAATTTATCTGCAAGAGCTGGCAACATGAAGTATATGTACATGTCAAGGGAAGGGCATACAGCAGGTTCTTTATGTGGACTTGGGTTTCCCAAACCCTGCCCTTGAAATGCACTCTGATGCTCCCAGTATCAATGGAGAATTCTGTCAGGCACAGCTTCTCTCCTTGCTGTAGTAGTGTGGCAGGAGGAAAAGCAACTACCTAAAATGACCCTGCTGGTCAGCTTTGGATGGCCAAGAGTTATGTTTAAGCCAGGATTTGGCCTGTATGTTCAAAGGTCTGATCAATATTATGTACTTAATGTTTAGCATTAGTGTTCAAGGCATTTCACATACATTATCTCTGTAATCCTTCCAACAGCCTTGTTGGCAGGTCAGTATTATCATGTCTATATTGCAGATGGGAGCCTGGAAATACAAGATACTGACTGGCCAAAAGCCACCTAGTGACAGAGGTGACATTTGAACCAGGGATTTCCCAGCTTGATCTGTTTCTTAGGGCAGAGCTACATAAATCAAGAGAAACACAGGCTTGCCAACTTCCTGTTCTCCTGGTAAAACTTATGTGGAGGAGCATTTGTAAAGGACTACAGGCAGGTAAAAGGTCCTGCTTGCTAATTATCCACTGCAATTCCTCTTCTAATGCCATTTTTTTCCCCCTAACCTGCCCTTTGAAATTAGGAGTAAGCTCAACTGAAAGTAAAATGGTTTGGGAATGGTATTTGCAAGGAGAATCAGAAGGCACAGGTGAGACCGAGCATCCCATACACCTGGTGATTCTTCCTTAAATCCTCCTCCCTTTTGTTATCCTGGCAAATACAGATTTGGGAACATATGCTGTGATTTAGCCACAATGCTATATCAGCTCTCAAATTACCTATATAGAGCTTTACTATTCAATGTTAGGGGCTTCTCAGACCTCGTACATTTTCTTTTCACAAACTTGCTAAGGAAATGCTAGCAAGACTGACAATGTGGAGGGGATTTCTACAGTGAAGCTATCATTTGATGTGAGTTTTTTCAGGCTTAGAATTAGGCTGGCCATTATAGCCTGATAAGGACCTGATTGGTGCAGTTGTTTAAAGAGGCCAACAAAGGAACCATTGCTCAAACTACTGCCTCATATTTGCTATTGTGTTGTGGGATTATCATTTTTCACCTAACTAGCTAATAGATCTTGCAAGCTATGTTCACAAATGTTCCCCTTCAAATTTAACTTTCCATTCTGAACAACAGTGGGCCATAAAAAGGACAGGGAACATTTTTTAATAATAATTTTTATTATTTTAAACAAACAGACATACAACAAACATACACGAGAGTAATCAGGGGTCATTTCCTGCAGGAGCACGCAGGAGCGGAGCTCCGGCAGTAAAGAGCCCAGGGGGCGGGCACATACAACAAGCACCACCCTCGGCTCCCAGCAGCCCTCCTTCAGAGCAAGAAGCAGCCAGGTAAGTTGCAGAGCTCCCCCCAGCTCCCGGGGTCAAAACAGTCCAGTGGCACCTTTAAGACTTCTTGGCAGGTTTGGCACCTCCGGACCCAGGACTTGATCTTGGCATCGATTCCCGGCCACCACACATAGCTCCGCGCCAGGGCCTTCATCCTTACTATGCCGGGGTGTGCCTCGTGGAGAGCCGTGAGGACTCGCTGTCTCAGTGCGCTCGGGACCATGACTCGGTCCCCCCACAGGAGGCACCCTTTCAGTGCCGATAGCTCATCCTTGCGGGTGCTAAAAGCTGCGAACTCAGCCCCCGGGGCGGACGCAGGCCAACCCCTCACCACCCAGCCCAAGACCCAGGAAATGAGGGGGTCGCGGGTTGTTATAAAGCATTGCTGTATTTTATACTTGTACGATTTTTTACTTCTATAGTTTTGTGTTCCTGAGGAAGGACCAGGAGTCTGAAACACTATCAACTACCTAGGAAAAGTGTTGGAAATCTTCTCTGGACTTGACTGTTTCCCTTTATGGATTGTGGATTTTTCATTCCCATATGTTACTGACATTGCTAATTATTTGTTTCTTTTCACTTTATTAAAAGTCTCTTTTTGTACATTTATACTTGCGGGTATTTCAGCTCACAGTTGTTTTTTTGTTGTTCATGGCTATATTAGACTGTGTGCTGTACTGTTTGTTACTTGTTGGCTGCAATGTCGGCAGCATGCAGAGGGGGCTCCGGAAGATTCTCGATGAGCAGGACCCCTGGCGCAGGAGCGGGAACAGCGTCCGCAACAGGCAGCAGTAGCTGGCTCAGGGCATTGGCATGGCCCATCGCCTTGCCTGGGCGGTGTTCCAAGCGGTACTGGTAGCCTGCCAGAAAAAGGGACCACCTGAGTACCCGGGGTGACAATACTTGGGGCGTTTGCTTGTCGGCAGCCAAGAGACCTAAGAGGGGCTTATGGTCCATAGCAATTGTGAAAGGGCGCCCGTAAATGAAGTTGTGAAATTTTTTTACCCCTGCTATGATAGCCAACCTCTCCCTCTCAATTTGCGCATAGTTGCGCTCCGCGGCCATTAATGTTTGTGAGTTCGCGGCCATCCGGGAGGACGTGGCCCAGCACTGCGCTGACGCCGTAGGGAGAGGCGTCGCACGCAAGGACAACCAGGAGGGATTCATCACAGTGGGCTAGCACATCATTTGAAATTAACAGCGCTTTCACCCCCCTGAATGCCGCCGCTTCCCTCGGGCCCCAGGTCCAGGGGGCTGACTTATCCAGGACCCAGTGTAGGGTCTCCGCTACCGCAGCCTTGTGTGGCAAAAAGGCGTGGCAAACATTTATTAGTCCCAAGAACGCCTGTAGTTCTGATTTACATGTGGGGGCGGGGGCCTCCACGATGGCCTTCACCTTGCCCTTTGCTGGATGAAGGCCGGTAGCATCTACCCTGAACCCTAGGAAGTCCACCTCTGAAACCCCGAGGAGGAACTTCTCCCATTTCACTTTGAGGCCAGCTGAGTCAAAACGTTGCAGGATGGCGCGGAGGTGGGAGGCGAAGTCGTTGGGGGATGCCGCGGCAATCAAGACATTGTTGGAAAATGGCTTTACTCCAGGGATCCCTTTTAACAATGAGTCCATATGTTGCTGGAATATCGCAAGGGCTACGCTCACGCTGAATTGTAGCCTCTTTACCTTAAAAGGCCCCCCTGTGGGTGACTATTGTCTGCACCGTGGCCTCATCTACCGGCAGCTGCTGATAGGCTTGTGCCAGATCAAGTTTCCCAAAAATCTTAGCTCCCGCTAGCGAGGCTAGAACATGACTAACAACTGGGACCGGGTAGGAGTGGTCGTGGAGGACCTTATTAATTGTGCATTTATAGTCCGCACAGATGCGGACTTCGCCATTGGGCTTAAGGGAGGTTACGATGGGCGTCTCCCATATGGCATTCGGGACGGGCTCCAAGACCCCTTGCGCTACCAAGCGGTCCAGCTCCGCATCAATTTTTGGTCGTATGGCGAGTGGAGCTGTACGGAAACGCATGCGGATAGGAGCTACCAGGGGGTCTAACTGCAAGGAAACCGGGAGGCCTTTGTAGCATCCTAAAGCCCCATAGAAAACAGCCAGGAACTCAACGCAAATCTCTGCAAAATCCCTCTGAACACATTTATGCACTCCCCTGACCCTGACTGTGATGCCCAGCGGCGCAAACCAGGCCCGGCCCAGCAGACTGACCAGATTTCCCTCCACCACGATCAAGTCCAACAGTCCCTTGAACCCCTGGAACTGTACCCGGAACGTCCCCACCCCCCTGATAGGAACTGGTCTCCTTTGGAAGTCCACCAAACTCAAATGGGATGGGCGTAAGCGGGGGGGGCCCTGGGGGCAAAGTCTGCATAGCGTGTCCACAGAAATGATGGACGCCGCTGACCCTGAGTCCACTTCCATTGGGCAGGGGGACCCTTCGATCCGAACCATTAATTGGATCTTCAGGGGGTCCTCTAAATTTGGGAGGTGTAGTACCTGTAGGGATGGCCGGTCTGTGAGGAGGTAGAGGTCGGACGTATCTGCTGCTGTCTCATAGGTGGCAGCAGCCGGGTGGCATGACTGAGTGGGAGGCTGCTGGTGCCGACTTCCCTTGGACCGGCAGACACGAGCGAGATGACCCTGCTTCCCACAGGCGTGGCACGTCACGTCGTGGAATCGACAAGACTTACACTTGTGTGCCTCGCCGCAGCTGGCACATGAGGGACGTCCTGTGGTCTTTCCGGTGGATCCTGATGCCACAGGACCCGGTGGTTTTCAGCGCGAGGGCACACAGATGAGATGGACATGCTCCTCATCTGAGTTCTCAGGGCCCGAGTCGGGGAGTACAATGTGTGATGCCGCCGGCGGACAGTCGCGGTGAGAGGCCTCGTGGGTGATGAAGATTTGGAGGGCCGCGGTGATCTTGATGTCAGCGGTACCAATCATCTTCCTCCGCAGCTTTAGGTCGCTGATGCTCCATGCAAAATGCGTCATTAGGTTCTCCTCCACCTTGATGAAGGCACAGTTCATGGCCAGCTGGCGCAGGGCTGCCATTAAAGCCGCGGCCAACTCACCCGGTTTCTGGACGCGGCCCTGGAACTCGATCCGCCTGGCGAGCATGGTTGGCCGGGGCATGAGGTACCTCATCAGGGCGTCGATGATCTCCTCGTACAAGCACTTAAGGATTGCCCGGGGTGCGAGGAGGCTCTTTGCGAGGCAGACTGTGTTCACTCCACAGGAGCTAAGGAGGAGGGCCCATCTTTTGCCCGGATTGGTCACCTCATTGTAGACGAAGTGGCACGTCAGTTGGTCTGTCCACAAGTCCCAGAGTTTGGGATGGGCTGGATCAAAGATCTCCAAGTTCCCCCGAGCAGAGGCCATGGCGTAGCATTTAGCGGGGAGCGGTGTTCCTTGACACGGTGCGGTGCTGCTTGCGAGCGATGCAGGGTGCGTTGGCTGGAATGGAGCCCGGTGCTGTGCTGGGATGCGAGCCAGGCCTGGCTCAGCGGGATCCCATCCTCGTCGCCACTGAAAAGTACTGGGTTCGCCGCATGGAGGACTCGGATGATGACATACGTTTGCACACGTTTATTGTACTTAACATCAGACTAACTAACAGCCCGACAAGGCCAACTATATACATACCCACCTAGCCAAGCTCCTGACTGTGCCGTGGACCCCTGGTGGCGGTCCGCATACATAACATTATGATCAAGAAAAAGGATTCAGGGCAGGTTTATGCAGATGAACTGCACTGACAGGCTCTGACTTTGCAGATAAGGGAGAGCCAAAGTTTCCTCTATAAAGAGCTGAGGGATAAAATAAACAGGCAGCAATTAAGGGAGACTTGTCCCTTGTTCCAGACGGTGTGGCTACTGAAGGAAAATTAGGCCCCACTATCTCCAGACTACAGAGACTGGTTGCCCTAGAGAAAATAGACACTTTGGAGGGTGGCTTCTATGGCATTGTACCCAGCTAAGGTCCCTATCCTCCCTAGACTTCACCCCAAATCTCCAGGAGTTTCCCAACCTGGATCTGGCAACCCTACATCCCCAACTCCTGTCAGTGGCCAGGGTGGACCTGGTAACCCTAGTCCCCACTCCAATGGTGTTCCTAAGTAATCCACTTCACTTTCTCAAAATTAATACATGCCTATCTCTCCTTTATTAAATATATAAAATGTGGTGCATACATTTACTAACCAGAAGAAGAAGAAGAAGAGATTGGATTTATACCCCGCCCTTCACTTGGAGTCTCAGAGCAGCTTACAAACTCCTTTCCCTTCCCCTCCCCACAACAGACACCCTGTGAGGTGGGTGGGGCTGAGAGAACTCTGACACAAACTGCTCTTTTTCAAGGACAGCTGTGCCAGAGCTTGTGACTGACCCAAGGTCACATCAGCAGGTGCAAGTGGAGGAGTGCGGAATCAAACCCGGTTCTCCCAGATTAGAGTCCGCAAACTTAACCACTACACCACTAACCAGGACCCAGTGGGGAGCTGCAATATAAATGTGAGTCAAACACAATGAGATGGATTGTGCTTCCAGTAAGTCCTTTCCTTTATCCACGTATCTTCTCTAATAATGATGGACCATTTTGCTAGTGAAAGATTAAGAGCTGTAATAATAAGTAGAGAAAGTTTGTATTCAGTCAGAAAAAGTGGTCCAATATAATTTTGTTTGTATGTCTGTATTCAGTCAGAATAAAAAGTGGTCCAATATAATTTTGTTTGTACTAAATTAATTACAGGGGAAGGGAGAGGTAAAGACAGTGCATACAAGTGCTCTGTGATATCATGATGTTAAAAACATGGTCAATGAAAGAAAAGAGAATTTCAGTGGATAGCTTTGGACTAGAAACACTTAAGGTCAAAACCCTACTCAGCCATGTACTTATGGAGCAGTGAGATGTCTGTTTCTATCACTCTCTTTATTCTGACACCTCAGGAGGTCACTGGCAAATTAGATTAGAATTACAGATTTAGTTACTTCAGTTTTCCTGCTGGGGCTCATTCCTATCCTATAGCATGCCTTAACATAATAATTAATGTGCCCTGGAAGCAACTAAAGGAGGATCTGCCTGTAGGGAATTCGCCATTGGATTGCTCTGAATTTGTTTTATTCTTTTTGGCCTCTGCTATAAATTCCCTAATTTTTAAATATGTATTATTCTGTTTTATTTCATGTTTACACATTCACATCTTTTCAGAAGTTTAAACAAGCCATTTTTTTTCAGTCCCACAGTTGAATTCTATATAGTATATTTATTTTTTTGTGATATATATATATATCACATTTCAATGTTCTACAGAAATACATTCTAAGTCTGGTTATCAGTGCAATTCTAGAACACTTTCCCAGCAGTAAGCCGCATTGAATAAACCACAGTAGGATTCTGAGTAGTCCCGCTTACGGTAGCTCATATCTTCCACTTCTTTATTGTGCCAAACATTTCACTTCAAAATGTTATCTTTGAATACTCCCCATTTCCATCCCCTCATTTAGAGAGTGTGGTGACTGGAAGTGAAAAACAGGGTTCCATACAAATGCTTTATTTCTGTCAGCCAATTTCTTCCTTTAAATAAAACCACATCCCACAATTGTGTTCACAGTTCTCACATGAAAAATTGCCTGAATACTTTCAAATCAATTCCAACCTCAAATGTTAAAGAAACCCATCAATCCTCTCCTTAAAAAACATTTTGTTCAAGTCTGAATTCTGTACACATATTTATTTGCTGCTGACTGCAATTAAAAGCATTTTCTATGGCCACAAACTATAGAAAGTTGGGCAGAACAAGTTGGGCGGGAACTCTGAATCGAGCTTTCCTCACATGGGGCACCTGTATATTTTCCTTGCCAGGTAAATAGCAGCTGGTGTGGTGGGGTGAGTCTGATGTTTGGAAAATAGTACTGGGAGATGCATGGCTAATACAACCATGGCTGGTTCCACATGGGAGCACAGCATTGTGCCTCTAGTGAAAACTGCAGCTAGGGGGTTACAGGTGAGCAGAGAAAGCATTCACATTGTTCTCCCACAGCATTCCTTGCTGATCCCGCCCCTCCCCACCCCCTTTCCTGTCAGAGCATAGTCATAGAAGCACTGACCCAATGAGAATCTTGCCAGGTGACCTTTTACTCCCAACAGTGGCTGGCAACCAAACCCTCCCCTTTAAAAGAGCTGGGGGGGGGGAGAGAAACTGAGTTTAGCCCTGCCATTTTGAAGGTGGTGCTAATCTCTACCCACCCACCCACTGTCCTGGCCTGTGGGCAGAAGTTGCACATGGAAGCTCTACCTTCAGCAGTAATGCATTTTCCCCTTTAAGATGGAGCAAGCACAGAACAGAACATTCACAGGCAGCATCTGTGTCATCTTGCCAACAGCTCGCTAGGAAAAAGGATCCAGGTGGGCAGCCATGCTGGTCTGAAGCAGCAGAACGAAGTTTGAGTCCAGTGGCACCCTTAAGACCAACAAAGTTATGGTGACCATATCAACTTACCTTGTTATTCCTGTTTGGTCTTTGCATCTGTTGAAACATCTTCATTATGTTGTATGCTAATTTGCTGTTCACTTTTTGCCTATTTATTTATTTAATATATTTATTCCCCGCCCTCCCCAAAGGGCTCAGGGCGGCTTACAGAGGCAAGGCAGACGTCACCATAACAAAACATAATATATATAATAGATTAAAACCTAATACGTTTTAAAATCCTAATTTAAAACAAGGTGCTCAGTGACTTCCATAGTCCAGAGATGACGGTTCGCTGGTCCGGAGTTCCAAGTAGATGGCTTAGGGCTTCTTCCGTTCAGATGTTCCAGATGTTTCCTCAGGGCCTCAACCAACCCATGGCGGTGGTGGTATAGTAGGGGCGGTGGCTCCTACTCAAAAGCCTGGCGGAAGAGCTCCATCTTGCAGGCCCTGCGGAACTGCACAAGATCCCACAGGGGTCTATATGCATGGACTGTTAACTTCTATTTCAATATCTAAGTGGGCTTGCACACAAAAGTTCATACCCTGAATACAACTTTGTTGGTCTTAAAGGTGCCACTGGATTCAGAATTTGTTCTACAAAAAAGAAGTGAAGGATATGAATCCCACCAAATGGGAAACTGGGAAGTTACCACACTTCAGAATTCATCTGTTGGGTATAGAGTGTTGTTACTGGGCCAATATTTACCCATCCCATGCAGGAACTCTGTGGTTGCGGTCACACACACCAGAAAAAAACGGGGGGGGGGGGAGGGAGGCTATTTCCTCCAGAGGAATTTGACCCGCAGTTGCACGATCACATTTCCCTTTGAAGCTGCAGGCGCAGTCCGTCAGTGCGTGATCAGACACAACTGCAGGTGACTTGTTTTTTTTCTTGTGCTGTTTTTTCCCCATGCACTTAAACTGGAGATCAATTAATCGCACCTCCGCAGTGAGGGCTCCCTATGGAATTTGTGATGATGCGCATACTGCGAAGGGGGGGGGGAAACAACAGCACAGAGTCGGGATGGCCTGATCAGACCATCCCGACACCATGAGTGTGCGCTGGAGTGATCAGAGACAGGAAAGTCCGTCCGTGGCCTGTCACAACCCATTAACTACTGGATTTCCCCGCTGTCTTTTAACTCCACTTCTGTGATGGAGCAGAATGGGTTGCCAACGGCTGCGGGGCGCTTCCCAGATGTTGTCTGGTCGAACCCTTTAAATCCACCCGGCATTCGCACCTATGTCGGGTCTAATTGTGCATATGATCACAGCCTGTATGTCATTTCTGTTTGTGTTACTCCATCGGATTCTGATCCTGTAAGGCAAAGGGGAACATAAGTGTTTAATCAGTATTAGCAATGACTAGAGTGACTCATAGTCACCCAGAGATATGGTTGCAGTCCCCTCCTCCCCTAGTTTGCATGTGAGCTTACATTAGCATGATATTAAGATGATATTGCAGTGATCTTCTGAAAGCATCTCCCCCTCTGCTTTCTTTACTATGCAAACTAACCCTGCGCTCCTTGTATAGCAGACACTGCTAGAAACAATTGAAGGGGGAAGAATTGTTGTGCCAATACGCAGTAGGTACAGTATAACAGCGGTCAGAAGAGAGATATATAATTTGAGGCAGGGAATTCACTTCCTTGCTCACCTGTGGAGGATGAATTCTCCTTGCATCTTTAGTTGGAGGAGTGGAAAATTCAGGTCAGTGTTTGTGTCCTCAGATGCCATACTTACATGAGTTCTGAACAGAGAAGGGCTGTCAATATGCTGAAACAATGTTTGTTCTCATCCTTGGCTGTTTGTGCAAAGTGTTCCCATTCTGTTTAAAGTGACCTTTCTCCAGAACTCCCATTACCAAAGTCCTTCCATGTGTTTTCAAAGTAAGCACGACATGAGGCTGACAAGATACAGTCCCATGCCACATGACCTTTCATCTGCAATATGGATATCCTTACTAGAGTTTATGTAGCGTTTAGAAGAACAGAGGTTGGTCTCAAAAGTTGCACCACAGCCGGGTAGGCATGGTGGGAGGCAGTTTGGGATGAGAGGGGGTCTTTTCCCCCCATTCCCATTGAGTTCAATAGGTATGTTTGTATTAATGTCAGCTTCTTCATTGGCAAACTGTTACAGTGGCACCAAGAACTGCCTATGTTTTGGTTCTTATACCAGTGCAACATGGGTGGTCCAACACCAGTATGCCACTGGCACAGTTGCCATACTAAGCAGTTTAACAAATGACTTTAGGATTGTGCTGTAAATATTTAAAATGTCAAACATTTAACAATAGGATGTTAAATCTCATAGGGTTACATTCTGTGAGCATCCTACTACTCACACAGGCAATTTCCATGATTCTTCCTGCTTATTACAGCCTCCTATAACATAGTTAATTTTATTTATGAAGGCTCCCAAGCCCTCAGCAGCTGATTCTTACCATTTGGAAGGACTGCTAAGGAAAGGAAAGGTGGAGAAACACCCATCACGAGGGGTTTGGCTCAGTGGAAGAGCCTCTGGTTTTCATTCAGAAGGTCCCAAGTTCAATCTCCAGCATCTCCAGTTACTAGGATCATGCAGCAGGGGATCTGAAAGAACTTGTGCCTGAAACCCTGGAGAGCTGCTGCCAGTCTGAGTAGACATTACTGACTTTGATGGACCAGTGGTCTGATTCAGTGTTAAGCAGTTTTACTTCCATGAGTAGAAAGCTTGCAGGATTCAAACCATAATTATTTGGTTACTTTTCTTAAAAACACCTGTGATTTTGGTGACATTTAGTATGTGGATAAATGATAGAGAAAGGTGTGGAAGGAAGCTAATGCACATGAGCATCTACCACACCCCAAATTAATTAAAAGCCATCCTCAAATTCTTCCTGGAGGGCAAAACGGGGAAAAAATAGGAACTGTGATTTACCAGGACAGGTACCAGAAAACAGGGACTTAAAAAAAAAAAGTTAGCAATATTTAAAAGTTGGGAATAGATTTTTATTTGTTTTTGCAGACTCTTGAAGCGAGAAAGGGAGAAGAGTCAAGGATGGCAGGCACTAGGCTTTCAAACTTTGGGAGAAGAATAAAAGCAGTAGCCAGGGGGAGAGAAACAGAAATACACAGGTTGAAGATGGGGGAAAGACCAACTACTCACTGTTGGATAAAATATGTAAGGCAGTGAAAATAAACCTAAGTCAAAAATAGCAATAAAACAAGCATAAATATTAAAGAGAGAAGATGGGGATGAATCAGAAAGTACAGTGGCAAGTCATTGATGTAACAATGATAATGAATGTTAAAAGAATGAACAGCAGGATCTGAATCTAAACAGATCTTCTTTGAGGAATTCCAGCTAAAACAGGAAAAGAAGAATTTCCATAAACAGATATGGAAAAGAAAAAACATAGGGAGGTAAGAATAAAACCTATGTTTGGCAATACCACAATAATGAGATTGACAAAGATCAATGGTATCTGTCACAGTTTTATTCCACCCCTCCTCCTCCAATGAGCTCAGGACAGGATACAAGAGGACTTGATCAGTGTGACCCTAGGTTAGGCTGAGAGAGACAGCAACTGCTTCAAGGTCATCCAGTGAGTTTCCCAGCTGAGTGGGGTTGGTATCAAAGCCTAAGGATGTCAAGTAAAAGAACAATAGAAAAATTATGACATGATTTAGCAAATAAGATACAGTAACGTCCCTCCATTGTTTGTGATGTTGCATTTTTTCAGTGAGAAAATAAATTTAAAAGTAACCATAATGTAAAGGAAGTAGTTAATACAGCTTAACCTAAAGAAACATTCTAGGAAACTCAAAGGGTTACTATGTTAACCTTGGGACATTTTAGCTAGTTCTAATGAAAGTTATTACACTACTGTTGCTTTTTGATTTTTTTTTCTAATGGGTCAGCATGTCTTGCTGCACATTTTGCTCGTACAGTGTTTCCTACGACTGGAATTTACAAGTGTAATAGAAATGATTAATGCTAAGATGGCACAACCAGATCACATGGCCTCTTACTAACCTCAGAGGTCACTGTCTGCCTAACCCCAGCAGATTAAGCAGTTCATGTGTGACACTCTCTTATCAATTTGCAGAATGGCCACTTCCACACAGATAACATTTTATTTGGCTGCCTGATGTTATAAAAACAGGGCTCTTGTGTTTTGCCAGAATTGTTTTCTGCATGGTGATGGAAGTAACAACTATGATTACTGATTGCTTGCAGCACTTTAAAATCTTGCAGCCCAACTAACCAAGCTTGCCTTTTTTTCTGTTAGAACTAATAGCGACTCGGCAGGGCAATTACCATAATGTCACTGCAGGCGTCACTGAAATACCTCCCCCCTCCAGCTGCTTTCAAAGAAAAGATGTTTGAAAATCTGATCACATATCTCCAGCATTTTGTCTCACTTCAGCCTTTACTGTCTAGATTTAGGCTGCAATCCTGCACATGTTAACTAGGAAGTAGCTCAATGAAAATAAGTGGGACTGACCTGAGAAACATAGACAGGTTTCAAAATATAGCTACCCAAAGCAAATAGATATGGACATTACAATATTTGCAACAGCTTTTGTGTCAGAAACACACACTCTTACTAGAACAGAGATTCCCCATCACCTACATTTCTTATGAGGATCTAGAGCAGGAATTTTGGTAACATCTTTGAGCTAAACTAGGCCACTCTGTACTTTCCCCTATTACGTCTCCTGGCTGCTTGGGGGAGGAGCAATTTCTTTTTGGGAAATGGGGGCAGGACAATTAAGACAACTCAGCTTTCACTGAGATCACTCCACTTTGACACACTCTCCACCTAGCTTTTATTATTACCATTGCATCATCTGTGCACATGGTACCTTAGAGTTACACTGGTACTATAGAAGAGTCTCTGCTCCCAAGGTGCTTACAATCTAAAGTTAAGGAAACAACAGTGGGAAGGAGGAAAGAATGTGGGCAAATGATGTGACATGTAATTAAAGCTTGGTTAGTGGTGGGGATGAGGATTAAGGGGAAATGCCAAACGCTATTGATTTAACATATAAGCAGCTACACAAAATGCCAAATGCATGAAGCACATTATTTATACAATGTTATTTCTGTGCCTAAGACAGAGCTGATGAAAGATGTCCAATACAGACACTCAAGAAAGAATAATGAAGAAGAGCATGAAAATGGCAGGTAAAAATAGGGTGCTTTTAGCTTGAGAGTCTTGAGTAATCATGATAGGGGTAGCCATGTTAGTCTGTTGGAACAAAATAAAAGTCACATATCTATCACATAGGCACATATAGAAATAAATGTTTAGTCTTTAAGGTGTCACTGGACTTTTCTTTTAATCTTCTGAGTGCCTGATATGTTGATTCAACAGCCCTTTCTGCACCTGTATTTTCCCTTGGTTTCTGAGAGCACCCTATTCTTCTGTTCCGCATTCCCTCCCACTTTTACTTCCACTTTGTGTCAGGGCTTTCTCTCATTTTTGCATTTGTTTTACAGGAATCTGCATTCAGACCTCTTCCAGCACACTGTTGCCCTGAAGCTACCAAAACTCCTTTTGCTGCGATTCTTTGTTCTCATCCACTTTTGAATTGTTAAGCCTTTCTCAGAGCCAGTTTGGTGTAGTGGTTAGGAGTGTGGACTCTAATCTGGGACAACCGGGTTTAATTCCTCCACATGCAGCTGCTGGTGTGACCTTGGGTCAGTCACAAGTTCTTTCAGAGCTGTTCTCTCACGAGCAGTTCTCTCAGAGCTCTCTCAGCCCCACCTACCTCACAGGGTATCTGTTGTGGGGAGGGGAAGGGAATGGAGATTGTAAGCCACTCTGAGACTCCTTCAGGTAGTGAAGGGCGGGGTATAAATCCAATCTCTTCTTCTTCTAAAGTAGAATTGTTTTCTGTGGGTATTTAAGTGCTGCCCACTACCCTCCCCTATTTCTGCCTCTCTGTCTTTAGGTTGACGCTCCCTTCCTGTTCTGTTTTCTTTCCATCCTTCTCCAAAGACAAAAGAGTGCATGTCCTCCCACTCAGGCAAACTTTTAAAAAGCCAGAGAAAGCATAAGAAGGAACCAGGAAATATATAGGACCAGGGGATTCCCTGCTCCCAAATGTGTCAGTCTTGCATGTGGGGGCCTGGATTTCCCCCTCCCTTCCCCTTCCTTTTTGCAGAATCAGGGAGGGAGGGAGGGAGGGAGGGGAGGGGTTGGCAGCCAATTAGCTCAAAAAAGTGGGTTTTGCTTGTAGATGCAGAATGCATACAGAATACACAAATAAATAAACCGGGGGTGGGGGGGGAGGGAACAGTGCAGAGGGAATGCGTGTGACTGCAAAGTCAAGCCTTTAGGTTTGACTCCTTAGATTCTCTGGAGCAAGCTGTCAGTGCAGAAAGGGCCAATGTGCCTGCCCACCTGTCCCTGCCAACTGCTGCGTTATTTCAAGGAATAGTTGCTTCTTTATTTCAGGACTACTCGCAGGACAAATGTACCCCAATTGCAAAATGCATCTTTAGTTTAACACATTACAGAGATGGATTCTCCTAATAATATTCTGACACAAATAAGACATCCTGTTCTTGCAGTCTTGCAATGTGTTCTTCATTTTGGAGGCCTTCAAATGGCAACAATGAACTATGAAAATACGCAGAACCCTTTAGATTCCTGTCTGTTCAAAAAGTTCAAATGTTTCACAGAAGAAGTAGGAATCCCTCATAACTTTTTAAACAATTGATTAATCAAGATTGTAAGGCAGGCATGGATTGGGAAATTCCTGGAGATTTGGGGATAGAATGAGGGGAGGGGCTTCAGTGGGGGTATAATGCCATACAGTTCACCTTCCAAAATGGCCATTTTCTGCAGATCAGTTCTGATTCTGGGAGATCTCCAGGCCCTGCCTTGAGGTTGGCAACTCTATGACCTGGAGAATGCCCTGTCCCTTTAGTAGAGGTTACACACACACAAGCTTCTATTAAAGAGGCAGGTCAGTTTTTTCTCCAGGCGGTTGGCAACCCCAGCACCAAATCACTAAATGAGTATGAAAGTTAATACCTGAGTTAGCCCTAAAAGAAGAGCTAGCATGGATCCCATGCTGATGTCTACCAAAATAATCAATGGTTAAAAGTGTAATCTAGTTATCTCTGGACAGAAGAGGAATTTAGAAACACAAGAGGTTTCTATAAAAACCCATTAAAATGAAGACAACTAACAAAAAATACAGATTGCAGACATAAATGTACATTACCAGCTGCTGTAAAAGGACAAAGTCCCCCCCACCCATCCTCTTAGGAAATAAGAATTTGTCCGTGAGAAACAAGTGTAGAGTGTTGTCCACTTCTGCAAAGTGCTCTTTGCCACTCTCATAGATTATTCCGGTCTGAATCTTTTAGCATAAACTGTGGGCTTGAGGACTTTAACCTTACAAATAAAGTCTTATAGCCCAATAATCGTTGTATCTTCGCAATTTATTCATGTAATGGACACATTAGCCCTCATCTTTTTATTGATTCTTAGTCGTTTTCTTGCTAGCAGGTTGTTCCAGAGGAGAGCAGAGATTATTAGTCTAAAATCAGACTGCTGTGCAATGATGTGATGAACTAACTCCTGCTTTTCCAAGGGCTCCTCACTTAATGTCAGCTAAGTTAATCTGCAGCTCTCTCAGATGTTATCAGCTTCATGCACAGAGTATTTAATTAGCCTCCTGCTTTAAAAGCCAGCCCTGGGTGTCACTTAAAAGATGCATCTATTACACAGCAGAGTGACAGAATGAATTATGAGCTCTCATTATGAAGCCAGTCTGGAGAAATTGGATTACTGAACTCTTAGCAATCAGTACCCTTTCGCCCTTTTCACTCTTGTTTTCAAGGAAAAGCCCAAAGCGCCATCTTCTGCTCAGTAACTGGAACAAAAAAAAAATGTGAGCACTCAGCTCTGTCCAAGGGGAATTGCTAAGAGCAAGGCCTTAGACATTTAGATCCAGCTGCTTGTCCATCAGTTGAATCACCCTTTCTGCTTACTTATACAAGCCAGTTGTGCCCAGACCTTCAAACTAGCTGCCTCGTAATCTTGTCCTACAGTAACCAGCCGGAACAAGGGAACAGTAAAACTGGAACATTTACAAACTCCTGTCCCCATTCTTTGTGTTTATTGGACCAGCTACTGGGAATTATCCTACCAACCAGGAGTCATTTCCTGCAGGAGCGCACATAAGCGGAGCTCTGGCAGTAAAGAGCCCAGGGGGCGAGCACATGCAACAAGCCCCACCCCCTGCTCCCAGCAGCCCTCAGTCAGAGCAAG
The DNA here is from genome assembly GCF_001447785.1 of Gekko japonicus. Classification (NCBI taxonomy): domain Eukaryota; kingdom Metazoa; phylum Chordata; class Lepidosauria; order Squamata; family Gekkonidae; genus Gekko; species Gekko japonicus. Next base: position 82,063 of record NW_015167060.1, read on the forward strand.
AAGCAGCCAGGTAAGTTGCAGAGCTCCTCCCGCCCCCCTGGTCCAAAACAGTCCAGTGGCACCTTTAAGACCAAGTTTTATTCAGGTACAAGCTCTCCCTCCTCTGCCAGGACAGATCTGCAGGTTCCCCCTCAATAGCTAGCAATCCAAAACAGTCCAGTGGAGCCTGAGTGGTGGGTGTTGCCTTCTGACACACTTCCAGTGATGTCAGGGTCTGTGGCATATGCAAATGTTATGCTAATGAGCTCCTGCACCTCTTTTTCTACGAAATGACCCCTGCTACCAACACAGCCACCCCAGTACCTTCTGGCTCTGCTTCTGTAGCCAGGCTCTAGGAAAATCCTTGTCCTTGCTTTCCATGTGTCAACTTTCACTCTTCATAGAGACCGTTAAAAATGTAAGGAGAACCCTGCTGGATCAGATCAATGGCCTATCACATCCAACATCCTGTTTCACACAGTGGCCAACCTGTTCCTAACAACAGGGCATAGAGGCTGAGGCCCTCTCCTAGTGTTGGCTCCTGGCTCTGGGATTCAGAGGTTTACTGCCTCTGAATGTGGAGGTTCCCTTTAGTCACCATGCCTAATAGTCACTGCCTAATTTCCTTTTAAAGCTGTCCATGCCTGTGGTCATCTCTACAACCTCTGGCAGCAAATTCCACATTTTAATCACTCGCTGTGTAAAAAAGTATTTCCTTTTTATTCCATCCTGAATCTACTGCCCATCAACCTCATTGGATGCCTTTGAGTTCTATCATTTTTTGAGAGTGAGAAAAAATTATCTTTGTCAACTCTCTCCACTCCATGCATAATTTTGTAAACCTCTATCATGCCTCCCTTTAGCAGCCTCTTTTCCTCATAGGGAAGATGCTCCAACTTCTTCTGTACTTTTTCCAGCTCTGAATTATTTTTTTTTAAATATGGTGACCAGAACTGCACCCAGTATTCCAAATGAGGCTGCATCATAGATCTATATAGGGACATTTCATTTTCAGTCCCTTTCCCCAACAGAGTTTGCCTTTTCCCCTGCTGTAGCACACTGGGTTGACAACTTTCATTGAGCTATTTTCTTTGCGCTATCTACAAAGACCCCAAGATCTTTTCCCTTCACAGCAACTTCAGACCTCATTAGCCTGTACTTGAAGTTGGGATTTTTTATACCAATGCGCATCACCTTAAAGTTTCAAACATTGAACTTCATATACCACATTGTTGCCCACTCACCCAATTTGTGGAGATTCTTCTGGTGTCATCCTTGGTTTTCACCATCCTTAATTATTTTGTGTCATCCATAAACATGGCCACTACTCTACTTACCTATAGTTCCAGATCACTGATGAACAAATTAAATAGTACTGGCCTGAATATCGATCCTTGTGGGACCCCATTGCTTACTTCCCTCCATTGTGAGAACTGTCCAATTATTCTTACTCTCTGTTTCCTGTCATTTAACCAATTTTTGACTCATAAGAGGACTTGTCTGTTACCCCTACCAGCATAGATTTAAGAAGCTGAATCACTGCCTTCAGTTTCTAGGGGAATTTAGCTAAATGGCAGGCCGCAGCAAGAGGTGGGGTATTAGCAAGGATCTCATACCTATGTTTATGGGGATCTTTTCCCGTAAGAGAGCTCTCAATGACCAGTCCGAGGTAAAATAAAGGATGTTTTATTGAAGGGAAATTAAGGGGATTAACAAACAAGGAGTACACATGGAACATACACGCATTCAAGATCTATGGAAAAATAGCAGGGGTTTATTTTTTATTTTATTTA
>NW_015167060.1:84436-86187 GCF_001447785.1 Gekko japonicus
AGGGAGATTGGCAACTCCAGTGACCATTTAAGGGAAGATTGGGATATGTATTTTACCTCAGGACACATTCAATGACTCCCAACAGCAACAGCAAACTGTTTAGAATGTTAGAGGCAAAGGCCAATCTGGCTGCATATGCAAATGATCTCTGTGTTCCAACTGGGTATTGGGGGGAGAGGAACAGCAAACTATTTAGAATATTGGAGGCGAGACTCAGGCAATGCAGCCAGTGGATAGGGACAACTTCTGAGTGACAGGTCAGGGAGCCAAAGGCTATGGGAGCGAGTGGAACGTTCAGAAAAGATACACACAAAAAGAGAATTCTATATAAGGAGAGACTTGTATTTATAGCCCGCCCATCCTGCAAGAGGGCTCAGGGTGAATAACATCATAAAAACAGTACAATAAATACGGCTGAGGCGATAGCTACCTTTCCTGAAGACGTCCGTGAAGGAGAGATGGTGAAACGACTAGAGCTTCACAGAGAGGAAGGACCCTGTATACTGGGGGTGTGGTCTGGCAGGCACCTGAGACAACATGAACACAGCAGTGGAATTGCGCTGGGCTAGTTATACCCCAAAATGTATCCAGATGGCTTGCTAATTTGAGGGGTCCTTCAGAACAAAAAACTGATGAGATTTAACCAGGGATAAAACAATGTCGTTTGGATACTTTGCACAGGGTTTCCAGGAGTGGACAAAAGAGCCTGGAGATTCTCTTCTAGATGCAAAGTACGATTTGGGTTTGGTTCCTGATTACTTCTCCGGTGGTTGAAGGACTAATGGATTGCTAATTTAAACTAATCAAAACAGAAACAATACTGCTTGATGAACCACCTTGGCTTAGGGTATGGGAAAATAGTAGAAGTCAGAACTTTTTATTACGTAGGGAATGAGAGGAGGAAAGATGAGATCAGAGTGATAGGATTAGAGATTGAGATTGAAAGAAGTAGCTCTGGGGCCAGGCAAGTCCATTGTCTGGAGTATCATCCAGAGACTGATGGACAGACCGAACGAGTGAATCAGACTTTGGAACAATATTTGCATTGTTTCACCAATTACCAGCAGGATGATTGGGAAGACTTACTTCCCCTGGCTGAATTTTGCTATGATAACACATGTCCCCGTTCAAAGCACTCTATGGCTATAACAGCCCACCGCCTTTTCTCGAGGGAGTTACCTTGGGCCTGGGGGATGCTGTGCAGTGGTGTCAAAAACTTCAAGACTCTTGGCCTTTATTATGTAAGACATTGGAAGCGGCCAAAGAGGCTTACAAGGCTCAGGCTGACAAGAGAAGGGTGGAGGGATGGGCTCTGCAGCCTGGGGACTCGGTGTATGTATCGACAAAAAACATTAAGGTATTGGGACTTCTGGTTTGTGGATTGGCGATGGCGTTCGCTCTCCCCAGCTCACAGGGAGGCGATTAGTACACCAGCAGCATGGAGGGGTGCTGCCTCAAGTGGCACCCCCACGGAGCCCTTGTGATGGGTTCCAGGCCAGAGGGCTTTTGAGGGTTAGCCTCTTCGACGGCTTGATGCTGGAGAATAGAGGCTTCCCTCCGCCCTGATGGTCCTGCCGCTGAGTGACCTTCGGGTACAAGCTAATTCGACCAGGACAAGCACAGGAGATCAAGTGGAATAACGAATGAAGAGAGCAAGGTCTGAGATATGGCCAACAATGAACGTGAGTTCAAAGTAAACGAAGTATTTCGATAAAACAGAGTAACCCCCCCCCCCAGGGAAAAAGCGGAGC
>NW_015167060.1:86664-86815 GCF_001447785.1 Gekko japonicus
AGCTAATTTGATTCTCAGATTTCAGGGAGTGCCTGAAACTGAAAAAGAAGATCTGAAGAAGACTCTGGGTGAGATTATTGCTCCAGTAACAGGCTTATCAGCGGAGGAGATCGTAAAAAACATGGAGGCTGCCTACCGGGCATACTCCAAT
>NW_015167060.1:88040-92765 GCF_001447785.1 Gekko japonicus
GGTGGGTGATCCCTGAAGGTGTCATCTTTAAGATCAACGATAAAAGAGAGAACATTGACTCCTTTTTTAAAGCTAAGGGGTCTTTGAGACGTCAGCTAGGGTTGGGGGAAGAACTTAAAGATGAAGAAACCAAATCAAGTGACTCTGCTACCTCTGGAACGGACGAGGACTCTGTGGGTGAAGCGGGAGTGGGAGCAATGAAAACTGTATACGATTTTAGAGACAGAAAACTGAAGTAAGGGCAGAATCGCTCTTTGAAGTAAAGAAGATGCTCAAGAAGTACTCTCACAAAAACTAACTCACTAATATAAAACCTGTGTAAAACAAGAACTTCACAAGTATATTGTGTTACTAACACTTTTATTACTTACATTTAGCTTAACATGGAAATGATCTCCTTCTCTTGGGTTTTTAGTTAGTGTGGGTATCTTTCCTTTATCCCTAGTTGTAGTCCCTCCCTATATTTTTCATTGTAGTTAAGTAGTCTTATGAAAAATAATAAAAATACCCCCTTGGGGGTTTCAAAAAAACCAACAACATTAAGGTATTGAGACCCAGCCGCAAATTGGGTTGGAAGTTCATTGGCCGGTTTGAAGTCAAACGCCTGATCAATGAGGTGGCCATGGAGCTTGACCTTCCTAAGAACATATGCAATATCCATTCTGTGTTTCATTTCAGCCTCCTGATATGGGACCCAGGCCCAAGCCCCTGGTGGCCAACAAAGCCTGTACCCCCTCTTATCATGGTGGAGGGCGAAGAACATTTTGAGATCTCAAAGATCCTGGACTCTAAAGTTAAACGTGGCAAACTGTTTTATTTGGTGGAATAGCTGGACTTTGGACGCCAGCACCGTGAATGGGTGGAAGATATTCGGGCCCCTAGGCTCTTGCAAGGGTTTTACCGGGAGTTCCCGAGGAAACCGGGAGATCTCCCAGGCCGGCTACAAGCATTCACCACCCGCAAGGATGAACTGTCTGCCTACAAAGGGTGCCTCCTGTGGAGGGATAGGGTGGTCATCCCCACTGCCCTGAGACAACGCGTCGTCACTGCGCTCCACGAAGCCCACCCAGGAATAGTCCAGATGAAGGCACTGGCCCGGAGATATGTCTGGTGGCCAAGGATTGATGCGGAGATCGAGTGCTGGGTGCGGAGGTGCCAGACTTGCCAGGCGGTCCGTCCGAACCCACCGAGCTCACCCACTCAGTCCTGGGAGTCCACCCACAAGCCATGGTCCCGGCTACACATTGACTTCGCCGGCCCCTTTCAAGGACGGATCTTCCTAGTCACAGTAGACTCATACTCCAAATGGTTGGAGATTAGCCCTGTCACCACCACGTCCACAAAGTACAGATCTTCGCAACCCATGGGCTGCCGGACACAACAGTCTCTGACAACGGGGCGGCATTCACTTCGGAGGAGTTCCAAGACTTCCTCCGTCAGAACCTAATCCGGCATGTGAGGTCTGCACCCTTCCACCCCGCGACCAATGGAAAACTGGAGCAGATGGTGCACACCGCAAAAGAAGCCCTCAGCGGGATCACAGATGGAGACTGGGAGTTCCGACTAGCCTGTTTCCTCCTAACCCAGTGGACTACTCCAAACCCCGTCAACGGTCGTTGCCCTACCGAACTCCGGATGGGCTGCCGTCCCACCATTCTGCTGGACCGGCTGCATCTGGACTGGCCGCCTAAGTCAAGGAGGCTAACAGAACAAAGAGAGGTTCCCCGGGGGTTCTTCCCGGAAGACCCCGTCTACATTAAGAACTTTTGGAAAGGACCCCCGTGGCTGGCAAGCTGGGTAGTCAGGCCCACAGGTTCGGTCTCTTATGAAGTGTCTACGGAGGACGGCCACCTCCTCAATAAACATGTGGACCAGCTATAGTGGCAACAGCTCCCGGCAGAGGAGGAACCCCCCCCGATGCCCGTCAGCCCCGAGAGCTACGCACCAGAGGCAAGCATCAGTGTGAGTCCACCGGCCCCGGTCGAGGCACCAACAGCCATGTCACCACCCGCACCAGAAGAGCCGCCACCGCCGCAGCAAAGTGTCCTGGCTGACCGCCCGGAACCGGTCATGAGCAACCCCGTCCCGGCGCCCCCTGCAAGAGCGCCAGCCTCCAGCCCACCTACAGGACTATGTGACATAGGTTGGCTTGGAACTATGGGGGGAGGGGTGTTATGTCCGTGGACCGCCAGTAGGGGTCTGTGGCCCCTGTCCTTAGCTTGGTTCCAAACACAATAGGGACCAAGGATCCTAGATCACCCTGAGTCCTCCAATAGGACCTTGGAGGGAAATTCAAACCCCCCAATGGAACTGTGGGTGTGCCCAGGTGGAGTGTATATAGTTGGCCCTTGCCGGGCAGTATGTGTTCTCTTGTTGTGAAGTACAATAAATGCGTCTAGTTAGCATGTCGTAGTCCGAGTCTCCATGTGCGAACCCAGTACTTTACACCTGAGGCCATCCGGGACAGCATCTCCAGAGCTTCAGGCCAAATGGAGAGGTATTAATGCAGCTCCCAACTTACCAAGTGAAGAGTACTTAACTGCTGCAGATGAGGTTGTTCTGCCGTGCTGAAGCTATAATTGGAGTGACTCTGCCCCCCCCCCCAACAGCCTCCTATTCCCTCTCTTGCACCAGTTGCTCATGGGCCTTACGTTTGACATCCTTGCATCATTACATCACACTGGCTCTCAAGTATTTAGCCTCCTGTAAGCTAAATAACTGTATAAGACAAAAAACAAAAGAAAGTCTTGTTCCAATCCTCAGCTAACACTTAATTACCTCACTGATAAGGGGCATGTGGCATTCTAAAATGCAAGTATTGTAACGGTCACCTTAACACTCCTGACAGGGCAAAGAAAATCAATACCTATTAAAAATTACAGTACAGATCAATACTAAATAATGTGCTAGTATGTTTATATGCTCTTCAGAAAGTATCACTTCCAGAAAGCATAGCTTTACCCTGCAGAAAATGATACAAAGTATGTTGAAATGAAGATATGAAAGAGAAAGCATGTATTAAAATGGTCCCTACCCATTCAAAAGGCTGTCATTTGGCCTGTTTGAAACAACAAAAGCTCAAGTACACACCTAATCTCATTGAAATCAATGGATGAAGGCACAGCTAGTTATGGAGAGGACAAGGCTTTAAAAGCCTGATTCATTTTTTTGCCTTGAAAATAGATTAAACCATTAATTGCTTTCAAGAGAAGATAGAATGATCAGAATTATAGTCCCATCTTATGCAGAGTCAGGCATGTGTAAGGCAACTGAAATCAATGGACTTATGCATGCATAACTTCATAGGATCAGGGTATAAATCACACAAACAAACAGTTTTAAAAAATCTCTAGTAAAAAAAAATCTCTTTGCAAATACAGTATCAGTGTAAAGTTCTCAGTAGCATCAGAGAACATTTACATCCTCAGACAGTCCAGATAGCTTCAGATACATGCTTAGTATTCAGCAAAGCTGCTTTAAATGATCACAGAATATTCCCCCATAATGATAATTATAAGCCTGCCTGGTGACATCATGCTAATCAATGTTCTTGTTTTAATAGAAGGGATCTTCAACCCAAATGTACACACCTGTGACCCTGTGATGGTGTTAAATTAGAATTTTTATGACAGTGATAAGAGGATAACAGTAGCCACATCATTTCTGAAGTGATGTGAGGAAGGGAAATTCATAATATTATTTTTCTGCTTCCATAGAGACATTGAAAGGCTCCAGAGGTGACAAAACCAGCCAGTACTCTCTGAGGTGAAGGCTGTCTTTCAGAGGAGCCAGGGAGCCAGTCCCTAGATATCCATTTGCAGCTTTACAAAGAAATATTCTCTAGGCCAAGTGTTTTTAGAAAGTAGGTGGGACTGGGTGGGAATTTTTAACTTTGCTTTGGCAGCAGCTGCCACCATAAGCTGAGTTAGTGTGAGCTAGCTCACAGTTTTTTAGCCTCCGGCTCACACATTTTTGTCTTCGCTCAGGAAGGGATGGCTCCAGAGCTAACTCATTGATGCAGTAGCCAAATTTCTTGCTCACCACTTTAATGCCAGCAGCTCACAAAGTAGAATATTTGCTCACAAGACCCCACAGCTTAGAGGGAACATTGACCATAAGCACAAGGATCTTCACTGTGGTAGTGATTTTGTGGCTGGTTCCACCTCCTGCAGCAGCCGTTTTGTGGCTGCTCCCACCCTACTATGTCAGAATTCCAGTGGTGCCCACAAGAAACCCCTACTCTAGGCCATTTGCGGACACAATGGGACGCTTGTGGACAAAGATGAAACCCCAGCTCCAAATATATCCTCTAAGAATGTTATGGATGATATAAAACCAGTGTTAGAGGAAGAGAGCAACAGAGAAGGAAACCACAGTCAATCCATGCACATTAACTTTCTAGACACATGATGCAATTTTGCAATGGCCATGTATAAGACAATTTCTATCACAAACCCAGTAAAGACTTACCAGCTCCCCCAAGGCAAACTCTGTTATACATTCAATATGCCACAATCTTGTTATATTTTATTTACAAAATTTATATCCTGCCTTTCTGCCCTTACTAGGGCTATCAAGCCTGCTATTTAAAACATACATGATAAAATACATTATAAAACTATTACAATAAACCTCCCTACCAGACATACCTCATTAAACCAACTTTAAAAAGTTTAAAAAACAGAGTTAAGATACATATAAACTAGTTAAAATACATTCAAATAT
>NW_015167060.1:92812-124353 GCF_001447785.1 Gekko japonicus
AGTCTACACCCGTTGGCAGAACATGGCAGTAGAAAGGGACAGATGAATTGCCCTGTGGAGAGAGTTCCAGAGCCTTGGTGCCATGATTGATAAGGCCTTCTCCTGAGTTGCCACCCACCTAATCTCAGAAGGCAGGGAACCCAAAGATGACTGTAACAATTGGGCAGGTTCATAAGGGAATGGGGTTAAAAGAAGATTGATATGGCCAGACTGATACCAAGGGAAGATCTAGCATGAAGCAGCAAAGAACACATCATATATTCTAAAGAAGTACTTGGTATCACTGAAGACAAGTGTGAATAAATGGAAACTTAATCCAGACAAGACAAGTATTGTTGGCAGGGAACATAATTTATCAAGGGCTTGGTGCTAGTTGGGTTGCAGTTCCCTTGAAGACACACTGGTTTGCCATTTGGGAATGTTTCTGCATCATTTTTAAGCAGGTGCAGCTGGCTTACCTACTATTCCCTTTCCTTGACAGGAAGGATATGACCATGGTTATTTAAGCTCTGGTGATTTACCTATTAGATTATGACAACATGCTCTTTGTAGGGCATCTAAATAGAATTATGGCTGTGACTGGCATTATGCTCATACTGGCATATTCTTAGTGCTAAGGTTGCCAACTCTGAATTGGGAACTTCCTGGAGATCTGGGTGGGGGCCTGGAAAAGGGACGGACCTAAGTGGGGTAAGCCATAGACTGAATCTACCCTCCAAAGCAGCCACTTGCTCCAAAGGAAGTGATCTCTGTAGCCTGGGGATCAGTTGCAATTCTGGCATATCTCCAGGCCCTACCTATCTCTTAGTCTTGAAGATGTCAGTGGACTTCTGTTTTGTTTTATTGTAATAGACTAATACAGCTACCCCACTGGCATTATAAAATTAGCTTTTTATTGACTGAATTGGATTCATTTTTGTAATTTCTGATGTTTGATTTGTACCCTTTGAATTTATTATATTTTTACAGTCACAAGCTATGGCAAAACCCCTAGTCATTAAACAGGTGGTGGATAAAATAAATTTTGCAAGTGAGGTCTAGCTAGCAAGGGAGATCCAGAGCACAAGCCAAATATAGCCATATATATATATATAACCCTAGAGTTTGCAGTTAAAACCCACTGAATTGTCGTAATCCTGGGAAAAGACAGTTCTCCAGAAAGACCATCATCTACTTCCATATAATGTAGCACAGGGGTCCTCAATGTGGTGCCTGCCAACATCTTTTCTGGTGCCTGCCAAGTGTTTTTAGAAAGTTGGCTGGGCCGGGTGGGGCTAGGGTTGCCAGATTAGCAACCGGTGGGGGCAGGGGGGAATTTATCAGCAAGTGGGGAAGGTCTATACCACCAGCGTCTCAGCATCATGTGGCGATGTCACTTCCAGCACACACCAGGCTTTTGCCCAGCAAGGTTTCTGACTGAACAGTGGAAATCTGATTGGCTCTGAAGGTTTTAAAATATGGTGCTTTGACAGCAGCTGCCACAACAGCACAAGGATCTTCACTGTGTGACTGAAGGTAAGCTAAAGCAGCCATTTTGTGGCTGATTCCACCTCCCGCAGAAGCCATTTTGCACCCACCATATTGTTTCAGAATCCCAAAGGTGCCTGTGGACTCAAAAAGGCTGGAGACTCCTGATGTAAAGCATCACTGACATTTGTGCATTTTCCTGTTTTGTATCTGTTGTATTTGTCCTTTAAACTGCATTGACAGGGACCCACCATCTTGTAGTTTTCTTTGCATTGTACTTTAAACAGCCTTAAGTACTCAACAAATAAATAACTCACCAACAATGTCCTTCAGTAGGTTGAGAGTGAGTAACTAACTAGGATGCGCAGAATAAAAATGAATGCACTACAGCAAATAAACCAGGTTCAGGTATTCATAACGCCAAAGACTGAACTGCCACTCTTGCATTCACAGCGCAGCAAAACACCACAGTCACCTGCTAATTAAGAAACCCACCCACTGATAAGGTGTAAAACTGTAAGCGCCGCCAACATAACCTCCTGTCAACTTGTCCACAAAAGATTCTCGATCTCTCTTGGCAAGTATGTTGAAACAGATTGTTTTCCTTGCCTTTGCCTTACCAAATGTATTACCAGCATCTGCTCTAATACAGAATAGTGTAAGAGCTCAGAGAAACCCACTCTGAAAAAGAAGACGCTACCTTTCAGGACTCCAAATGCATCACTTTCGCGCCTGCTCTCACTGCTGTCATCTCTCAGCCAATCACCGTTTTCGAATTCTTTTTCTCGTTCACAGTAGACCGAGAGCACTGGAGGAACAAAAAGCTGTTGTCCAATAGGAGCTGAAGTCTACGTCTCGCGCGCTCCGAGTGGTGTCTCGAGATGGAGGCTCGGCTCTGGTTGGCTGGAGTTGGTGTCTTTGGAAAGATGGCGGCGGCCACGGTCGGGGCTGGCTCTGTAACTGCGGATTTCTCTGATCTGCGTGGCATTAAGAAACAGCTGCTGGATGTGGCAGAACGAAGCCGAGAGCGCGGCTTGCAGCATAGTGGCAAGTGGTGAGGCTGGGTTGTGTGAAGTGATGCTCTCGCCCTTTTTCTTGGGTGCGTTTTCTTGAGCCAGTTCTAAACGGGTTGGGGCCAGTGTTCCCTCTAAGCTGAGTTAGTGTGAGCTAGCTCGCAGTTTTTTAGCCTCCGGCTCACACATTTTTGCCTTAGCTCAGGAAGGATGGCTCCAGCGCAAACTTATTTATGCAGTGGCCAAATCACTCGCTCACAACTTTAATGCCAGTAGCTCACAAAGTAGAAGTTCTGCTCACAAGACTCCACAGCTTAGAGGGAGCATTGGTTGGGGCAGTGGCGGTCAAGAATGTCAAGAGGAGTACATTATTGTGAGAGCTAAGTGCCTATTTTTAGAGGACATAGTGTGATAGTAGTCTCTAAAGCTTGAATCTTTCTTCTTCAAGGGTTTGTGTATTTGGAAGGACCACATGGCACTCTAGATCTTTTTCGTAGTATCATGAAGAGAGAGAGATGTGTTGATGCACAAGAGGTTACTATGAACCGGGGCGATAATGTAGTGGTGTAGTGGTTAAGTGCACAGACTCTAATCTGGGAGAATCCCACTCCTCCACGTGCACCTGCTGGATGACCTTGGGCAAGCCATAGTTCTGGCACAGCTGTTCTTGAAAAGAGCAGTTTCTGTCAAGAGCTCTCTCAGCCCCACCTACCTCACAGGGTGTCTGTTGTGGGGAGGGGGAGGGGAAGGGAAAAGAGTTTGTAAGCCGCTCTGAGACTCCTTTGAGTAGTGAAAGGTGGGATATAAATCCAATCTCTTCTCTTCTTTCTGTAATATAGTGGAATCTCTTGTTGCAGGGCATCAGAGTTGGCTTTTGCCTTGGACCCACTGCCGTTGAATGAACTCTCTCCCGCTCCTGTGCTTACAGAGGTAGAGATAGTCCACAACAGTTCTTTGTAACGGTCCAAAATGATTTGACACTGTCATGTTGTGCATGGAGAAACTGAAATTTAAGCTGTGATGGTTGTCAAAACAATAACATAAAATGAACTATAGGTGCCACCAAGTCATTCTGTGAAACTCAGATTATTGATTGGTGACTTGTCTAGAGAAGGGAGGAGAAGCATGAACACCTAGTGCATACTAAATTTATGTGCACATTTGTTCCTTATGTGGTCGGCCCATAGCTAACGTGGGGCCCACAGGGCCCGGCTCCCTAGCACTTCTTCTGGGCCACCTCCTTCCCGGGCTGGTCCCAAAGTGCCTCAACTCGCCACCTGCGCCGCGCTGCCTCCAACCTGGCTGACAATTGAGCTCCTTGGGCTGCTTCCCCACTGGCCTTGCTCCACTACCAGCCTCAGACATGCTCCAGCGGTAGCACCCCCAGCCGGGCCCTGATGGTCAGCAGTGTCCAGAACAGTGACTGCAGCAGTGGCAGCGATGGAGGCAGCTGCAAACCCAGCAGCAGGAAGTGCCTGGCTTGCTCCGCAGTGCAGTGGTGGTGGGCGGGCAGGAGGTCTTGCTGGGCTAGCCTGGGTGGGCGGGCTGGGGAGAGCATCCTGTTGAGAGCTCCTGGCTGGCTCTTCCTGCTCCCCCCCCCGGATCTTCCTCCCCCCCTCCCCGGCACTCCCCTCCTCGCTTAACCCCCCCCCCCCACTTGCTCTGGAACTTTTGATTAAATTAGCTGCCGCCCCCCCCCCATGGCCCCCTCCCAAAAAAGTCCCTAGCTACAGGGCTGTTATGTGGCCATAGTGATCCATGTTCTGATTGCATCTAGTTTCGATTACTGTAATAAACTCCATGTGGAACTGCCTTTGAAAACTGGGCCAGGATACTGTCCAGCTCACTAACTAATACATTCCTTACAAGACCTGCTTTCTATGCCCCCATCTTCAGAGGAGAGGTGGGTGGTGAACAGAGATAGGGCATGTTCTGTGCTTGCATCTTGCCTGTGGAATGCCCTTCCCTTTGAGGCCCACCTGGAACCTCCCCTTCTCTCTTTCAGTTGTCAGGCCAAAATATTTCTGTTTATCTAGGCTTAAGTAATATTTCTGTAGTCTTTTAGCTTGGGAGCAGTTTTAGGAGACTTAATTTAAGCTGCTTAATATTTTGTGTTGCTTTATGCGCTGGCTGGGTTTTTAATTGTTAACAACTGTTATTGTGTTTTATTATATTTTACTTTCTAACCTGCTTTGAGAAGGCATAGATACTTTCTAAAGAAATACATAATGTGTTGTCGTTTGTAGTTGTGTTGGAAACCTATAGGTGCAATCCAAAGATTAAAGATCCATTAATTTATAAATCCCTAGTAGTGTTGGAATTGAGAGTCATCCGTAAAGGGACCCTAATTTTGTGTAAGCATTTTGGTTCTTTGGTCCAATTGCCATTACTTATGTCCTTTTCCTTAGATCTGTGTGCCCTCTGAAATTTAAGTCAACAACAAGCACCAACAGCTAAATTTAATTTTCTGTTAATTATTTATGTAGAAGTTCAAACTTTGGCTGCAGTCACACACACTAAATAATCCACTTTCCAACTGGATTTTCCAGTTCACACAGTAAAAATCGAATTTCAAAGTGGATTGAAAGTGGATTATTTAGTGTGCGTGATTGCAGCCTTTGTTTTCCAGATAAGGGGGATTTACCCGTCTGATACAATTGGAGCACCCCTTAAGTTTTGATGTGAAGATGTTCTTGTAGTGAAGGTTTGAAGTCAAAGAAAACCATTTGTATCTTATTATACTGACCATTTCCTTTAAAATACAAGAGTTTTTTTCCCCCCTTTCCTTAGGAAGATGCTCGCGATTTGGATGCTTATACCCTGGCTAAGTCTTACTTTGATTTGAAAGAATATGACAGGGCTGCCTACTTTCTACGAGGCTGCAAGAGTCAGAAAGCCTATTTCCTGTATATGTACTCCAGATACTTGGTGAGCCAACAGGATGACTCAACCTGTTTTCTTTCATTTTTCTTGTTTTTATCAAGAACTCTGGTTTCTAGCTTTTTCTTTTTTTCTGTAGCAATATCTAGACAGCTAAGTTGATCTCTTCCTTTTTGTTTCTAGCAACTGGATGAGTGTCATAGACAAACCAGGGCTTTTTTGGGGGGATGGAGCTGGAACTCTCAAGAGTGAAATGAAATTTTCAGTATGTATACTGAAAACTCATGAACTTTTAAACATTTTTAAAACAATTTTGTCAAAGAGGTTCTGGAATTCCGTTCTGGCATGTCCCCCCCCCCAAAAAAAAGCCCTGAGACAAGCTATTATACCATGCTATGAAATTATCAGAGATGTGGGACAGAAATCAAAACTTTTGCTGTGCTCTATTTTTCCATGGAAAATTTCTAAAGATTCATTGTTTCATACCATTAATAGCAATGAATGGATGCTATGGCCAATGCAACATTAGGCAAGCTTGGTAGTTCCAGAGTTGTAATTAATGACTTTTTTGTCAGATTGCTGGTTGATGCATATATACGCACCACAAGGGAATTGATTGCCAAAATTAGATATGATTTACAACCATACATTTTTATGTGTTAGCATGGAAATCATGGGACAAGATCCATGATTCTAATAAGGGAAGCTTTTGGCCACACATTATAAAATTTGCAAGAATCATTCAACATCTATTTTGGCTTTTTATACCAACAATTGTTTTTGGTGTGAATATGTATCTGTCTACTAGTGACCACTGAAGAAGGCCCATTCAGCCAAAACATGTCCAATCCTGTTTATTGTGTTTGTGGTCTTATTTGTATGCCATCAACCTGTGGATATTGATTTGCATTTATTAATTACACTGAAGGTTATTCTGGTGGTTTCTATATCGAGGCTATATTCAAAGCCCAAGTTTTTAATTTATATTTTAAGTGCACTGTAAATAAATTGATTTATTTTGTTTAATTCATTTTTAACATTGTTGTTGTTCAACCTTTCTGATAGCCTAATTAAATTGTGGGGTTGGGTTGGTATTTTTTGTTGTTGTATATGGATATTGTAACTGCCAGTCTATTATGTAACTATGAGATGCCCCAGTGACCTCTATGGATAAGAGCTAAATTCTATTGAAGTAGATGAATAGATAACCACATCCATAGCATACTGTAGACAGTTCTCAGTTTTTTCTTAAATTTAAACAGTGTAAAGGAAGCATACATACTGTCTGTACATTTTTACAAGTATTATTCCAACACAAATCACATAAAGTACGAATGTGTCTGAAAATAACATTTAAACCACACTAGAAAAAAAATTTCCTAATCAAATATTTCATATGAAGAATGTGTTGCTGTTGGGACATAAAATTAACATGAGGCACTTTTAAATTTATTTACTCAATATAAATAAAAATTGACAAGCTAAATCAGATGATGCTTTATTTAGGACGCTGGATAGTTTTCCATATTTTCCAATTCTAATTTTTCTGGGAAAACTCTGCTGAAATTTCTTCCTCTTAAAATTACTTTTTTTCTGTGTGCAGTCAGGTGAAAAAAAGAAGGATGACGAAACAGTGGATAGTCTGGGTAAGGAACAAAAACAAAATTTTCATCCATGTGGTTTTGGTACAAGTCATAACTTATAGACTATGTCTCACTGTAGCATTGAGAATCTACCCTGCACTGGTATACTGGGAACTGACAAAATGCTAGGTATGGCTTTGTACCAGGTTATGTAGCACAACAGCAGACTGGAACAGGGGGGGATGAGAAACAATGCACCTGTGCCTCATTTCACAATTTTTTCAGCCATTGTAGATCCAGCTACATTGGTACAAATCTATGTACTTAATTCTTGGTGGTAAGAAACAAACCACAGTAAAATGGGCCTGTCCCTTTTGGATCAAACAAGATGTTGTCATGCTTGCAAGTTGCTTGGTGTGCTGACAGAGGTATGCACACATTTAAAATCAGAAAATAGTAATTTTGAGAAGGGTGGGGATTGGTTGGTCATGATTTATGAGTAAGGCTTCTGAGATACTTTGGTAACTGACAAAATGGGCTTAGACATGCAAACAGAAGAATATATGTCTTAGTTCAGTATTTTTAATCTAAATCTATATATTTTTATGACACTAACATAAAATTGATTAAAATAGAAGATGCTTATCCAAGGCCAATGATACTTTGTTGCTTGGGGGCCACGTGTAGTTTTTTGACATGTTGCCTGTGGCTCTTCTGATCACTGTTCTGCAATGTGGCCCCTGCTGTATGCTTCAGGGGAGTAGGCAAGAGGCCCTTGCCTAGTGGAGACTGTGGTTGGTAAGTGGGTCCAGCCTTGAAACAGCTGCTGACAGAAGAACAGGTAAGCTGCAAACCTCCCTGAAGTGCAGGCCTCATTACAGGTATGTCAATAAATGTGTCTGTTTGGGTTGATTCTAAATTCAGATGTGGCTCTCTGCAGGCTGCAGAGTGAGTACCCATGTCCTAAGCCATTATTTTACCAATGGTTTTTCCATCCTTTCTCCAAGGAGCTCAGGGCAGCATATGTGCTTCTCCCTATTATGGAGCCATTGATATAATTATAGTATAGCCTACTGTTTCAAGTGGGCAGTAAGATCTCAGGCTATGTTCTCATTTACTCTGATGGATAGGGGAAAAGGAGAAGTAGAACTTGCATACTGATTCCATCCATTTGGTCATCCAGTTGCTAGCACTGATGAAGTATTCCTGGTCCACCTATCTGCACCCAGGACTCCAGTTTGCCCATGGTACTAACTTTGGTGAATAGTGCAACAAACTTTTCATCTGTACTGTTGAACTGATTTGCTCAAAATTCTTCTTGGAGGGAATTCTGAATCAGTATCCCAAGTTGGCCCAGGAAGGGAACTCCCAAACTAGGGGGGAAACCATGAATAGGAAAGCCTGTGGCACAGTTCTTTTTTCTCAGCCTGCTTCAGACACATGCAAGGCATGTGCAGGCTAGACAAGTCAAGTCTCCAGCAGTTCCTAGGACAAACCTCAGTACACTTCCCAACAAAGTGTTACACCTTGAACTACCATTCAGGAGAGGAATGCTTAGATATTGTAGGTAGATATAGGTAGCAACTGCATTTTCATTTGTTTTACTAGTGTTCTGTAATTAGTCCACCTGCCTATAGATTGTTCTTAAATATTTGTGTTTTCTACTATGTGTGATTAGACAGTAAAATCCTTAAAACTTAAGTCCTGGTTTTGGGGATGATTTTAAGGATGATTCAGTTTGGTCATTAACCAGCTTTATTTACTTTAAAAAGAGGTTCTGAAACAGAGAACAAAGGCAGGATAAAGGGTGGGGGTGGGGAATAGCCAGGCCTCTTTGTTCATGTGAGCGCACAGGCTCATTTGAGTTTATATTCCACTTAGGGGAATGCAGGGGCTGACCAGAAGCTGTCTGGGCCAATATTGGTACTGACCGAAAATTGATCAAACTCATTAAGATCTTCTGATAGTAGCAGCAACTGACATTTGTCCTGAGGTAGAAAGTCAGAAGGACTACGTTTTTAAAAATGGGCCTTTCTCCTGGCATCCTTAGCTGGGGCCCCCAATACAGTGGGGAGAGTAAGAAGCTGAAGGGCTAGGAATGAAAGTCTGTAACACTCCTGTCTTCCATTTTGTCCTTTGAACAACTCTGTGAGATGCATCAGGCTGAGAGAGAGTGTCTGGCAAAAGGTCACCCAGTGAGTTTGAGTTTCACAGCTGAGCAGTAGGATCTGCATCCTGGTATGACACGTTCACCACTGTAGCACATTAGTCTGCTCTATACTACTGAATTCTATCATCATGTTA
Source organism: Gekko japonicus (assembly GCF_001447785.1). Lineage (NCBI taxonomy): Eukaryota > Metazoa > Chordata > Lepidosauria > Squamata > Gekkonidae > Gekko > Gekko japonicus. The sequence continues at coordinate 102,060 of NW_015167060.1, forward strand.
ATATTCCTGGGGAATATTAACGCTTAGTGATAACATTTAGTGTTCTAAAGAAAATAGTTCACAAAAGAGGTTCTAGAATTTGGAGTTTGGAAAAACCACTTACATAAGGATAGCTGCTCACCATTTGTTTTTGTAAGGTTCTTTGGATCACTTCTGAGGTAAACATGACCATCATCAGGGACAGTTCTGCTGTGCTCCCAGATTATGTTATTTAAACCTGTTTGTCTGCAATACTTATATATATCTTGTGTGGAAAATTTTGAATGTCTGGATTAGGAAGACATAGGAAATAATGTCACATATAATTTTATGTATAAAATATCTTGCCTACAAGTACCAAATGGGGATGATGTGACGCATGGAAGATGGACGGACGTCATTCCGTATGGGCTAAGTGTAGAGATCAGTGAATTGAAATCTATGGCTTAGTCTGCAAAATATTGGTTTGGGTTATTGTAGCTGTTCGTTCTGACCTCAAGATCTGTACAGTATGCAACCGTGCTCTATACGTTTAGATTTTGTCAATACTATACACATTTAAATTTTGTAGGAATCGGTGAGACATAGAAGGCTGATTTCTTTCTTTACAGGTCCATTAGAGAAGGGACAAGTGAAGAATGAAGTTCTAAGAGAGTTACGAGTAGAGCTTAGCAAGAAGCACAAAGCACGAGAGTTGGATGGATTTGGCCTTTATCTGTAAGTATCAATGGTCTGCTTTGCTGTACAGTGTGGGGAGTGTTGTAAGTTGGTATCAATATATGATGGTGGGATTGTAAAAGGAGCGGAGCTTTTACTTGGTGTTTGCAAAATGTCAGATTAGAACATAGTGCTAGCATGCACACACTCTTGCCTGGTTGTGTTTCTTTTACTCTTTACACCCTACCAGGTATGGAGTGGTGTTGCGAAAGCTGGATCTAGTGAAGGAGGCCATTGATGTGTTTGTTGAAGCCACCCATGTTTTGCCGTTGCACTGGGGAGCCTGGCTGGAGCTTTGTAACTTGATCACAGACAAAGAGATGGTAATTTGTAGATTATTCAGGGTAGCGGTGGTAATGATTTCAGCTTCCCTTCCTTTGATCCAAGACCTGTTAATTGTCCTATGGTTGGTATTGTTCTTGATTGTATTCCTGGTTCAAAATCATGCAGTTTGGCTGGTAAATCTTTAGTGGGTGAATATAGCTTGGAGATGCTCATCTTCATTCTTTCTCTGGGTCTATTCCAGTTGATTGGGTGGGTGGACTTGACCCCTCCCCCGTTCTTGCTTTTCCTGCTGTCCTTGGGGGCTGCTCTGGTAATATTCTCTGTCCCTCTTCTGTTTGATGGTTATTGCCAGCTGAAGTTCCTGTCCTTGCCTGATACCTGGATGAAGGAGTTCTTCCTGGCACACATTTATACTGAGCTACAGTTGATAGAAGAGGCTTTGCAGAAGTACCAGAGTCTCATTGATGCAGGCTTTTCCAAGAGCACCTACATTATCTCCCAGATTGCAGTGGCCTATCACAATATCCGAGGTCAGTGACCCCCCCCCCTTTCAGGCTTGAGTAGCATTCTGTCTTTTTATTTTCCCCTCTGCTGTGCTTACTGTAGTGTGTGGCTTTCTTTCTTTAGATATTGATAAAGCATTGTCCATCTTCAATGAACTTAGAAAGCAAGATCCTTACAGGATAGAAAATATGGACACCTTCTCTAATCTACTCTATGTCAGGGTAAGTATAGTTGCCTTGACTACATTTTTCTGAAATGCAGCATATCTGCCTTGCCTCAGTCATAAATTAACCACAATACAGTATGGGCATAAGGATATGTTGGGCAGAAGCAGATATATTTGCCCAAGAAAATTTAGACCATAACAAAATAATGATATTGATGGAGAGAGCAGTGGAGCAGAAAGCACCAAGAAACAATCATTTGTTACATGGAGAGGTATACTAAATTGCATGGGACTAGTTTATTATGGCACTTTGAGTGTTAGATGCAATTGCCTGAAATGTTTGGTGGCTTACGGCTTCTGAACTTCCCAAGTCACTAATGCTTTGCTGTCACTTTTTGGTTTAGGCTTAAGTAATAGACAGAGCTACTTTTTCTTAAAAGTAGCTTTATGCTATAAGAGAGAGAGAACAAATTTGGAGTCCAGTGGCACCTTTAAGACCAACAAAGGTTTATTCAAGGTATGAGCTTTTGTGTGCATGCACACCTTTTCAAATATTTAGTGTGCATGCACACGAAAGCTCATACCTTGAATAAACCTTTGTTGGTCTTACAGGTGCCACTGGACTCTAAATTTGTTCTACTGCTTCTGACCAACACGGCTGACCACCTGGAACTATAAGAGTTATCTGATATTAGTTTATACTGTAGTCTCTATTTGATCTTGTGTTTCCAGAGGCTTTATCACCCAGTAGGAGCTGGCAACAACAGTTATTTCACTAGGTCTCATTTTGGTAGCTATTCCTGCAGGTTTGAAGGTTCTGCAGGTCAGTTCTGGGTCTCGGGAAGCAAAATGCTGACTTATCAGAATACTCCTTATCAAATGGCAAAGTGGAATCTGAGACCTGCAGTGCTGTTTGTCCTTCACCGCTCACGCAGGGATTTTGGAAGGGCGTGATTCCATGCCCTTGTCCTCATGCTTTCCCCCTTCCTTTGTCCTACTAGAGTATGAAGCCTGAACTGAGTTATTTGGCTCACAACCTGTGTGAGATTGACAAGTACCGTGTTGAGACCTGCTGTGTGATTGGTGAGGGACTTTTCTTCTCACTTATTTGAAGAGGGATTGGAGGAAGTTACTTGATCCTTTTTTAACATGATGGGTTAGTAGTGCTGTTGATTCCCGCTCTCACACTGTCTTTTGTTCATTGACAATTTTACCTTTGCTCTAGGGAACTACTATAGTTTGCGCTCTCAGCATGAGAAAGCAGCTCTCTACTTTCAGAGAGCATTGAAACTGAATCCTCGGTATCTTGGAGCATGGACTCTCATGGGGCATGAATACATGGAAATGAAGAACACATCAGCGGCTATTCAGGCATACAGGTGTGTACAGAGGAGTGGCAGATATTTCACTCGGCTTGTGCTGAGAGTGGGGAATGCTTTAACAAGATCCCTTTTTTTAAATTTTACCGGGGAATGCTTTAACAAGATCCCTTTTTTCATGGTTCCTCCTTTCCCAGTTCCTCCCACAGACGAATCTGCTTGTGCCCTTTTACATATTCAGGCCATTATGTATATTTAATTGTCTGTCTTCATGTGTGCCATTACACTTTCAAAGAAGTCCTCCTATGACTTCTCCTCTTCTCATAGACATGCCATTGAGGTGAACAAAAGAGACTACAGAGCATGGTATGGTCTGGGGCAAACCTATGAGATCCTCAAGATGCCATTTTACTGCCTCTATTACTATCGACGAGCCCATCAGCTCAGGTAAAACTACCTAGTATAGCTGTACTTTTCATTAGCCACATCTCATTCTTCCCATAGCTATTACTGTTGATGTGGAGTCATATTGCAACAAGGTAACAAAAGTTTTTATTTGGAACATCTGTGAACAATGTTAGTGATGTGCCTTGCTGTGGCTATCTACCAGTCATAAAATCTTGCTGTGGATTCAACAGAGACAGAAGATGTTAACTGTAATTTAAAAAAAACACTAATTCTTATTTTGTAGCAAGACTTTGGCACATAGTACAACTCCCTGCATCTTAATACTTCTTGCAGACAGTGTCCTGACTCCAATACACTAAATTTTTAGTATATGACATTTTTGTTAGCTGTCCTGAGCTTCTGGGAAGAGTGGAATAAACATATGCTCATGTTTACATTGGGGGGGAGGGTCCAAACGAAAGAGGGAGAGAGCTTGAAATCAGAATAACTTATTTGAGTAGCAAAACTTGGATTTTTTTGTCCGTGCCAAATTCTAGATCTTTTTTCTTTCTGGTACTGGGACATAGAAGAGAGAACTTGGAATATTAATGAATTTTGGGATGAGATATAAGTTAGTCTAAGATGACTTTGGACTTCTGAGTATGTTGAGTCTGTCACTTCTCTGTTCTTTGTAGACCGAATGATTCTCGTATGCTGGTTGCTCTTGGAGAATGTTATGAGAAGTTAAATCAGCTGGTAGAGGCTAAAAAGGTAAGAGGGCTCAGATTTACTGTGGAGGAGCAAGTGGGACCTTATGCCATGACCCAGATAAAGAACTGCAAGGGTCTTAATTAGAATAGAGTTTTACATACATCCAGTATTTCAGAAACTTCTGAATCGTGTCCCTCTGAGTAATCTCTCTTGAGAATAAACCGGTAAATGTAATTTTATATGGTTGGACCCAGGGGTCATTTTGTAGAAAAAGAGCTAGGGGAACTCATTAGCATAACTCATTAGCATATGCCACACCCCCTGACATCACCGGAAGTGTGTCATAAGGCCACACCCCCTGACATCACCAGAAGTGTGTCATAAGGCGACAGTGTTATTGGAGAGCGTACGCTGTAGGAGATGTGGAAAAAATGGCATTGGTGAAACTAGCAAAGTAAGTAGTGAATGGTGTTTTTACTGTTTCTAAATGTGTTGGACCTCAGGATAGTTCTCCAGTAATATCAGTGTGCATGCTGTTCCTCTGACTTTATGAATGCAGCCTCTTGGAAATGCTTTGGTGTGGCAAACACAAGCATTTATGCATTGTTTTGACAGTGTAAAGTACTATTGGCCCTATGAATGGGGCTCATATCTAACAAGCTCCATGGGCTCAATTCTGCCTTGTAACAAGCTGTAAAGTTCAGATCTGTAAAGTCCACAATGAAAGAGAGTAATAGGTAATTTCTGCTCTGATATGTGGGGATATGTGTTCATATAACTAAGGATAACCTCCCCGCCTCCTTTCAGGCTGCATGAACAGATGAATGAATCAGAACAAGCAGCTCAGTGCTATATCAAATACATCCAAGATATCTATTCTTGTGGGGTGAGTCAGATCTTACATGATTTTAGGAATGAAAGAGACAAGGATATATGGTCCATGGGAGAAATTCTGTGTGAGCCCAACCTACCTAATTATTATTTCATGGGGGTTTTACTTGTGTTAGGTTCTCAAGTCTGGTGGCACCTGAAAAGCTAACAACTTTTATTTCAATATGAACTATGACCTTTGAGAGGTCATATCTTTAAGGTGCCATTGGATTTTATTTTACTACAACAAATTAACATGCTCCCCCTTTGCAGTCCCAGTATTTAACCATTTTGCTTGTATTAGGTCAACTGAAAATAATTTAGAAAAAAAGTTTTTTATTTTAATAAAAGGTTTTATGTGCCCCCCCCCCACCATTAAATAAGCTGTTAAACTGAGTTATTGGGTTCTGGACATATTTCTAATCCTTGTTATGTGCTTGTGATACTGTTCTCATCTGAATTATGGTAAATTTGTCATAGTAGCCTCAGATTATCTGTGAGAACCTACCTTATTCTAGAGTCTGAATTCCACCTCTGGTACAGCCAAAACCTACATGCCTTTATCCTTCTCTAGGAGATAGTGGAGCACCTAGAAGTGAGCACTGCCTTCCGCTATCTGGCACAATACTACGTCAAGTGCAAACTGTGGGACGAAGCTTCAGCCTGTGCCCAGAAATGCTGCGCATTCAATGATGTGAGTTCTCACTGTGCCTTCAGCAGATGACTTTTTGGGGAAATTTTGTCCCCCTGATATGTCACCCAGTGTGATCTTTGTCACCATCTTGAGATCATGCTCGACAATACAAAGCTTCTTGTGTATGGTTAGAACAGAAATTGCATGTGTCATTAGGACTGTTTGAGAGTAGCCTCAGGAAGTAGCAACTAAGATGCTGTGGAAAATAATATGAAAAGGACCTACCTGGTATGCCCCCTTAACCCAGGATACCATTTTGAGAAACTCTGGGTTCACATTTTAAAATTCCTTCAGAAACTATCACTGTAGTTGCTGCTTGCTACTATTCTAAACCAAAAACTTGTATTTACTACTGAAGTATATAGTGCAACAGACCATTCAAACATGAGTCCATGTGGTTTAAATCTCTAAAGTTTTAAAGGTAAAGGTTTCCCTTGCTTGAAAGCTAGTCGAATCCAACTCTACAGGGCAGTGCTCATCTCCATTTCCAAGATGAAGAGCCAACGCTGTCCGAAGATGTTTCCGTGGTCATGTGGCTAGCATGACTACATTCCGAGGGACATGGAATGCTGTTACCTTCCCACCGAAGCGGTACCTATTTATCTACTTGCAATTTCTTGCTTTTGAACTGCTAGGTTGGCAGGAGCTGGGGCTAGAGACGGGAGCTCACTCCGTCATGTGTCACTAGGGTCTCGAACTGCTGACCTACAGACCTTCAAGTCTAGCATTAGTAAATCAAAATTGCTTAGCATTCAAACATAAACAGTCTTTCTAAATCTGACTAACTGCCTCCCCCCTCCGCAACTTCCTTTGCCTCAGAGTGATATAAAGAGGCAAAGCACATATAGATCTAGTTGTTTGATTTCTACTAGTCCTTTCTAGAGCACTTAAAGGTATTCTAAATTGCATCAGCCCCATGTTTGCTAGACCACATCCAGTAAAGCATCTTCCGCTGGTCACATGTTCTTTATGCAAGCATCCTTAGAATAAACACAAGAGAAAGAGAGAATGGGACTGCCTCTTTTAAAAGTTTGAAAACCCTTCAGCATCCATAAAAGGTACTCACCTACCAAACTTAGTGACATGGAACAATCAATATTGTATAATATGACAAGAGACACAACTTCTGAAAAGCCACTCAGGGAAGATTATTAAGTTCCTCATACAAAGGAAGGCTGGGTTGGTTAAGCCAGTTTGGTGTAGTGGTTAAGTGGATGACCTTGGGCAAGCCGTAGTTCTGATAAGAGCTGTTCTTGAAAAAGAGCAGTTTCTGTCAGAGCTCTCTCAGCCCCACCTACCTCACAGGGTGTCTGCTGTGGGGAGGGGAAGGGGAAGGAGATTGTAAGTCGCTCTGAGACTCCTTTGGGTAGTGAAGGGTGGGGTATAAATCCAATCTCTTCTCTTCTTCTTAACTGCAGAGTAAAACACAAGGGATGTCTAAAGTACAAGCTATTCCTGATCAGGGAAGAAGTTGTGACAGGCTCCTCTATTGTTGCGAGTGACAGATACAGAATATCCATAAAACAGTAGTGTTGATGGCTTCTCAACAATCAGAAGAGGAAAAAACCTATATAAAAAAAATCTTTATATTCCCATTCATACTACAAAATAGAGTTTGGAAGTTTTTAAAGGGAAACCAGAATGTCAAGCAATGGTCTGTATGGCCATGCATCCCTGCTATCAGTGCAGATCTGTGACTTTCACCGGGGTGGCTCACAGTGCCATCCTAAGCAGTTACACCCTTCTAAATCCATGGACTTTAGTGGTGTTAGAAGGATGTGACTCTGCTTAGAATGGCACTGTCAGATACACACCCATCTAATATTTCTTGAAACAGGAGCTCAGTTTTTTAAAACTGTCCCTACTTTGTGGTTCCTTTCTTATTTAGAGAAAGGAGTTCCTTAATTTAGTGGGTTCTTAGACTCTGTGATATATAGACAAATGCATGCATTTGTTCAATATTTACCAATTAAACAATGAGTTAAAAGAAGAAAAGGATGTATGAGCAGGAGATAAAGCAGCTGTCTGGAACACGGTTATGAACTGTCTTGGGGGGTCTTCCACACAGGGACTGTGTGTTTTATCTGTTGCTGGTGCGAACTGCAGATAAAGTGCTGTAGCAATGGGGCTTCCGCATGGTAGGCTTACCTGCAGTTTACCTGCCCCAGTCCCCCAGGAGCAGCCATCCACCTTGCATGGGCCATCAGGGCTTTGCAATTTTCCTTTAAAAAAATCACCACTAGAATATAGTTGTATCAATATACCATAACTATAGGTGCAGCAGGTCCTCTGAATCCCCACATTTCATTAAAAGCGAAAGTATCTTCAGTTGAAAAAATGCACCTTTTCCTTGTATCTCTGCAAGGAAAAGGGCTAAGGACTTTTTTAAATGAACGCTGAAAATTCAGAGAATATGCTATACTATTTTTATGATGGTATACCTATATAATAAAAGGTAAAGGTTCCCTTGCTCGAAAGCCAGTTGAATCTGACTCTAGGGTTGCGGTGCTCATCTCCGTTTCAAAGCCGAAGAGCCAGTGCTGTCCGAAGACATTTCCGTGGTCATGTGGCCGGCATGACTAAACACCAAGGCGCACCAAGGAGAGCAAAAAGGCTGCTGTGTAGGCTGGAATGTATGCATTTTCCCATCTACACAGCCAGCTCTCCAGGATTCATTGTGACCTTTCCCAAAAACTTTGGATCAAAGCAGGTTTGGAAAGATCAAAGAAAATCCAGGAAAACCCTGGAGGTGCACAAATGTACCACAATGCTGTGGGGAAGCCGCAAACCCCCCCACTCCCCCAAAGCATTGAACTCAGATGAGATAACCTGTGTGGAAGCTATCTTAAGAAATCATCCCTTTGATTGTCAGAGTGGTAATATATGAGGAAGTCAATGTGAAGTGTTCTCCATACCATGTCTGGAAAGTTTAGAAAAGTTCAGCATCCAGAATGCTGAATCCAATGCAAAATCCAAAATACCAACTGTTACACAGCACAGTTATATTTCTACAGATCTTTCATAATGATATTCTTAAAAGCTGAGTGTTGCATTTCAACTTGGATAGGAAACTAACATCAGGATACAATGTATTAACCATCAGAATTCACCTAGACAAGCTAGTTTATGAGCAATGTAGAGTCTTTTGACCATGTAAACACTAACCCGCACATTATGGCATGGCCTTTTGTGAACCAGAGTCTGCTTTGTCAGATTCTTGATTACATTAAATTCTCTCTCATATCAGCCTTCTTTCCGGCTAAGATCACCATCTGAGTCAATATATGTTCCCTCTCGTGATGTAAAATGTATGGTGAACAGGAGAGGCCCTTCTCTGTGGTGGCACCTCAGCTATGACATATCTCTCCACAGCTGTCTGAAGTTTCAGGTGTCAGATGAAAATGGGGATGTTTGCATAGGCATGTTGTTAATTGATTCTGTCATTTGTGTTTTATCTGGACCAGTGATGGCGAACCTTTTAGAGACCGAGTGCCCAAACTGCGACCCAAAATCCACTTATTTATTGCAAAGTGCCAGCATGGCAATTTAACCTGAATACTGAGGTTCTACTTTAGAAAAAACAACCCATACATTAACTTAAGATGATCCAAACAAAGTAAGGAAAGCAATCCCAAATGCTTTCATTTACTTAAAATTATTTGGCAGAGAATGCGACACTTGAATGATGGTCTGGGCCTGGCTTGGGCGATGGCACACATGCCCACAGAAAGGGCTCTGAGTGCCACCTCTGGCACCCGTGCCATAGGTTCGCCACCACTGATCTAGACGGTCTTGCTGAGATAGTTTTATTGTGTATTTTAACTGCCTGTTGATTTGGGGATGGGTCCACTGAAAGAGCTCAGAATGTGTTGATGAAGTAGATTTCCCCTGCCTTTCCCTTTCTCTCAAATAGCCTGTCATTTGTCACAACTTCTCTGAGGATCATATGATATTGCAAGCAAAATGTGCTGCAAGGTGTGAACTAAAGAGGGAAAAAGAAGCAATTTTACTTAGTTTTTCCCCGTCTCCCATTACTACAGCACCTCATCCTTGGTTCATTTTGTTAGTAAGATTCTCCCGATTCTCAGAGAAGAGTTTCAGGACTATTTATTTATTCTCTGCTTTTCTGCATAATGGGGACCAAACTGGCTTACAATGTTTTTTCCCCCCTCATCCATTTTATTCTTGCAAAAAATTCTGTGAGGTTAAGCTGAGAAACAGATTGGCCCAAGGTCACTCAGCAAGCTTCCATGGCAGAGTGGGAATTCGAATCTGGGTTTTTTAGTTCCTAGTTCAACACTCTAATTACTATGCACCTTATACTGAATTAGACCATCAGTCCATCAGGGTCAGTATTGTCTACTCTGAAAGGCAGCTCTCCATTAGAAGTCTTTCACATCCCCTGCTCCCTGGTCCTTTTAACTGGAGATGCTGGGGACTGAACCTGGGACCATCTGCATACCAAGCAGAGGTTCTACCACTGAGATACGGCTCCTTCCCCCTACACCATGTTTGAGGAACTCTGTCCATGAATTTTTACCACCTTTATGCTCTTGTGCTATTTTTATCCTGCTGTCTTACCAGTTGTTCTGATTTGATAACTTTATGTTGTAAGCTGCTTCAGGCAACTTTTTTGCAGAGAAGAGGTTAAGAAATACAGAAAGGACAGTAATGTAAGTCTAAATTATTGTCTCTGTATTGGAGTCCTGGAAAATATGTATTTGCTTGTTTATACATTTACAACAATCCTACTAATCCCTAATGACCAAGGTGACTTGCAGTGTATTACCAGTAAGATATAAGATAGCGAACATCATTTAAAACCAACAAAAAAGGTTTGTACCATAGGCAACAGAGCTGGTATTGCTCAGGAAAAGTTCATGTAACCTGTGTTGTGATATTAGTTTTACCCTTTTGTAAACTAGCTTTCTTTCTCCTCTAGACAAGAGAAGAAGGGAAAGCTCTCTTGCGGCAAATCTTACAGCTACGCAACCAAGGGGAGACGTCATCCACAGAGATTGCCACGCCCTTTTTCCTTCCTTCTTCGCTGTCTGCCAACAACACTCCCACACGCCGTGTGTCGCCACTAAACTTGTCTAACATTACCCCATAAACAGTGCCTGCCTCTGTGAGCTGGGCAATCCAGCTGGAAACTGGATTTCACTTCGACACCATCTCTTTAGGGAAGGCTCTCCGTTGAGTGCTGTCTTCCTTAGCGGGCTGAAAGCGGATATTGTCGGGATATCCGTGGCATAGATTGATCCTCTGTATGGAGTGAGCTGCTTTTCATCAACCATCTTCTTATTTAGTGGGATACTTCAGTGTAAGAGACTGCTCTCTCTATACTGAAATTTGGTTGGAATTGCTGCTCCGCCTATGTTGTTTTCATTATATCCCTTTTCAAGGTATCATAACCCCACGAGTAAACAGCCTCTTCAGCATAAACATACTGGTTCTTATTGGAAGAGTAAGTCGTGCCTTTCAGTAAATGAGACAGAAGGAATCAGTCCTTACACCTCTAGGGCCTCATCCACTTGCTGGGTGCTTCTCCGCTCTGGAGCAGAGTAGCTGCCTTAGGCTACCTGCGAGTGAAAAGAACCCATGCAAATAGGAGTGGGAGGAGAGGGAGGCTCATAGCACAGCGCAGTTTCTGTAGATAACAAAAGCATTTGGAGCAAATGCGTATGGGCATGAATGGGGAAGAAAAAGCTAGCAATTGCGTGGGAATTAGGCCCATGCTGATGCTGCTGTGCAGCCTGATGTGATAATGCAAGTAAAGGATGACCCATCAAGCTGCTACTGCAATGTTGTCATTGTTTTTTCCTTATACACTGGCTGTAAGAAGGTCAGTTGCTTCTTGGGAGGCAAATCTTGGCAGCCTTTTTGTCTGTCAGGAACAAAACAGGAGCATTCCTTCAGAGTAGCCAGGAGCTGATGTGTTTTAGAGCAGTGCTGTACTAGGATGTGCACTTCAGCTGCTGAATATGATTTTGCAAACTGAAATAATGGTTGTGATCGATCCTTGCTGCCACTGAGTAACTGAATAATTTAGTAAAACAACGATGGTTCAGCTTTTCTGCAACAACAAGAAAAGAATTCAGGGATACAGAACAAGGACTTGGTCTGTGTGTGTGTGTTAATGGCTGACTTCCTGGTAGGATTCAAGCAACCTTATTTGTTTCTTCCTCCATTACATTTTTATCAGTGTTTCTTTGTCCTTTTTCTGTGAAACAAATGTGGTTTCTTTGTGTACAGCTGTCATGGCTCAGATGGGGTGTCACCTGATGCTGCCACCACTCTGGTTCCAGGCTCCTTGAAGAAGGCCCAGAGCACCCTCCCAAGCCTTTAGATTTCCCTTTTAGCCAAAATGAGCGTGAGGACCAGGCAGAGTGAACAATGAAAACGGTTTATTTTATAGGAGGTCAAACAAACAAGGTGCAGGACTAATAACAGTAAGTGGGTGAAAAGAAATCAAATGCCCTAACGCGTCTAAATATACTGTCCCTAGCTCACTATCTCAAGTGGCCTTAGACTACTCATCCTTCCCTTAAGATGAGGGTGTCTTCCCCACAGCAGCCTTCCTTCTGGCCCTGTTCCCTGGGAAGAAGAACAGCTTCTCCTCTTGCACCAGTTCTTTTATTCCCCAGCCCTCTTCTTCCCTGTTGGCCAAAATCGGTGCCAAAACGTCCCAAGGCCTTCTGGAGTTTGTAGGCCCAGCCTCCCCTACTGCTAGCCAGGCTCCCTGGGCCTACTAGGCCTTGCTTGCACAGCCCAGATAATGACAACAACAGAGAGGGAGAGTTTACAGTAGTTTCTCTTATTTTATTGATGCATTTTATCATTCCATCTAACCTGTGAGCAAGGGACCTAATGGTGGTTGGGTGAGGTTCTTAACCACATTTTCTACTAGCTAGCTGTATAGGAAAAAAACACAACAAGGTAACCTATAATGGTTAGATTAATCAGAACTGTTAATAAAAAAGGAACACAATACTTTAAACAATTTTTAGGGCACTCTAAGCTGCTTTGTGTTTAATGGAGTCCCACTATCCACCAACCAGACATAACATGGCAGTTCATGGGGCAGACCTAGACACAAGACTGGGAGGCAGGGGTGCTGTCAGGGAAGTATCCTTTTATTTCAGATCTTCACAAAAAATTGTTTGCAACTTAACCTTTCTTCTTCTCCCCCCCCCCCCCCCCCTCTTTTCATGGTACAAGTAGAATTAAGGGACAAATTGCATCTTAGGACATGTTCAGGCCTGCGAAGGTAAAAATTGCAGTTGAAGAAAAGAATTATAGACCATCAAGTTGTGGCAGCATTTAAAAAACAAAACTACCCTAGCATTTAAGGACAGAGTAGCATTTTAAACCGTAGGAATGGGGCTATAGCTCTCCCAGTAGGAAGGCTGCACCTGGAAGGTGACCCAGAGATTCTTCCCTGAATGCCTGGAGCTTAACAGAGGCCATCACATAACACTGAACACTTACACTTGTAGCTTCACAACAGACCAAGTTAACAGCTGCTCCTGTATCCCCTGGCTCCTTCTGGCTGCTGAAAAGGGTGCCAGGCAGGTGCAGGAGCTCCTCCTCCCTCTGTGCTCCTTATACAGGAGTTGCCACTGGAACTTGGCAGCTGTAGGATGGCTGTCAGTGTCCATGGTAAAAAGTAACATCTAGCTTAGCTTAGCTTAGTTCTTAGCATTCAGTTTTCAAGAGCATAAGCAGAGTTAAAGAGACACAACCATATATAACTTTGTTGATAGATTAGGGAATCAACTATGTAAGAACGGCAGTTTTTTGCTTATGAGCCCATTCTTTGCTTTTTCACATCAGTAAGAAAGCCGAATTAACAGCCTAATTTTATGTGTATTAATTCTTAGATTTGTCACTGACTTCAGTAGGATTTACTCTGAACTAGTTATGCATAAATGATTGCAGTTTTAGTTATACACACCAAAGTGCAGGCACTATGATGCTTTCTAGCAATAGTGTTGGTAATGGTGCCACACTTTACAATAATCTTTACTCTGATGAAGGTCACTAAGACATTACAGGTGATTTGAAAATGTAACAAACCTCTCTTCTTTGGCCAAACCAGTAGCGGATTAACTTGGCTGCAAAGATGTGATGGGGAAGCTGTGACAAGGAAACAGCAAAACAGAATCACAAGTATTTGGGAATACAGATAAGATTTAATGGAGAAGGGTAGGAACTAGAGGCAGCAGAGATCCCATGACCTGCAATGTTTCTCGGATGAAAAATTATGTGTAAGTACCTATGGGCAGACAAACCTGAAGACGGGAAACTGAAGCTCAGAGTAAACAAGTGGGGGTTGGGGAGGCCAGGTATAGGCAGCTGAGCATCTTCTCCTCCACATCTCTAGGCAAGCACGAGAGACTTCCTGTGGCACCCCCAAAAATCAGTGAACCAACTAATATGACAAAAACTGGAAAGGCAGATCAAATTTAAACTCTTTTTAGGGCCCACAAATTGACTCTCCAGCAGAGCTTCCCGTGGGCAGCCAAGCTTCCTTTCCTAAGTAGTCATAACTGGACATGCTCTAGGGAAATGAGCATAAGCAGCTCTTAGCATCACATGTTTGAAACCAGCATTGGTTTGTCATCATATTTGTAACCACAGTATGGAAATATTTGGCAGTACAAGCAGCTTTATTTAAATAAATAAACCATGAATTAGTAATAAGACACAAGTGAGGACCCACAAGGAACGTGCAGGGAGGGGGCCATGCCACTCCTATTGGCTTTCCTTCCTCCTCCCCCACCCCTTCTCTGTCACTCATGCCCCCCTTGCTTTCTGTCACCTCCCATCTGCACCCTCATCATCTCCTTCCACTTTCTAACCCAGACTCAGACCAAACATTTATCGTCTCTGCTGCTCTGAAGGGAATGAAGACAGCAGTGGTGGCTTTGGCTTCCCCTTCCCCTCCTTGCCTCCAGCCAGCAGAGGAGTGTTGTTTGCCAGGAACTTGCGGTGGGGGGTGGGAGGATTCTTTGTTGCTTTGACAGGAGTGGTTGAAGGTGGCAGCAGCAGTTCCACTTGCTTGAGCTTTGCAGTGGGGCAGCTGCAGTGGGTTCTGCCACGGCTGGGTCGTTGTCACCTGAGGGGGAGTGAGCTACAATGCCTGCTTCCCCCCCCCCCTTGGTGTGAGCTGAGGCTCTTCTTCCCCACCTACCTAAAACTTGGCCAAGGGGGAGTGGAAACAACAGTAGCTGCTGGCAGTCTCATCTTCCTCATCTGTGGCAGACTGGCAGTGTATAATCATCTCTTCCTCTCATGCACCTGCCTGCATCCAGGGAACATTTCTTGGTTGTTTTGTACACCAGTTTGGTGTAGTGGTTAAGAGCATCAGACTCTATTCTGGAGAACTGTGTTTGCACCCCCACATGCAGCCAGCTGGGTGACCTTGGGTCAGTCACAGTTCTCAGAGCTCAGCCCCACCTACCTCACAGGGTGTCAGTTGTGGGGAGAGGAAGGGGTTTGTAAGCTGCTCTGAGACTCTGAGTGAAGGGCAATGTATACATCCAACTCTTCTTCCGCCCTTTCAGTACCTTTAGGATTTTTCTGCAAGCCTGGCAATTCACCCAAATTTGGAGAATAGTCTATGTTCTGTCAACATGACCCTGATGTGTGGATCTAGGTATCCGGATAGGATCCACATTAGATACACAGATATATCCCCTGACTGGATGGCCTAGGCTAGCTGATCTCATGCTATGCAGGGTCAGCCCTGGTTACAATTTAGATGGGAAGGCCACCAAGGTAGTCCAGGGTTGCTACGCACAGGCAGGAAATGGCACAACACCTTTGAATGTTTCTTGCCTTGAAAACCCTACAGGATCACCATAACTCAGCTGCAACTTGATGGCACTTTCCACCTCCACGATATATTCCCCACATTCCTATAAATTTGGTCCGGATGCAAAGTATTGTGCACCGGAATCAATATCAGGAATATTAAGTAAATGTGGTATTTGATTTTAAACCTGCCAACACAAGGCTGCTCTGTCTCATGCATGGTTACAACTAGTTTGTTACACAGAGAAGGAGTAATAGGGCTATAAGAATAGTTCAAGTATATTTATAAAAGGACAGCAGCTGTAGATTATGCCACTGCACAGGACCTAACAGTTTTGCTTCATATATTAGTCTGTTGTCACGTCATTGTTTTCTACAGATGTAATACTATTTTTCTTCATTATGCCACATTCTATATCATGCTTACTAATACTATGCTCATTCCGATGTTAGTAGTCCTATTCCTGGTCCTTTGTTCATTAGATGTCTCCTCATCCTAATTAGATCAACCTGCACTGTGCTTATTAGAAGATTTTTCATATAGAATATTACCAAATTACACTGTATAATCTGCTTTGAATCTTAGTCAAAAAGGTAGACTGTAAAAAATAATGCAAAACACATTTATTACATGCATTGAACAAGGCAATGAATATACAGTTAGCATGCAGAAACACTTATATATATTTTTAAAAAAGATTTTAAAGTCCAGATTCCACATACACTGGGGTAGCAGCTGGCCTGAAATAGACATGCATAGTATTCATCTTTGGGAAGCCAAGGACTTGTTTGTTTGCTCAGGCCTTAACATATGAATAAACACATTTATATACAGAATATGTAGAGCCAGCAACCAGTTGCTAGTACTCAAGTCAGACCACAGGACCAAAACATTCATTCAGTATTTTTTGCCAAAGGCCAATGTCTTAAAAGGGGGAGACCTGCGAGAGCGCAGGATACGAGTGTAGGGGCTCTCTGCCATAGCAGGCTTGGCTACTGAGCGAGACAGGAAGTGGGACAAGAAAGGCTTCTTGATGGGAGGTTGAGTTTTGGGCTGCATGTTTTCACTGTTGGCACAGAACCGTTTCTTCAAGGTTGGGGTTGGTGCCACTTGGAGTTTCTGCACAGTATGGTACTGCTCAGCAATGCAGGCTGCCTTCTTCCGCAGATCCAGCTTCACTAGTGTCATATTGTTTTGAAGCTCAGCCAGAGTCTGATCCTGGAAGGAAAAAAATACAATTGATGTCATTATGGATATAATTACAAGTGACAGAGTACAGGTCAGAGAGAAATAGTCCCGTAGCAATAGCACCTTAAAGACTAAATATACTAGTTCCCTCTAAGCTGAGTCAGTGTGAGCTAGCTCACAGTTTTTTAGCCTCCAGCTCACACATTTTTGTCTCAGCTCAGGAAGGACGGCTCCAGAGCAAACTAATTTATGCAGAAGCCGAATCGCCCGCTCCCAGCTTTAATGCCGGTAGCTCACAAAGCAGAAGTTTTGCTCACAAGACTCCACAGCTTAGAGGGAACATTGGTTGTGGCATGAGGTTCCATAGGCAGAGAACGATTTCATCAGGTGCAAGTCAGAATACATGATCAGTAACTGAGCTGGACTGTACGACTTTGCGGTGGGGGCAGGGGAGACAGAATCGAATGTTCTTCCCATAAGCTCTGTGTACTAGAAAGAATAGTGTTTGAAACAAGGTTCTAGCTCAGCCACCTCCCCAGTATGCTAACTAGAATGTCCAGGGAGTTGATGCAAGAGAAACAGGCATTCAGTCATCTCTCATGAGGCATCTGAAGTGATGAAGTCCAGCAACAGATACCATGATTTGGATCCAACTGAGTGTTTCCATGGGCAGACAGATTGTAGCCCACAGGGTGCAACGTTCTCACTTGCCTCCTCCTTGCTGATACCTACATGCCTCCTGAAATGCAACTCCTGGGGGACATTTACAAGAACAAGACTTCAGATGTTTTGGACCACAAAGAGAGGCCATTATGTCATACTTGGTGGGCAGAAATCCTTTTGCTCCCGGAAACACCCTGATGGATCCATCCCCCTGGGCTGAGGGTGCTGGCTGGTACTGAGTCTAGTACAGCCATTCAACAAACTAAACTTTACTTCAAAATTAACAAAAAAGTGCCTCAGTGCTGGCTACAAAATGGTAGAAATTGTTCTGTTCCTTCATGCTGAAGAGCCTCTATTGCTCATGGTCAGCAGCTTATTCAAGTATCGTCAGTCTTCCTCCGGAGTATTGCTTATAGCAGTGGCCCCCAACCTTTTTGAGTACACAGTGATGGGTGGAGCCACAAAATGGCTGCTACAGGAAGCACCGCCAACCACAAAACATCACGGAGTCGGGTTATGCATAAGTAATAGTAATGCTTTAACATTTCAGGTAGAAGATCTGTTCAACACTGGGTTTTTTCTTGAGACTCACAGTGAAAGTCCTTGTGCTGTGGTGGCAGCTGCCGCCAAAGCAACGTTTTCAAAGATCTGTACAGCCAATCAAATCTCCAGTGGCCAATCAGATGCCATGCTGGAGAAAATGCTTTCACCATTAAGTGCCAGACTTCTGTCTGCATTCACAAGATACTTTTAAAGCATGATACCCAAAATGCCTCTTTAATTGCATGGCTTACTCAAAATTGCTTCCTTTACCTGTTTGACCAGGATGTCATCGCACATATACAGGGTCTCGCGGAGTTTCCCAGCACTTGTGCTGTGACAACAAGCTCTTTCTGCTGACTGAAGTGACTCCCCAAGTTTCTGCAGCTCACAACGCAGCATCCTCACATTCTGAAGAAGGGAGAATGTAGCCCAAAGTCACACTGATTTCCTTCATGCCCCCACCCCCTGGGAAACTGAACGATAGCAGAAAAACCTAGTTGGAAATAGCAAGAATGAAGTGCAACCAACAGCAGTAGATGAGGTGTTGGGACAGCCGCCCTGCACATTACGGGGAGCTGTACATTGTAAAGAGAAATATTGGAGGTGGGGGGGAAGCACCCAGGCTCCATGTACTCAAGAGATGCAGTTACCTTTTGACCTTCTTGCAGCTTCCGGTCCACATCCACAGTGATGGCCTTTGCTGAAGGTGGTGGCTCCACCATCTTTTGGTATTTGCGTAGCTCTAAAGGTAGGGCAGAATATAGTCACAGCTTAACTCAGCAGCTAAAATCTATGCCAGAGCTCAGCCTCAAAGTTTTGTTTCTATACTGAATCATGGAATATGGAGTCACAATAAAGGAACAGGACACAAAATATGTGAAGTGCCTTTCCTTTAACTGACCGCAGCCTATTAATACACACATACCCAAGTTGACATCAAGAAGGCAGGCTTGTGCCCTGGCATTTTTTTTTCCCTTTAAGAAGGCAGTTGAGAACTGATTTAGCTTCTTTTATACTACAAAGTGAAGACCTATAGCTGTAATACCATTTAAGTTTCTCACCAGAAGTCACAGACAACAAGAGCAAAGTAGTCACTACATAGTAATGGGAACTGGTAAGAATTTAGGAGACTCCTGGTCTCTGTCTACCACATTTTGTTTTCTGCCACCTGTCAAGCTATTCCCAACTCCTATTGCAATAATGGGGGGTAAGCAGTTTTGTAAACAAAGCCCTTCTATGGAAATTTGATCCTTCCCCCATCATGCCTGTCTAAATCCTTCAAGATGGTAATGGAAGGGGGAGAGGAAAGAAAGATCCACAGGCAGGAAGTGAATGGTAAGTTATCCTACTCCAGCAGCACAAGGAATGCCAAGGGGGTCCAGGGCTCCTGTTGGGCAAAAAAGGTAACTGGGTAGCTAACCTTGTTCCAGCACTGATGGGCATGTCACCGACAGAACCCAGGTTTTCTAGTTACTAGAGCAGCAAGTTCTTTGTGGCTCATACTGCACAGATTGCTCTCTTGCTAAAGTTCTACTTGGTGGTTTTCGGATTCATTCCTCACCTTCTTTGGCTGTGCTCAGCTCAGCCTGACACTGTTCTAGCTTGGCTTTTGTCTCCTGCAGGGCAGATGTTGCAGCCAGTGCCACTCGTTTGGATCTGCGCTGTCCCTCCTCTGGCTCTTGTGGCTTTCCCACCTGGAGTTCTTGTTGCCGTTTTGCTTCTTGCAAGGAGGCTTCCAGCTCTTGTATCTTTTCATCCTGGTTCTGAAGAGGAAAAACAGAAAACTGACATTAGAGAAGAGGAAGCTGTATTTGTATTGCGGCCTGTCCGCTTTGAAATGGCCAAGCGCAGACAGCCATGTACAATCTGAGGCACAGAACCCAGGAAACCTCTGCAAGACCGACAAGTCTGCAATAATCAAAATAAATGGAGGTGGGTATAGCCTTCAGAGTAGTTTGAAAGGTGTACCCTGACCCTAGAAAAGGACTCTCACAGGCCTCATTCCCACAGTATTTCATCCTCTCTCTCACATACCTCTATCTTCTCTTGATAGTAATCAGCCAGCATCTCCTTTAGATGGTTGAGCTTAAAGTCATACATCTCCTCCAGAATCTCCTTTTGGGCGTCCACCTGCTCACTTCAGGAAACAAGAGTGGGGGTTTGAAAAGCAGCAGCCGCGTGAATCAGGAAGCAGAAGTTCAACACAGAGGCTGCTTGGGATGGAAAGATGCTGGAAGCCATCATACCTGATTGACTGTTCCCTCTGTTGCTGATGCTCCATCATCTCGTTGCAAATCTCCTCACGCAGATGCATTTCCAGTTTCAGCTTCTCCTGGCGCTCCTTCAGCAGCAGATTTTTCAGAGCCTCAACCACGAGCAACAGGTCCTGGGGGTGGGGACAGAATGCAGAGCATGTGACAATCATGGCTGATCAGAACCACCAATGTTACAAAATGCCAGAGACTCCACCGTTTGAACAATTAGTTTTGAAGGCTCTAAAACCGTTCTCAAGGACTTGAAATGCCTGGCTTGACATAAGAATCTTCACATACTTTCCTGGGTGAGACACAGAACAAGCTCAGACTAAGCCTAGTGGTCTGTCCCTTGCTCAGTTCTCTGGGCCTGGACACACGCACTGGTCTGGGTAAGCAAGAAGAGTCGTAGACGCTCCCGATCCAGTGCCTGCCACCCACAAACTCCTCATGGTGTAGGGTACCTGTGGCTACAGAAGGCTAGTTTAGTGAACAAGGTACAAACCACCACTCACCTCTTTGTCATACATGGTCACATCTGTTTCATCCTCACTCTCGTCACTGAGTTCCATTTCTTGATCCAAGGCTGCTCCAGAGGCCCTGTTTGTTCTAATGCTCTGTTCCTTCAGAAGAGACTGAATGGCCAGCAGTCCCACCTTCGAAGGAGCTTGTATAAGCTGGAAAGCAAGTTTTGGTGTTAGCAGGCAAGAACACACAGTCTACCCATTCCTGTCCAAAGCAACAGAATTGACATGCTTTGCTGGCACTTTAAACTGAGTGTTTCTGAACATGAGCAAATTGCCTTTATACCCAAGCAGAAAATGTTTTTCAATGGGCTTCTGAGTATTTTCAGAGTGCTTCTCTTTAAAAGAAGCAGACCAAAGTGATGACCAGTGTTCCCTCTAAGCTGAGTTAGTGTGAGTTAGCTCACAGTTTTTTAGCCTCCAGCTCACACATTTTTGTCTTAGCTCAGGAAGGAGGGCTCCAGAGCAAACTAATTTATGCAGGAGCCAAATTGCTCGCTCACAACTTTAATGCCAGTAGCTCACAAAGGAGAATTTTTGCTCACAGCTTAGAGGGAACATTGGTGATGACAGTGTGGCTTTCAGCATGCACAGAGTATCTCCTCTGAGTGCCACCATTTTTTTTTCTTTTTTACAGTCTCATTATTTTAGAAAATAGGAAATTAATGAACAAAAGGACAGAGAGGGCGAGAAATAGGTAACTTCCTTTTTAAGAGGAAGTAGTATCTCCTCTGAGTGCCACCATTTTTTCTTTCTTTTTTACAGTCTCATTATTTTAGGAAATAGGAAATTAATGAATAAAAGGACAGAGAGGGAGAGAAATAGGTAATGTGTTAAAAGGAGGAAGTTAACAGTTACTCTAAATCTTTGCAACCTTGCAACTAGTCATCCTCTGCTCCAGTGCTTCTGGTCTCACCTGGCTGGCAATTGCAGAGAACTTAGCCACATGGAGAGTCTCATCATAGGAGGAGGCACAGGGATTCATATTGACAATCATGCAGGACTGCCCTCGCCCTGTGAAGAAGCCTTGGAACACACGGGTTAGCTTGCTGTCACGGAAGGGCACAACACTCTGCTTCACTCTGAGAACAGAAGATTCAGGGAGCTCCAGAGACAGATCGCACCAACACTACCTTCCCCCCCTCCCCTCGCAAAACCCTACAAGCCTCAGAGCACCCGCACAAAGCCAGTAATATGTCACACAAACAATACCAGAGTCAGTACAGAAAAACGTTCTTTTCCTTGCATTGATCGGGGCTAGACAGACAGACGCTGAGAGCTAGGAAGGCCCCCCCCCCCCCGCTTACTTGGCCTGCTGGTTCTGGCGCAGTACAGTGAGGCAACGCCCCAGTGTGTGCAAAGAAGTGTTGATATTATTTGCCTCCTTCATGCGATCCCCAGTCCTCTGCTCTTTGCAGCGTTCAGAGCCAGCGAGGTCACACAGCGACAGCCTGGAGAGGGAAGGCAGCATCCGCACTGAGGTCAAGGATCACCAGCCCCTATCGGTCCTGCCTTCCCCTTTCTCAATTAGGCTTTCCTTCAGGTTGGAAATCCTCCACTAGACACAGCTGGCCAAGACCCAGTAACAGTTCTGCTGTCTAAGACTCTACAATTTCAGGAGCCCTCTTAGGTTGCTCTTCTCCAGATGAGCACAGCGTAGAGGGCCAACTCC
>NW_015167060.1:124667-132579 GCF_001447785.1 Gekko japonicus
CACTCTTTCTCAGCAGTCGCCCTGGGACTGCTGCCTTATACTCTTCCGCAAGCAAAGAGGCTGTTTTCCCAATCCCAAAGGACTTGCTTCACCCCCTCATTACCAAACCCACTGCAGACCTGCGGCTAGAATTCTGGTTCATGTGGGTGCTGGCAAAGCTTTGGTTTCTACGGCCCAGTTTCAGCAGTTTCCAGGCCTCATCAGCATCTTGAACGTTGATCCAGTTCAGATCTGGAACAGGAAGCAGAGCTCAAACACCTGAAAGAGGAGGGTTCTATGGGACGTCCCCTGTGGTGTAGTCCGGGATCTGGGACACCGAGGATCACGAGGTGACCTCAGGCTGGGCATTCACAAGCTACCCTACTTCCCAGGACTCTTGTGAAGATATAAACAAGGGGAAAGGACAACCACATATGCTATCCTGAGCCCTTGGAGGAAGGGTGGGATAAAAACAAAATACAAGGCAACACCTATGAATCACTGTTCAACCCAACAGGAACATCACAACTCAGCAGAAGAGTTTGTGCTGTTATACAGCCCACATTACCAATAAGGTGACCACAAAGGTGCTCTCTACCTTTGATGTAGGGGTTGCCAGTCTGATCCTCACACAGTCGCAGTGTGGGCCTCTTGCGGGATGGACCGGCCACAGTCATGTCCAGCAAGTCATAAATCAGCTCATTGTAGATCTCAAAAAAGGACACCCAGATGGAAAATTGCACATCGTCATTAGCCACCAGTGAGATGTTATCCGAGTCAGCCCAGTGAGGACCGGTTTCTGTTGATGAAAGCCAAATGGAGTTGGTGGTTAAGGTTAAAGCACCTTAAATAAACACAGTTTGCCTCAACAGATGGACCTTCTGAAAATCTATCCCAAAGGCATGTCACTCCTCTAACTAGGCCTGGCGGCCCACAACTGCTTTTCTTCAGTCTAGCACATAAGGTGACTGATGAAGGAACAATTTTCCCCTGTGATGTCTCCCCACATACCTCTGATTGTTAAATGGACAGCTTCTAGATTAGGAAATCCTATACAATTCAAATAGATTTGTCCTGGATTCCATATTTTTTAAATTGCTCCCAGATGTTTAGTGGGACATATCCATGATAGCATGGCTTCACTGCAAACTACAAGCCACTGAACAGAAGAAATCCAAAGGCTGCACACACCTGGCCCTCTGCTATAAAGCATATTAGTGTGTCTCCACAATCTGCCCAATGACAGATAAGGAGTCTCCCTGGACTTTATAATTGCTGGAGTTTCTTTCACTTCACTCTTTGCTTGAGGGCTTAAGGTTTGAGGTTCTGTTTCTGTTAGTGTGCTTCTGTACCTCGATTATTTTTTTAAAAAGAGGAAGACCCCCCTCCCCCCCAAATAGCGATTCAGGACAGTGAATACCTTCTAGCAGGTTAGAGGTCGTTTGGTTGGTAGAGTGACAGGTCGATGAGAGTCCACCAACACCACTGTCAGTGCTAGCACTTGTGCCTGGCTGAAGCAAGGATCTTGTGCTGTGACTCTTATTCACAGAAGTAAGCAACTCCTCCTACAAAGGCAGAAGGAAGAGCGCTGAGTCCCTGAATGGGGTACCTTCTTTGTTACCACAGACTTCATAAAGGGCATGGGGTACGCACCTCCTTCCTCTTGCCACACAACAGCGCCTGCTTCTTGGTTTCCTCCTGACGAACCTGTTTGCTGTCCAGCCAGATCACTTCACAGGAGAGGAAAGGCTTCAGGTCTGTGGCCTGGTATAGCCGTGTCCCAATGCTGTTGAATATGATTGCCAAAGAACGAGGAAGGATCCCCCCGTCAGCTCCAGTTCCTAGAAGCAAAGAAAGGAGGTGAGTTGACAAATCTAGACAAGTAGCTTATGTTAAGCAGAGACTGTTGCTCACACCAGAATGGACTGAATGCTTCTTACCCTGGACAGTATAGGTCTTCCCTGAATTAGTGACGCCATAGGTATAAACAAGCCAGTTCTGCCCATGGAGCACATCCTTCACTACTTCCTTCATTGTTGTGTCAAAAAAAGCTTTCTGGCCAACCTCTGGCCCAAAGACCTGCAAACCCAAATCCACACCCTTTTGTTAGGGTAAAGTGTATTTTAAAAAATAAAAATCAGGAGCTTAGGGTTAGTCCCCATTTTCCCACTGCTTCTCTAGTGCCTGACATTGCTAGAGCTCTGCAAATATCAAG
Source organism: Gekko japonicus (assembly GCF_001447785.1). NCBI lineage: Eukaryota > Metazoa > Chordata > Lepidosauria > Squamata > Gekkonidae > Gekko > Gekko japonicus. The sequence goes on from NW_015167060.1 coordinate 126,862, forward strand.
AAAACTATCTGAGACCTCCTTAGTATTCAGAGGGTAGCTGAACAGCCCTCCTACCTTTTGTCTGGGATCTAAGGATTCAGAGATCTCCATCAAAACTTGCATCTGACGGAGGGAGCTTTGACTCTCAAAAGCTTATATCTTGAAAATCTTGCTGGTATCTAAAGTGCTACTGGGCTCAAATCTACCGGAGAGAACTGTTGTCCATCCTGGAGGTCTAGTAGATTTACGGGCCCGTGTGTCCCGAACAAGATCAAAGCACATACCTGGGAGAAGGTGAATTTATGCACTGCCTGACCAATTCCTCGTTCGGTGTTTTTCATGGTGAAGGAGTCCTTGGGTGCTTTGAGTAAAAGGGTCTGGGAATCCTCAATACAGATGCAGCCCTAAGAGGCAGAGTTAATACTTAAGATCTGCCGTTATCTGCCACAGTAGGAAAGGCCACTACTGCAGCCATATTGCATTTGCTCAGTAACATCCTTCCCTTCCATGTTACACAAGAACTCATGTGATGCCGTTACCAACTCTGCTTTGTCCCAGCCACTCACTTGATCCTCAAGTTTCTCCACCTCAGCTGGATTTAGGGGCCTCACTCTTGCATACACTTTCACTTTCCCGCTGACATCAGAAGCAGCCTATACAGAAAAAGTTGCAGACAAATCACAGATATACATGAGACTTACACCAAGGTATGTCATATTATACTGTCCTGGTTTTTCTTATTATTTTGAATAATAAAACCCCATTTTAAAATGTTGAATAATAAAGCCCCATTAATTGGGTAGAATAAGTAGTATCACATTTCAAGCCCATTCTAAACAAGTATCTACTTGCAACTGGTACACCTACAGACTGACTTCCCAGTGACAAAAAAAAAGGAGAGAGAGGGCAGAATAGACCCCATATTCTTACAGGGAAATATGTTAGAATCTCCCCTGAGTGTAAAAACTACCCTCATACTACCAGGAAATCCCAGTAGCTGAGCGCAGTGCTGCCCCAGGTTTCCGTGGCTGGAGGTTTAACAGGGAAACAAGTTGCAAAACCTAAAGAGTAAAGAAACGAACAGGACCAGGCTGCTCATAAGAGCTCACAGCCCATATCAACAGTAATCTTAGGAATTCAGAGCTGATTGTGGAGAACAAGGCTCATCACGAAAAGCTAAGTGGCTTCCCGCCACAGTATAAGTCGTACCAACTGCCTTTTGAGGCAAAGATTTTATGCCTCGTAATGTCATTCTTACCTCTTCATGGCTTGAAGAGATGGAAGACAAATCTGGTAGAAGAGCTCTACACAAGCCAGCCCCACATTCTGCTGCAGTGGATTCCAGGACAGGAGAGGCTGCAGCTTCTTCATCAGACAGCAGCCCTCCGGGGGAGACAAGTCCTTGGGCCATAGCAACCACTGGCTGTTACTGCAAGAGATGCACAAAAAAGAAGGAAAAAGTCAAAAAGGAAGCAGAGGATCCACTCAAGCTTTGGCCATCCAGGTCCAACAACAATATAATTACAAATTAGGAGTGATGTTTGGGCACCTAGAGAATGCCCATCTCCCCCAGGCCATAGGAGAGTCATCACATGTAAAAGCAAAGGGGGTTCCTACCTGGATCCTAGTGCTACAGCAAGTTTCTGTATCACTCCCTTACTTCATCAAACACCTCCTGTTATACAGAGATGGGATGCAATAAAAATAATCTAAGTTCATAATATATAAAGCACACTGGAAACAGAATGTGGGTGAGGGATGGAGGGGGGGGGGAATCTTCCTTGGCCTGCCTGTTATCGCCTCCTCCAATACTATGGTTTTGCACTGCTAATAAATCTAGCATTAAGTCTTTCAGATATTAGGGGAGTATTTTTAACTGTACATAAGGCACATGAGAAAAACTTTAGAAAGCTTTTTAGAAGTATGAATAAAAGATTTTTTAAAAAAATTAAGCACAAGGTTGATAAATAGTTGAATATAAATCTGTAGAACATGAAAAATAAGGGCAACTGATACAAAGCATGGAAGAAATCTGGCAGGATTGGAAAGAAATGTTAGTAGATAACCCAACTTAAAGCTTTGTGATATCTTTAATGTAACTACAGAGACTAGAGTCTTAGAAGATCAAGTAGAATAGAAAAAGGCAGAATTAAAACTAAGAGTATATCAGAAAAAGCTGAAGGTGGTAACCTTTATTTAATATCTTGATTATGTTGCTTTAGTAATAGGTTCAGATTCAGGTAACATTAGGATAACACTTATCATGTTCTCAGCTTCTGTATGTACAAAGAACCCCTCCACCAAGATAGATCTTGGTAACCTCTTATAAACTCTAGAGATAAAAGTATGAAATGATAGATATATCAAAACTGGTGGGTAGAGATATCAAAACTGGTGGGAAATTAGTTCCATGTCTGAGAAATTTATGCATTGCAAAAAAAATAGAGAGAGAGAGATTTAACAAAGACAGCAGGGTACAACAAACTGAATAGTGAAACCCTGATTTAAATACTAACTTGCATGCCCAAAGAAGGGCACTGATAAAAGTGCCTTTGATTTTAATCTGTTTTATACTTTTTGTACCTTACAGTTATCCTTTTTTAAAAAACATGTCTCATATTAGACACTTGCATGCCCAAAGAAGGGCACTGATACAAGTGCCTTTGATTTTAAACTGTTTTATAATTTTTGTACCTTACAGTTATCCTTTTTTTAAAAAACATGTATCATATTAGGCTAAAAGAATATATTATTTCTCCTATCACTAGAATCCCAGTAAATGAGTCAGAAATTTATTAAGGATTTAATCATTCAGTCAAAAGAGGAAAAAACTTTAGTTTCTTAAAAAGGGAGAGACATTATGGCTACGTTCAAACATAATGACAAACCATTATTATGGGGAGGAACTTTGCAAGTTATTGGGCTCCTTTTTACTTTAATACTGGGCTTGGAGATGAAAGGCATTTTGACAAACTGAATGCATAAGCCTTAAACTCCTGAGCTACATAGGGGTGGGGAGAGGATTATGAGCCTCAGGATTTCCAAGGCTCATTGTCGTACATGACAAAGTGGGCTGTGACCCATGAAAGCTCATATTGAAATAAATGTTGTTAGTCTTCCAGTTGCCACTAATTTTTTTCTCTTTTTTGGCTATAACAAACCTTTTCCTTTTTATTTGTTGTACCTGAATGCAGTGCAGATATTTGCAAGAGTTTCTTATTTGGGATAGCCATCTAAATTACTTGGTTTGTCTGTAATTGCATCAAGTCATTTCCAACTCATGGCAACACTGTTAAGGACCTCCAAAATGTCCTATCATAGTCACATCTTGCAAACTGAAGACTGTGGCTTCCTTTACTGAATCAAACCACCTTATGTTGGATCTTCCTCTTTTCCTACTGCCTTTAACTTTTCCTAGCATTATTGTCTTTTCCAGTGAGTTTTGTCTTCTTATGATGTGACCAAAGTATAATAACCTCAGTTTAGACATTTTAGCTTCTACAGAGAATTCAGGCTTGATTTTCCCCTAGAAGCTAAAATGACTAAACTGAGGTTATTGTAGTTTGTCTGAAATTAGGTACAATTCCTATTGCATATGCTCCCACAAAACTTAACACCATATATATTAAATCCAATGTATAATTATTCCACAGTAATTTTGGCAAACATATATGCCTCTAATCAATAGCAGGCAGAGATCTATGACTATCCATATAAATTATTTTGTTGAAGATGCAATAGCCTATTATATGTTTCAGAGGGTAGCCATTTTGGTCAGCAGAGAACAGCTAAATTTGAGTCTAGTACTACCTTACAGACTAACAAGGTTTTCAGGGTATAAGCTTTCAAGAGTCAGAAATGGTCTCTGACAAAGGGACCTTATACTCCCCAAACCTTGTGGGCCTAAGGTACTACTGGACTTGCATCTAGCAGGTCTATTATATGTTGTTTCTTAACTTCTGTTATTACACATGGAGCAACAGGATCGTAAGGTGATCACTCAATTGTGAAGGGCTCCTCTTCCGGTCATGTGACTCTGATGCCATATACTTGCAATTTAGTGGGCCTCATGTTAGCTGTGGGTATCGGTCTGGAATGTTTGCAGACCAGACCACTGAGCTATACAACAAGCCTGAAAAAAAATTAAAAGGCTTTTTTAAACTAAAAGGAGTTTTGGCTTCATTGAATCTTGTTTTTGTTATAATTTCAAGTTAAACAAAACTGAGCTTCATTAGGAGAGTAAATCAGCATTAGCACAAAGTGGCTAGATAGTAATACCGTCCCCACACAGCTTCGACCGTGGAGACAAAGGGCAACGAGACTCAATAATATATATTAGCCAGACAGGTGAATTGTACTCTACACGAACAACAACATTCCTGTATAATTTAAGCAATCAAACAAGACGATCACAACGACCAGTTTTTAAAAGCAGAACATCCTTTCTGTTTAGCTTGGCCTCAAGATCTACCCCTTCCTTTTTGTGGTCTTTGGAAGTTACAGCAGCTTCATTCGTGCAGGAAAGGAGCTTTTCACAGTACTCAGACGCAACCCCTAACCTAGGGTCTGCATTCATAAGATCCGTCTAAAACTGCAAACACACGGCTTTGGCAACAAATGGGCCAGGCAAGGACATCTTCCCCCGAGTTCCAGAACCGGGAGACCAAAATCGGCGCAAACCCCAGAGTCTTACCCAGCCCCTTGTCCGGCTAGTCCTCCACCCGATCGTCTACTTTCTGTGAAAACCACAAGCGACCGCTTCGCTAAACAACCTTTTCTTCTCCTACTTGGTTCAAACCGCGCGGTTGACCCGGTGAACCAATCAGATCGCCGACAACATAAATTCCCAATCACAGGACGGGGCGTGGCCAGAGAGGCCAGCCTAAGGGAGGTGGGGAAGCGGCTAAGCGGTTTTCTTCCGTCTGGGTAGCTTCTGGCTGACGGGGGATACTGTAATCTTGTGCTTGGAAGAAACTGTTGGGTGGGGGTGCGTGCTTTGCTCCTCATGTCGTCTCAGTGGTGGGAGGGTTTTTCCGAGGGGGGGGGAGCGGATAGGGGTAAAATAATGCACTGCAGTTGCAGCCAAGGGACCAAGAGAAAAGACAGACGGCATTCTTTACACAGCAATTTTTGTGCTCTTAACTCAGGAGAGTCCAGGAACGTACTAAATGATTTGTATTAAGCTGATTATGAATTCATCTCCTTCCGGAACAGGAGGCTGAAGTTGGTTCCTTATTGGCGTAGTCATTCACAGAAACACTAAGGAGAGTGAGTTGGAAAGCTCTGAACCCCAAAATAACGTCTGGACCACCACATATCATATACCCCCACATTCACAGGACTCTCCCCTTCAGAGGGGACATATGCTGTATCCTGGTCCAAAGCAGGGTTCTGGTGCCAGCTGCTCCAAAGTGCAGTGCCCCTAGGACAATCACACAAGCAGACACTGGGGCCAGGCTGCACCCCAAAATAATCTTTGGACCACCCCAAAGGACACATCGTCATGCTCTGGACACTGTGCCCTGCAAGATGACATAAAGTGATGCCCAGTCCAAATACCGGTGATGCCACGAGCTTCCGCAGTATTTCTCCTTTGAAATACAGGCTTCAGGGAAGCCCTGCGAGCAGAAGCTCGTGGCATCAGAACTGGGGTTTGGACTGGGCATCACTGTATGTCACCTTGCAGGGCACAGTCTCCAGAGTGTGGGGATGTGTCATTTGGGGTGGTCCAAATATTAT
>NW_015167060.1:132599-151530 GCF_001447785.1 Gekko japonicus
ACTGGACGGTGAGGGTCTGCTGAAGACGGGGGTGTATAAAGTGTGGGGTCCAAACCAATGTTCCCTCTAAGCTGTGGAGTCTGAGCAGAAATTCTAATTTTTGAGCTACTGGCATTAAAGTTGTGAGCCAGTGATTTGGCTCCTGCATAAATTAGTCTGCTCTGGAGCCCTCCTTCCTGAGCAAAGACAAAAATGTATGAGCCAGAGGCTAAAGAACTGTGAGCTAGCTCACACTAACTCAGCTTAGAGGGAACACTGGTCCAAACCTTATTTTGGGTGCAGGGGGCACTTCCTTATTCAAATCTCCTTTGAAACACAGGCCTTGGGGAAGCCCTGCGAACAGAAGCTCGTGGCATCAGAACTGGTATTTGGACCGGGCATCACTATATGTCACCTTGCAGGGCACAGTCTCCAGAGTGTGGGGATGTGTCCTTTGGGGTGGTCCAAAGATTATTTTGGGGTGCAGCCTGGCCCGTGTCTGCTTGTGTGATTGTCCTAGGGGCACTGCACTTTGGAGCAGCTGGTACTCGAAGGGGAGAGTCCTGTGAATGTGGGGGTATATGATATGCGGTGGTCCAGACCTTATTTTGGGGTTCAGAGCTTTCCAACTCACTCTTTTTAGTGTTTCTGAATGACTACACAAATAAGTAACGAATAAGGAATGAATAAGGAAGTGCGAATAAGGAACCAACTTCAGCCTCCTTTCCGGAACGTGAATAAAATGGAGCCACGCTGAACTTGATTTCCTGAGCTCCACAAGTTGCTCTTTTAGAAGCCATGCTTTCCTGTGTAAAGGTAAAGGTTCCCTTGCTCAAAAGCCAATCGAATTCGACTCTAGGGTTGCTGTGCTCATCTCCATTTCAAAGCCGAAAAGCCAGCGCTGTCTGAAGACGTTTCCGTGATCATGTGGCCACCATGACTAAACACCAAGGTGCACTAGAGACAGGAGCTCATGCCGTCATGCGGCACCCGGGTCTCGAACTGCTAAACTACCAACCTTCCACAGCCTGCAGTTCAGCGTCTTAACCACTTGAGCCACCGCAGTTCCATGCTTTCCTGTACTGTATTCCAAATACAGAGACGCCTTTGGTACAACCCTGCTCTTGAAATCTATGGCGGGGAGAAGACTCTAGAGGTTGCACCTAGCCAACTCTTGCTTAAGTCTCACAGGGTTCTCCTCCTTTCACTTATGGCTTCATCCATGCAGGATATATAACCCTAGCGTAGCCTTTTTAATGGTCAAAACCTTACTTTTTCAACAGTAGTGCTGCCTAGACAAGGAATATTCTCCAGCCCTTCCTGAAGTAAAGTGAGAGCGAGTTTGGTGTAGTGGTTAAGTGCAAGGACTCTAATCTGGGAGAACCGGGTTTGATTCCCCACTCCTCCACTTGCACCTGCTGGATGACCTTGGGCAAGCCATAGTTCTGACAAAAGCTGTCCTTGAAAAAGAGCAGTTTCTGTCACTCTCAGCTCCACCTACCTCACAAGGTGTCTGTTGTGGGGAGGGGAAGGGCGGGGTATAAATCCAACCTCTTCTTCTTCTTCAGTGCTGTGGCATAGTCTCGATTCCATGCCTTGTAATAAAGGAATACTTCTTTGCCAACTGCAAAGAACTGGAGTTCCTGGGAGCCAAAACTGGTTTCATTCATGCCAGTATTGAATTTGTTCTCCCTCAAGAGTTCTTTTGCTGCAAGCAAACTGACATGGTTACCCCTCTGGAATGTGTGATCATGCCAGTGCTGTAAGCAACAAAGCTACTTGCAAGCTTGAAGGTGCCATAATTTGTTATTCCTCAAATAATGGTTATAGACGGGTCATTTCCTGCAGGAGCACACAGGAGCGGAGCTCCGGCAGTAAAGAGCCCAGTGGGCGGGCATATGCAACAAGCCCCACCCCCTACTCCCAGCAGCCCTCAGTCAGAGCAAAGAGCAGCCAGGTAAGTTGCAGAGCCCCCACCGCCCAGTCCAAAACAGTCCAGTGGCACCTTTAAGACCAAGTTTTATTCAGGTACAAGCTTTCCCTCCTCTGCGAGGACAGATCTGCACATTCCCCCCCCCCAATAGTTAGCAATCCAAAACAGTCCAGTGGAGCCTGAGCGGTGGGTGTTGCCTTCTGACACACTTCCAGTGATGTCAGGGGGTGTGGCATATGAAAATAAGTTATGCTAATGAGCTCCTGCTCCTCTTTTTCTACGAAATGACCCCTGGTTATAGATACCTGTATGGGAGAAATGAGTGACAGAACATCTGCCTTGCATGCTGAAGTCCCAGCTGAAATATAGTTAGCATGTGTTGGGAAAGGCTTTCGCTCACTATATGACACGAGGCAGCCCAGACCCTGCCATCAGTAAGAGCAGACAATAGTTAGATGGAGCAGTGCTTTGACTCACTGAAAGAAAGGTTCATATATTCAGTTTTAATATTTTCTTAAAAGGAAGCCAACAGGGCTGAAACAGAATGAACTGAAACGTCTGAAACAATCACAGATAACACTTACTTTGTAGAAATACACTGTTGGATTCAGTGCAAGGACCTTACAAAGTCCATGCAAAGATTCCCAGTTTTCCTGGCTCTCCCCTTACCTCATCAGCCATTTTGACCATCAGTGGAGTTCTGCTCACACAAGAGGCAGAAGGGAGCTGTTTCAACCCTCTCCCCATGGCAGCCACCCAACCCACATGGCTATCACTCTCCAGGCTGGAAATGGCTGCTGGAGGGAGGTGAGATCTGGGCAGGCCTATGTCTGTGTGTGGTTTCTGCTGATGGATCACAGGATCGGACCTGGATATTGCTCTCTGCTCACATAGAAGAGGCATGCAGCTAGCAGACCAGCCTTGGCTTCTGCTGTAGCCTGTCCTTTTAGCTTGGAGACAGGTGGTGGTGAGAGTTTGAGGGAGAGCAAAAACTGATAAATCAATGTTTTCAAGTCTAGTAATTTGGAGTTTTTGCTTATCTGCTTAAACGTCACTAAGTTGTGAGTTTTCCAAATTTGAAATGTATTAGAGTGTTGTCCTGGTTTAAACCATGATTGGTTTAAAAAGCAAGTTAAATATGATGGTTGAGGAGCTATTTTTGGTTTCCACTTATCCCAAGTTTTGAGCATATGGCTGAGAAATATGTTATCTGTTATAATTGTTGATCTTTGTTTGGGTATTTCCCAGCTACATTCTTGGATCGTTTGTTGACCTAAATAAACGTCTTCAATGATTTTCCAGTCTGCTTTGTAGTTTCGACTATAATGTTTTATAAATCCTATTAGGGCTGTTGTTTCGTGATATATATTTAAGTCTGGGAGTGAAAGTCCTCCTTGTTGGGGTAGTCGTCGTAGAGTTTCCGAACTTATTCTGTGTGCCGCTTTATTCCAGATATATTGGGTGAACAGTTTCTGCCATTGTTTAATAAGGTTGCTTGGGATTATTATTGGGATGGCACGGAATAAGTACAAAAATTGTGGAAATATGAATGTCTTCAAAATTTGTATTTTCTCTATCCAGGTGGTGAGTGATGATGAAATGGCGTGAGGTAAGTCTCTTAATTTTTTTGCCACCTTAAAGTGGTTGTGTTGCAGTAGTTCTGAGAGATTAGTTGGTATATGAATCCCTAAGTACTTCCATGTTTGGGTAGTCCAGCTGAAGTGGTACTTTTGTTCTATTGATTGTTTTGTATTCTTATTTAAGGTTATCGGATAAAGTACTGATTTTGAGTTGTTCACTGTGAGGCCGGAGACAGTTCCAAATTTGTTCAATATGTCCGTGATTTCTGCTAAAGATGTGTCAGGTTGTGTTGTAATGATTGCCATGTCATCAGCAAAAATACTTAATTTTATCTCTTTTTCTTTGATGCGAACTCCAGGTATTTTTTGGTTCAATCTTATGGCATTAGCGAGCGGTTCTATGGTAAATATAAAGAGAAAGGAGATAAAGGACATCCTTGGCGTGTTCCTCTCGAAAGTGTGAATCCATCTGATGCTGTACCATTAGTATGAATTTTGGCTGTGGGATTCGCATATATAGTCCTTATCATGTTTAAAAATCTAGATCCAAAGTTCATATGGGTTAATAATGTTTGAAGATATGTGGTTTCCACCCTGTCGAAGGCCTTTTCAAAGTCAAGTGAGAGAATAAACGAAGAGTTGATTCGAAATTTTTTGCAATATTGGATTATGTTTATAATCTTTCTAGTGTTATCAGTAATTTCTCTGTTAGGTATGAATCCTGTCTGGTCCGTGTGTATGTAAAGTTCTATTATTTTGTTAAGGCGATGAGCCATCGTTGCAGTAAAAATTTTGTCATCCTGATTGAGCAGGGATATTGGTCTATATGAGCTTGTTAGAATGCTGTCTCTGTCTGGTTTTGGGATCAGGATAATGTTTGCTGACGTCCATGACGGCGGCATAACTCCTTGTGTGAGCACTTGGTTGCATGTTTGGGCCAAGGGTTCAGCAAGTAAGGGACTGAATTTTTTATAAAATTCTGCCATGAATCCGTCATCTCCTGGTGATTTGTTATTCTTTAGATTTTTAATCGTTTCTCGTATTTCTGTTGAGGTTATTGGGTCATCGAGCCATCCTTTGTGTTGTGCTGTGAGTTTGGAGTGAATAGGGAATTGCTGCAAAAAGGAATTTATTGATGTTGAAGTTGGAGAGTCTGATTTATAGAGTTTTGAATAGTAGTTGAAAAATGCATCAGAGATTTCCTTGGGGGAATAGACTGTGTGGCCATTCTTGTCTTTAATCGCGTATATTGCGTTTTCTGTGAGTCTTTTTTTGTATTTCCACGCTAGTAATTTGATGGATTGTGGTGATTTGAACCAATATTTTTGCTTGGTGTATGCAATTTGTTTTTGAATCTGAGATGTTTCAATGGCTTCCAGTTTTTTCCGTTCTAGCAGTAGGGATTTATATATTCGTTTGCTTCCATATTTACTGAATTCTAATTCTAAAGTTTTGATTTTGTTGATTAGTTCTTGTTTTAATTTCTGTTTTTCCTTTTTGTAGGAAGAGGTGATCGCAATTATTTTCCCACGGATTACGGCTTTCATTGAGTCCCAAACAAAATGTTGAGATACTCCACAGTCTGCATTGAAGTGGAAATAATCTGTGATTTCTTTTTCAATGTTATCTGTTACCGACTGTAATAATAAAATTTTGGGGTCTAGTCTCCAGTTGTATTGTCTCTTTTCATTGGTGCCTATTTCCATTGTAGCGTCGACCCAAGAGTGGTCAGACCATACACGTACTCCAATGGATGCTTTCAAAAAAGAGTTCGAAATAGCAGAGGAGGCCAGTATATAGTCGATCCTGGAGTGTGTTTGATGCCTTGATGAAAAAAAAGTATAATCCTTAGTTGTGTCGTTTTTAGTTCTCCATATATCAATTAAATCAAATTGTCTCAGGAGTTTGTGTAGTGCTGTATGGCCTGATGCTATGTCTAGTGGGATTTGTTTTACAAATCTTTTCTGAGTGTTGGATTTGTCTAACAGATGGTTTGTTATAAAGTTCAAATCGCCTCCTATTATTGTTGGATCTGTGCTAAAAGTTGTTAATTTGAGGAGAGTGTTTCGGATATATGTTATTTGATTTTCATTGGGCACATATAACGATACTAGGGTTAATGCTTGGCCATTTAGGTTTCCGTTTAAGAATAGGTACATTCCTTCTGGGTCTTGTTCGATTTTATTTAGTTGGAATCTTAACGATTTATGTATAAGGATAGCCACTCCTCTGGACTTAGATGAGCCTTGCGCTTGATATTGTTTTGGAAATTTCAGGGTGTTGAAGACATTTTCTTGTTTACCCTTGAGGTGTGTTTCTTGTAAAAATATGAGTGTTGCTTTTTGTCTTACTAGTTCTGAAAGCACTCGTTTCTTTTTAATAGGCGAATTAAGGCCTTTGCAATTCAAAGTAAGGAATCTAATTTGTTGTTTAAAAATCATTGTGGTGGTTTAAACTGTTCGTCTTTAGCTTGTTGATAATTCCGTGTTCTGATGATACTGGGCATGCAATAATGAGTGTAATTATGGTTATCTGCAGTAACCTTGACAGTATAAGGAAATCTGTGTCACCATACTTGAGAACCATTAAAAACAACCAGTTATACACAAAAACAATCAACATCATAAAACAATCCGGAATCAATTTAATGACTCCTAATTCCCTTCTCCTTAGGGTATTTTCTAAAAAGTGAGGACAAAAATCCTGCTCCTTTGACTTAATCCCCTTGTGATTGTACAAAAGTTGGTGTTAGAACAATAGTAAGCGTGTTTATCTCCTTTACCAATGACTAGTTTTTTCACTAGTAATATGGCTGTAATAGTCATAGTAGATAGATTCAATATATGAATTATTTTAAGCTGGTTTACTAAAGGTATCTTATCATGTTTTCCTCCCCAAATAATGGCTTTACTTGTTGTGTTAGTTGGAAAATTGTTGCTATCTCATTTTCTACCACTAGATGGTGCCCACCTCCATAAACAAAAATCGGGTGCCTACGTACCACCTTTGTAATTTAGTTTCCTTAGCATTTCCATTGCATAGTTAGAGGCTTTGCCTAGGAGCTTATAGGCACATAATAATAAAGAGGCTTCCAAAGATACACCCAAGGTATCCATCTTGTTGGCGGGGATTATTACAATCTCTAATATTCATACAAACTTATACCATAACAGAAATTGCCTTAATAAGTCCTAAAGAGTGGTGGTGTTCTAAACACTTATTAAAGTTGTCTGAGCTAGCTAAACAATAGTTTAAACTGGAACTTATACCTTGCAATCTTATCATTTTTGAAGTTTAGGTTTTATTACAGTATATTTTCCTTAAGCTAATACCAAACCAAATAATCTGTGTGTATATATATATATATAAAAAAAAATTACAAAATATATATATATATATATATATATATAGGGCTACTTGTTATATAGCAAATTCCAATCATTTCATATATATTGAAAGCCATGGCTCCATCCAGTGTTTTAACTTCACTGATTAATGAAATAAGCAAAATTAGCTTTATCTGTTGCATCTCTATGGTGCCTTGTTTTAAGGAACAACAGCCAAAGTGTCATAAATAAAAATATCACAGATTAGGTAATGAAAATCCTCGTAACTAAATAGCTAAGTAAACGAACTTTCATGTTATATCATTTAAAGATTTTACCATTTTAAATTGCATAAAATGGCATTGGTAAAAGTTCTCAGTAAAATATATACTTCCCGACTTATGGTTGAAGTTATGGAATCCTGGGTCTCCTATTTCTTCGTTCTCTGCTGGTCTTCCATCGCGTTGCCGGGGGATCTCGCGGTGGTGGTTGATCTTCTGTTTGCAACTCTTGTGGGGGTTGTAGCTGAAGTGCTTGCAGTAAAGTCAGTCCAGTTTCCATATCAGATGCCAGTAGAATTGTCCCTTGCGCATTCACTTGAATTTTGCAATATGCAACCCATTTGTAGCTTATTTTAGCCTCTATAAGTGTTTGCACAATAGGTTTTAGGGCTTTCCTCCTCTGTAGTGTCTCCAATGAGAGGTCTTGGTAGATTTGTATTGTGTTATTTTGCATTTTTAAAGGACCTTGGGATCTTGCACAGGAAAGGATCTTTGATTTGGTGGAGGTATTCAGTAGTTTAACTACCACATCTCTTGGGTAGGGATTTTGCTGAGCGCGCTTTCCTCCCACTCTGTAAACGTAGTCAATTAAGGGTTCATCTTCATCTTCTGTACCCAGAACCTCATTCAGCCATTTGGTAAGTAATTCTTTCAGTTCAGAGGGGTGGGCTATGGATTCTGGAACCCCGCGAAGCTTAATATTGTTCGCTTTGAGTTGGTTTTCCAGTGTTAGAATTTTTTCTGTTGCTCATTCTTCTCTCTGAGTTAAGAATGTTGTATCCGCTTGAAGCGTTATGCAAGTGTCCATGGCTTCATCTGCAGTTTTTGCAACTTGCGCTACATTTTTGTTTAGTTCGTTGATTTGTGCCGTAATGGGTTTTAATAGTTCAGTCATGGTAGCGGTCATGTTTTTCTCGAGAGTAAGAATAGTCTCATGGAACTCCTGCCTAAAGGCAGTGAGTCCGACTTGGGCGCGTTCCCCGGGTTCCGCCGCCATTTTGGTGTCTAACACGGCAGGAGAGTGAACAGTTCCTACCGTTACGTTGCGAGCGGGATGTTTCGTTGCCGGAGTTCTTGCTGCTTTATTTTTGTGGCCAGATGAAGTAAAAGATCTTCCCATCTCTCAGTGCCTGTTTTTTAAGTCGGAAAGTCGCCTGTGTTCGCTGATTTGGGGAAAAGTCGGCAGGAGCACACTTCTTAGGCGTCCGTCGCCATTCGCTCCGACGCCACGCCCCCAAGACCAAGTTTTATTCAGGTACAAGCTTTCCCTCCTCTGCGAGGACAGATCTGCACATTCCCCCCCCCCCCCAAATTTAGCAATCCAAAATAGTCCAGTGGAGCCTGAGCTGTGGGTGTTGCCTTCTGACACACTTCCAGTGATGTCAGGGGGTGTGGCATATGCAAATGAGTTATACTAATGAGCTCCTGCACCTCTTTTTCTATGAAATGACCCCTGGTTATAGATACCTGTATGGGAGAAATGAGTGACAGAACATCTGCCTTGCATGCTGAAGTCCCAGCTGAAATATAGTTAGCATGTGTTGGGAAAGGCTTTCGCTCACTATATGACACGAGGCAGCCCAGACCCTGCCATCAGTATGAGCAGACAATAGTCAGTTAGATGGAGCAGCGCTTTGACTCAGTGAAAGAAAGGTTCATATATTCAGTTTTAATATTTTCTTAAAAGGAAGCCAACAGGGCTGAAACAGAATGAACAGAAACGTCTGAAACAATCACAGATAACACTTACTTTGTAGAAATACACTGTTGGATTCAGTGCAAGGACCTTACAGAGTCCATGCAAAGACTCCCAGTTTTCCTGGCTCCACTGTTGGATTCAGTGCAAGGACCTTACAAAGTCCATGCAAAGATTCCCAGTTTTCCTGGCTCTCCCCTTACCTCATCAGCCATTTTGACCATCAGTGGAGTTCTGCTCACACATGAGGCAGAAGGGAGCTGTTTCAACCCTCTCCCCATGGCAGCCACCCAACCCACATGGCTATCACTCTCCAGGCTGGAAATGGCTGCTGGAGGGAGGTGAGATCTGGGCAGGCCTATGTCTGTGTGTGTTTTCTGCTGATGGATCACAGGATCTAACCTGGATATTGCTCTCTGCTTACATAGAAGAGGCATGTGGCTAGCAGACCAGCCTTGGCTTCTGCTGTAGCCTGTCCTTTTAGCTTGGAGACAGGTGGTGGTGAGAGTTTGAGGGAGAGCAAAAACTGATAAATCTGTAGTCATAAACAAGCAACTTTCCCCCAGAGAATATTCAGGCAGCTGGATTGAATTCTGGTTCCTTAGCCATGGTTTAGCTATTCTTCAGCACCTATAAGGAAAAAGAGGACAGTAAATCTCTCTAAATTTCAGGACAGTCACAGTGTCTCAAAATAGTTTATTATGTCAGTGTTATTCGTACCCCGTTCATGGGAGGCAGTATTGGGATGAAGGTCCATACATTGTTTCTATTGGAAACAGCATCTGTACCTTCCAAGACTGGAAGGCTTGTTCATTACTGGGAAGGCCAAGGAGGTTTTCATCTTGAGAGGAGTATCAAAGCAACCCTAAGAATACTTTCCTGTGAATAAGTCCCATGTTATAGCCCTAAGTAGGATTCTGCGTAGACCTGCTTAGGATTGCTCTCTATGCGTCACGTTTGGGAGAGACAAGCACGGGGTGCTATACCTAAGGCTGTCTTGCGAGTAAATGGTTTGGCTATTGGTCCACTGTTCTGGCCATGAGAACATAGGAGGAGAATAACTGATGTGACTACCACTCATCCGACCCTCACCTTCTCACAAAGGCTCGCATCTCTTCTGAGCACAGCAGTGCCTCCCCTAGCATCTGGAGCTGCTCCAGGACTTCCCGTTGCATCTCCACAGCAATGCGGTGAATGTGGTGGTTGGAACTGTTGTACATGATTGCATTCTGGAACATCAGCATGAGGTCACGCTGGAACTGGACCATGTTTTGAATCAGGCCCTTGGAGAGGCTCCTTTTTATGCTGTAAAGATCCACTGGTCTTCAGAAAGCAAGAAAGAAGAAGCCGGTCTCAGTGCATAGTAACCCACACAGCAACCTACTTCTGCAGAGTTCCCCAATGCAACTGGATCATGGATCCCACCCCGGTCAGATTGTTTTCCCCTGCCAGCATCCAATTGCAGCCCCCAAGAGCCAGTAAAAACGCAAAGGGAAATAAATGAGAATAATAGAAAGCAAGGCACTGAGGAACAGTAATTTTTATTACCTCTCCCACATTCTGATTAAAGTTGTGATCCTAAGCACATCACTAAGCATCAGCCCCAATGAACTAGGTGGAAAGTATTTCTGAATGGGCAAGGCATAGCATGAAAGTTTATTGTAGTACTGCACTCTCCAAATGCCCATCATACAGAGTACGTGACTTGAGAAGTTAATCTCATGTAGCAAGAGAAGATCTGCATGAGCAATCTGAAAAGTCCTTCCAGAGACCCAGGGAGCCATGAAACAGCCCTCAAGCTAGAACCAGACCATAAAAACAGCTTTAAATGATGGAACTCCTCAGTTAAAAGCCTGGGCAGCCTGACACTTCAAAGAGAATGAGACAGGCAGCAAGGAAGTCTCAAGCGGGACGGCATCCCAAAGACCACTGAACAGCCCTGCCTCTGGTTGCCACCTACTTTGCCTCTGCAGGTGAGGGTACAGAGACCAGGTCCCTTTTCAAACTGCCTTTGTATTCCGTTTTAGTAACTGCTTGCTAATGGATTTTTCCTGTTGTTTTCAGACAGACCGGTTTTAGTAACCAGCTGCTAGTGGAATTTATTTACCTGTTCATACAAACCCGCATGGCTTGAGTTAGCAAAGCGTGGTTGAGCTGCTTTTGAGGGAAACTGCTTTTTTCCGTTTTCAACCCCTTCATCGTGCTTCTGAATTGATGTGGTGTGGCATTTAAAATGTCTATAGTGCTTCCTACAATGCCCCTTTTTTGCCACATGAACTTCTTCGGACTTTTTAAAAAAAGTTCTAATGTGAGTGTTATTGTTTTCCTTGGTTTCTATTATTCTCATTTATTTCCCTTTGCGTTTTTACTGGCTCTTGGGTTGCAATTGGATGCTGACAGGGGAAAACAATAGCATTCACATTAGAATGTTTTAAAAAGTCTGAGGAAGATTGTGGAGCGAAAAAGGGCAGGGGGGGTGGAGCGGCACTGTTTGAAATTACCATAGTGCTTCAGAGACAGCTCATTAATGGAAGGAAATTTGCTGTATGAAACCCCCCCTCCCAGTATCGCTTTATTTGAAATTGGACCAACAACTAATAATATCTGATAATGTGAAAAGGGCTTGGGAAGAGAATCCTAACTAGAGGGCTGGACAATATGGGGAAAGATAGCCTTTCAAGTACCCCAGCACCAGGCCTTTTGGTCTTTAAAAGGTAAGAACCAGCACTCTGAACTATGCCCAGAAACAGATGGGTAGCCAGTACAGATCTTTCAGTGCAAGGAATATTACGCTGTTCCAAGTCCCAGAACATAATATGTTATAACTCTGATAATTCTGGTTGGAGGTGTCTGACTGATGGAAATATTGTAATGCTATCTAGCATCTGAAAACACCAAAAAAACCCCCAGTAGTTCAGCAGTTCAAGACCCAGTTCAAGGTCAGTAGTTCAGCAGTTCAAGACCCAGGTGCCGCATGATGGAGTGAGCTCCCGTCTCTAGTTCCAGCTCCTGCCAACCTAGCAGTTCGAAAGCAAGAGATTGCAAGTAGATAAATAGGTACCACTTCGGTGGGAAGGTAACAGCATTCCGTGCGCCTTGGTGTTTAGTCATGCCGGCCACATGACCACGGAAATGTCTTTGGACAGCGCTGGCACTTCGGCTTTGAAACGGAGATGAGCACCGCAACCCTAGAGTCGGATTCGACTGGCTTTCGAGCAAGGGAACCTTTACCTTCACTATGGAGTGTAAATTTCCTAATCCTCCTATCCTCTCCTGGAAGAAAGAAAGGAGGACAGAAACTCTGATGCTTGAGACTAGAAAAGAAGTTGGAGGGTCCCAGAAAGGGAGCAGTTAGCATGACCACTGCATTAAAAGACACAGGCCAGCTGTTATTTCTTTTAAATATAAAGAGCCACTGAAAATCATGTTCTGCCCCAGCTCTCCCTCCTTCTCCCAGCTGACCTTTTCACCACATCTTTGTATCCAGGAGCTTGCTTCTCTGATACTGGCTTCAGGAATGGGCCGCTGTATCTAGACAGAGAAAGCCAGATGGAATGAAGAGAGCGACCTACATTTCCCAATGTACTTTGCCCCGCAGGCAACATGACACCGGTCTTCATGCTTCATCTCTATCAATTAGGAATCATGATACACTCATAATAAAGGGATGGGTCAAATGTGCAGATGGAATCTATCATACTCTTGGATGGGGCAGCTGTGCTGTGCATGCAAACTGTTGGACCAAGGGAATCTGACCAGAATGTCAAGGGTTTACTGTACTGGATTTAGGCAGGGGGATACATTTAACAGGTGCCCTGAGTTTCACTGGACTTTGTTCTGACTTTGCAGTGCAACCCTGGGCTCCCCATATCTTCCCACGTAGCTTTGCCAATGCCCTTTAAGGCTGATCCACAGCATCCCCACTCTTCTAGTCTACACATGTGTGCGGACACATCACACTTTTCAGCTCTGGTGATTTTTCTCAAGAGTTAATTTAATTCTTATATTGTATAAAAAAAAGAGTTAATTTAATTCTTATCAAAATCTTGTTTGTTTTATATTTGTGCTTCCCTGGTCCATCAGTTATATTGGCATGCTTCCTGTAGGCACCTGCTTCTGCTTCATCAATTTTCAGGCTCCATTCTCTCACTATCACCTTCCTAATAAATACTGGATGTGTGCAGCTGTTCCTCCACCCCACAGCTTGATGGTGAAGATGAGGCAGTTTACAAATTACAAGCCAGCATGGGGATTACATTTTGAAAAGTAACTGGATTTCGGGATCACGAAACCAGCCTGATTTAATTTCTGCTAAAAGACCTTAGCAAATGAAACAAACAAGATGTCTAGCGGAAAGGGACTGCGACAATACAACAAGAGCACAATTTCACCAATAGACATTAAAACATTCTGATGACGAAGCAGGAGGCTAGAGGGACAGGAAAATGGCCAGGAAGGCGTCTGCTCAGAGCAGATCACTTGTGCAAAAAGATTTTATCTTTTAAATGACAGGTGAGACTTTGCACCAACACAAACAAACAAACCCTAAAACAGTGACAAATCACCAGACTGCACCAGCTCTTGTGTGTAATTATCAGTTACAAAGGACATCAAGAGAACTGCTAGACTGGATGCACCCTTAAATCCTCTTCCTTTCCGTAAACTTCTGTAACACACCTGTGACTGGCCACCATCTTCCAGATGGACAGCAGAGTCTTTTTGAAAAGCAAACGCTGCCTGACGGGGTCATCTTGGCTCATGTGCACCCTACACAAATAAGAAAAATAGCAAAGAGGTGTGGGATGGAAGGATGATAGCAAATGTTGCTTCTTTTTGCATTCTAAATTGTTACAGGGAAAGTTGCAGTCTTAGTCTCAAAAAAAGAAAAATGAAATTGCTTGGAGGATACATGTTATTGGACCATTTGAGAGAGTAGGGTTAATTAGCCCCTGGCTGTAGAAAAGATCTGTGCAGCTGAAAAACCTGCTACTCTAACAACATAATTGGTCTCATGAAAAACTACCATTTGATTCTAAATCAATATACATAGGAATCAATGGAGTAAGAATTTCTGCATGGAAGGTATGTCTGCCCTGTCCTTTGCCACTCCCAAGAGGATTTTTATATAGATCCATCATCCTTGCTGGGAATACACAGTATTTCATTCCCAATTGAAAGAGCAGACTTTTCCTCCATTGTAGCTAGAAACTACATGCCACCACAGGTGTTTTGCCAGGTTCTTCATGGGTTTCCTTGGAGTCCTGACTTCTGCTGTTCAGTGCTGTTTCTATCATTTTATTCCACGCTTTGTCTACTCTTGACTTCTTGCTCTTTAGTCACTCTTGTGTCCAGTGTTCCCTCTAAGCTGAGTTAGTGTGAGCTAGTTCACAGTTTTTTAGCCTCCAGCTCACACATTTTTGTCTTAGCTCAGGAAGGAGGGCTTCAGAGCAAACTAACTTATGCAGGAGCCAAATTGCTCACTCACAACTTTAATGCCAGTAGCTCACAAAGTAGAATTTTGGCTCACAAGACTCCACAGCTTAGAGGGAACATTGCTTGTGTCATGGACTGAAAACAGGACAAAACCCTCTTAGGAAGGGACTGACAGTGATGTGGAGATGGATTGATGTTTGTAGTGCCAGGGAGGCCTCATTTCTCCCAGAACTAGATGTTTTCATACCCTGCAGCCAGGGAAGAGACTAAACCCCTCTGATGTCCAGACACCTGTGTTCGCCAGTGGGCTCTGGAGGGTCCATGAAGTTAGAACCCAAACTGACTAGAACCTTTCTACATAAATGGGGGAGCAGGGAGTGTTAAATAGTCAGAGGGTCCATGAAGTTAGAACCCAAACTGGCTAGAACCTTTCTACATAAATGGGGGAGCGGGGAGGGTTAAATGGTCATAACAGGGAGAAAATTGAAAAGGAGCACTTCTTTGTCTGTGCATGAGACTGTGGGGGAGCATATCTATGTGAATGACAGCTGCAGCATCCTCTTTATGTAAACACCCATTTGCATCTTCCAGGTGGGAGGGTAGAGCAGATGCCAGGTACTGTGGTTTTCCAAGTTAGGTTAGAATTCTCTCTGTTTCATTTCCTTTGTTAGCATCTGCATCATAATTTCTGTAGCCTTTATACGCTCTAGAGACACATTAGTAGAATAAAGCTTTTATTTGTTTAAGAGATAAAGAGATTGCCTTGATTCCCACCTGCAAGCCTTGCTATGGCTAACATAACCAAAATGCCCCCATTTTAATGCTTCTCCTGGCATCAAAGTGGTGAGGAGGCAAATACCCTTCCCCCACCCCCAAGCTTTTGGGAGAGCCTCGGAGAGCAGTGAGGGATCTCTAAGAAGAAGAGTTGGTTTCCGTCCACCAAAACAACCTCCCCTCCCTCTCTGGTTTTTGACCAGGCCCTGGGTCTTGCTCGCTCACTTGAGGGCTGATTGCCTAAACTGGGAGAGCGGATGGGAGATGCTGGGGTTGGAGAGTTTTCATGTGTGGCTTTGGATGTTTTACCACTACCAGAGGGAAATGTTTCCATCTTTCCTCACTACAAATTGTGCA
The DNA here is from genome assembly GCF_001447785.1 of Gekko japonicus. Classification (NCBI taxonomy): domain Eukaryota; kingdom Metazoa; phylum Chordata; class Lepidosauria; order Squamata; family Gekkonidae; genus Gekko; species Gekko japonicus. The sequence goes on from NW_015167060.1 coordinate 147,959, forward strand.
CACTTTCCCCAGCTTGGGACCTTGAGCATCTCAGTGCCCGGGCTGTGTGCACACATGTTCTACTAGGGCATGCGGCATCACAGAAGAGTGGAGAGCAGGGAGTCTGTTAAACTTGTGCTTCCACTCTTACATCGTGTATCATCTGAAGCCCCTTGGTCTTCAGAAAGGCAGAGCCACTTCTGGTTTCACCATTCTCTTGACTTTTTTGATATCCATTTCTTGAGCCTCTGTTGGCCAGTGTATTGTATAAAATTGCTTATATTTTTAGCGTGAGCTCCAGTTTATAGTGACAGCACAAATACCTGGAGTGTTTGTGACCCATTTCAGAATTCCAGACAAGCAATACTTACAAAGGCAAGGAGACAGTGCTTGTAGAAGGAGAGCTTGCTGTGGAAATTTCACAGGGACTGAAGTCATCGTTGCTGTAACTTAGATGGAAGTCGTCGCTATTTTTCCAGTCCTCAGGTTGCTCTCCAGAGTTTTCCACATCTATCTCCTGAAAATAACAGGGATCAGACCACTTGGCAAAGCAGTACTGGGAATTCTCAAACCAAGAGCCAGAGACCATGGTGAAAGGTGCAATGAGGATTCAGATTCGGGGGGATTCATGGCTCCACACCATTGAGCTTCCATCCAACCCTAAACCCAGCTATGTCCTCAAGCAGCTTGCTGTCACCTTACCTCTTCCCATCAACAACCGTGTCTTATTGCCACGTTCTTCTTCCCCTTGCTGCCTTCCACTTGCAAAGGAATACTCTGCATATCCTCAGATGAGAAAATGAGGCACTGAGACAGGGAATAACCTGGCCTATTCATGCATGTCCATCCAGGTCAGAATAATCTACCCTTGTCATAGTTTTCTATTTTATTGTTTACCTCAAGGGTTTGTGGAATCTCTTTCTTCAATGTTCTCCAGTGGAAGGAAGCCAGATTCATAAGCTCCGACGAGTACTCCTCATCACCCACTTCTCCTGCGCTCTCCCCCAGGACATGCAGATCCTTCTTTTCTGAATCCTTTTCAAGGAACTTAAGCTCACTGTCCTGAGTCTCTCCTGCCTCCTCACACAGATCCTGAAGTTCTTCAGTTTTCCTTGTTTCCCACCTCATGAGTGGTAGCTCTTCCAGGATCTGCAGTGCCCACTTTTCCCTTCCCTGGGGAGATTTCTCCCCTGCCTGCTCTTTTAAGACCTGTAATTGACATTCTTCCTTGAATTCCTCCTTTCTGGAAATTGGAGATCCTTGTGCATCTCTACTGTGAGCCAGGACTCCACTTCCTTTCTGCTCCCCAGCAGTGCAAATGGCCTGAGGACCGTGGGCCAGGAATGTGTTGCTAATGCAGAGTGGCTCCATCAGGTGTGTCACCTGCAATGGAAGATGACATTTTAACAGCTTAGAACTATGTAACAGAACCAACGGTTGATTGCTGATGGGAAACAGAAGCAGGGGTGTGTGTGTCTTTCCACAAAAATATTATTTCCTTCTTTTTTTAAAAAAAAAAAAAACAATTTTATTTGGATATAACATCAAGTCAACCAATATAACATTTTAGCATCCATCTTATATCCTTTTCTCCCCATCTCTCCCCCCTTCCGGCTTCCCGCAGTGCTCCCACCTCCCTTCCAAATCTTCTATTTTCTTCTCTCTTCTCCCCACATCAATAATTAAACTTATACGGTAACATTTCTTTAAGCTATTATTCTTACACATTTGAACTAACTCTAAATATCCTTCTATCTCTGATAGTTACCAAAGCAAAACAGATTATTCTTCACATCCCAATATTTCTCCAGATATTCTTTAAGATCTATCCAGTCTGCAAAAAATTCTTCCGCTTCCTGATTCTTGAGCTTTCTTGTCATTTTGTCCATTTCAACCATAAAAAGCAACGTTTTTTATCCACTCCCAGATCCCTGGCGTTTTTTCTTGTTTCCAGCATTGAGCATAAGTCATTCTGGCTGTTGTGATCATGTACCACATTAGAGTCCGTTTTGCAAAAAAATATTATTTCCTTCTAACGAGTGCATTTTAGCAACAGCATGACATTAGTATCAGATCTGCTACAGAATTGAGCCCATATCCAGTTAGAGAAGACACACCCTTCTGTTTAGCCACGCCTTCAAAACCACTGTGAAAGCATCCGTGACATTTATCCCTCAGCCTCTGGATGTGACGTCTCCACCATTCTACAGGTGAGAACATCTCTGCTGGGCAAGCTGTCACTTTGGCAGAATGCTCCAGCATTTCACATCTCTCCACCCAACTTGGTTAGGTGGCCCGCAGCTTCACTAGGAAACCACTGCCTCCTACTCCTATTCAGTCACCTACTCCAGCCATTGTACCTCTGACAGGAACCTCAAGAGAACATCCTGTTTGAACTTTTCTGCCTCTTCATGGTCCCCCTCACTGGTGCTATCCCATGCCAGGGCATCACTGCTTTCCATCTGGCTATCCTCCTCCTGACTGCTGCTTTCCTCTAGCTCCTCCTCAGCAGTTTCTTCAGTCTTTCTCCAGCGGCTCAGATCCGGATCAGTGCCAGAGTCTGGGGAGCCAAGGAGAGATTGGCAGCAGCTGCTGTTTTCAGACTCTGTGAAGAAATCATCACCTTTGGTTTCCAGCCATGTCCACACATGACCCATCTGCAAAGGTTCATAAGACAGAAAGAGGGTTTTGTCACTCACATGCTAGTTTCTGCCCCTTAGAAGCCAGACTGATTCCTGAGCCCAGTCCTTGTAGGATGCTTTCTGCTGTCATAAACAACATTTTTGGCTAAGTCTCACAAGAGAGCATTTATCAAAATTATTCCCAGCTTCTAAGCTGCCTTGAGTCCCAGTGAGAAAGGCGGGCTAGAAATAAGCTAAATAAATGATTGCCTAGAGAGCACTGCCCCATCCAAAATGAGCAAAAAACGCTCACTATATGTTACAGGAACTCCAAGATATTCCAGTGAGTTATTCTAACCTTGAGTGTAGATTACCACATCTGCAGGACTCAAGATAATGCAAATCTAAAAGCTAAAGAAGTTTCAGAGGTGGGGATTAAAAGGGGAAGATGAAAATACAATGATGCAGTGTACTTCTTCAACACTTTTGGAAGCTGTTGTCTTATCCACACTCAGACTTGAATCAGAATTGAAAACCTTACCTTAGTCCTTGTTTGATTGCAGAGTACATATAAAAATACAAGTATGAAAATCCACATGAAACTCTTATGCCAACTCTACACTGAGAAAATTGTAGTGGTCGTGATTGGCTCATCTAATAGAATCAAGTCTTAAACCTTTATCCCTTGACTCTTCCATAGAACAAGGCTAGAGACAATTTTTGCTGATGAACACAAAGTTGGCAACTACCATTACAAGACACCCTATTTTATTTTTATTTGTGGCAATCCTAATTTTAGTAGGACTACGTTGATGAGATGTGTATACTGTGGGAAGGTACCACCACTCTAAATGTGGGGCAGTCACTTAGCATGGTTGGAAAACAGAAAAAACTGCACACCTGTTCGCACTCCACAGTCTAAAAAACCGTTTTGCATAGCAAGGAGAAGAAATGTACTGAAGATGAATGAGC
>NW_015167060.1:151720-219484 GCF_001447785.1 Gekko japonicus
CGAGCGGGGAGGAGGAACCGGTGAAGCCGTCCGGGACACGTGGGCAGGCGCGGGAGTGGCGCCGGTACAGGGCCCGGTTGGAGTGAACCAGCTATTAATTGGCCGCTGCTGCCAAAGAGCTGCTATGCCCAGCAAGCTGCCAGCCGAGATGGCGCAGCTGGTGGACGACTACCTCCAGCACCACCTGTGCGGCCGGCTCGGCGCTGCCCCCCAGCCGCACGGCCAAGAGCCTGCGGCGGGTGGTGGATGAGCTGGAAAGCCACGAGAAGATGTTCTTCCGCTCGGCTTGCAGCCCTGCGGCCTCGGAGCCCGGCAGGGCGGCCGCCCACTTGAGCCGGGTGGCGGCGCAGATGGAAGCAAATGGCGGCCTGAACTGGGGCCGGGTGGTGGCGCTGGTCGTGTTCACCGGCAACCTGCATGGCTGCAGGGTAAGAACAGGGAGGGGGAGGAGGTGAGGGGGGCGCGCTCCTGCTTCTCCTGCTGCTTCTGCAGCATCGCTTGCCTGCCGCCGTGGCTGCAGCCTTCTCCAACCCAGCCCCTTCGCAATGGCTGTGCTTCCGTCCGGCTGCGCCCCGGGTGATGTGTGTGCGGTGCACGCGTGCTTTGCACGCGCGCACGCACATTCCAGCCACAGGCCGGGAGTCCCCCGGTACGGCATTATTTTGACTTGGCAACCCTAGGTAAGAACGATGCTTGCGCCCTCCCCACTTTCCCCAGGCCTCCCCCCACTAAAAAGGTCCTAGCTACGGGCCTGCTGATGCTGAGAGAGACCCAGATCTTTTGTGGAAACAATGGGGCACTACAGATCTCCTTAGCAGAAAGTGGAATAAAAATACATTGCCACAAACAAGAGATGGTCTTGCCCAGAAGCTCCATGAACTCCTAAATTGTGGTGTTAATATAGCTTTGAAAGCTGTCCTGTCAGAAGCAATGCTACAAGCCAATTTCACCCAGTTTCCTTGCACTAGGAATGGTTGCCTGTGGCCATCTGAGATTCCTTGCCCCGTTTAGCCACGTCAGATGTGAATGCAAGCAAGACTATATTCAGTATACTCCATATGTATAAAGCAGCACTCAGAAAGGAACCAGAAGTTGTTCTCTACTTAAGTCCTACAACAGTAGATTTTATGACAAGGGAATGAGGGATACCCTGAATAACACACACACAACTCTGTTTTAAAACTTCAGTGGCCTCAGATTGTATGAGAACCAGACAGTAAAAGCCTATTGTTACACACAGGAAGGAAAGTACCCTTTGAAAAGTACTGAGACTGGCAAGTGATTTCAGCTCTCATACTTTATTAGAAGTTCAGAACAAGACAAAGTTCCCGACCCACAGGCCGGCTTATATCTCCCCACTACCCAAACACCTTCCCACTCTAGTGATAGGCTATTTACAGTGTAGGGTTGCCAAATTGACTTACCTTGACGGCAGGGGAGCCTCACCGGGCTCTGGGAGCTCTCCGGCGATGCATGCGCGAGTGCGCGAAGCGCGTGCGCGCCGCCAGCACATCACAGGAAGTGACGTGCTACATCGCTCATGTTGGGGGCATGGCCCCGATCGTCAGAGGGGTTTTCCCTCAGACGATCGGGGCCACGGCCCCAACGTGAACGACGTAGTTGCGTCACCTCCAGTGATGCAACCACGCTGCGCTTCGGGGAACGGAGTTCCCCCCGGGGCCCGATTCCGCGGCGGCGGAAATCAGGCCTCCAAAGCAAGGGTTTACCCGCCACCCGCCCCCACTTGGCAGCCCTATTACAGTGGCCAAGAGTTCCATAGGTCCAGACCAGAAGCCTAGTCCTCCGATTGGTACAGCTGGGATCCGCTTGGGCCATTGTCTCCCGGAGCAAAGCTTAAAGGCTTCGCATGACCGCATGGCGATCTATCCTTGCACGTGGTTGGGTCTAGATACATTATACCCTTATTTATAGTGATAGGGACCATCTGCCTGAAGACGATTGATTTGGATCGGACTGCTGCTACGACTTATATAAGTAACCGCTGTAATTGTTGTTTAAATTGAGGTATTTGGTCTGATTAATTGATTTGGGGGGGTTGATTAGTGCTACTAGTTAATTGTTATTTGCCAATTAATTGGGGGTGATTTAGAGAGGGTGCTAATTGATTGTTGTTAAACTGTCCAATTAATTGGGGGTGGATTTAGTTGCTGCTAATAAATTGTTAATTTGCCAATTAATTAGGGAGGGTTGATTTAGAGTGGGCTTTAATTAATTGTTGCTATTACGCTATTTAATTAATTGGGGGTGGATTTAATCAGATCTAGGGTTCTATTTAATGGCCCTATATTCGATTTATGGTAAACTTCGACATTAGCTTTAGTAAATATGCCATTGATCCCCAGCCTTTATGTAGTTTACTGGCTGAGAAAGTAGGTTTAGATAAGGGAAAATATAGAAAAATAGGCAATCAGAAGCTATAAGATTAATGTTAGGGCTGCAAGAGTAGAATTAGGATAGACCCAGTATTGTATTTGGATTAGGAATAGTCAGCAGTTAATTTTTATTTTATTTTTATTTATGCATTCGATTTATATACTGCTCAGACCCGAAGGTCTCTGAGTGGTTTACAGGCGATTTTCCAAATACAGTTAATTCCTAAACTAGGGCCACATGAAATGGGGGTGGGGGCTGCCTACTGGCACTCAGGTGGTGGGATAGTTGTTCTTCCGGCTTTGGCTCCGGCTGCTTTCTTCCTGGCGTCCTCGGATTGCCTTTTATCGAATAATAGCAGCATGCAGTAGGTCAGAATACTGCCAACTAATGGGTGAATCTGGGGCTTGAGCCAAGTGCGGTCGATGAAGATCACCAGGGTAGTAATGGCCAGGCAGGGAATCCCAGTGCTCTTGGGAAGGGGAAGGTATAGCGGTGGGACCAGGCGGAGATGGAAGGGAAGGGGGCAGAGAAATGGAGAAACTCAGCCACCTTCCAGCCTGTGTCCCATCCCAAAGGTGGCAGACAGTGGGGCAAGGATAAAAAACTCCTCTCTGACACTGGTGCTGTGCAATGCCAGGTCCATAAACAATAAGACCTCAGTCCTACAGGACTTCCTACTGGAGCAGGACATGGATCTGGCGTGCGTGACCGAGACCTGGGTACGAGACGGGGCGACGGTTGCTCTCTCCCAGTTGGCTCCTCCTGGGTTCTCGGTCCTTCACCAATCTCGGACTTTGGGGCGGGGGGGAGGAGTGGCTTTGTTCATTCAGGAGGCTTACTCCTTCAGGGCGCTCCCAGCGGTGAGGATCGCAGACACTGAGTGTGCCGGTTTTGTGTGGGAAGCCGGGGAGAGTTTGGCTGTCTGGCTAGTGTACCATCCGCCCAACGCACCAGCGGACAGCCTGCCATCTCTGGTGGAGGCCGTGTCGGGCTGGGCATTGGAACACCCTAGGCTGCCAGTCCTGGGTGATTTCAACGTCCATGCCGATGATGCGACCTCCTCCCAGGCGGTGGACCTGGCATCATCCATGGCGGTGCTGGGATTCTCCCAATATGTAACGGCCCCCACTCATCAGGTCAGTCACACGCTTGATTTGATCTTCGCGGCAGGGGTTACAGTGGACTGGATTACTGCTACGGCAGTACCATGGTCAGACCACCATGCCATGAGGGCCCGAGTGAACTTGTCACCCCAACCCTGTTTGGGCAGCGAGCGGATTTTGGCTTGCCCATGGAGCCTAATGGACCCACTGCGGCTTCAGATGGCTCTCCAGGATCCATTGCCCCCTGGTGGCTCGTTAGATGAGCTAGTCGAGGACTGGCATAGCCGATTCTCGGCGGCCATTGACAAGATTGCTCCCAGACGCCCTCTGCGCCCTCACTCAAGGCTGGCTCCTTGGTATACCCAGGAGCTGAGGCTGATGAAGCGAAGGCTCAGACAGCTAGAGAGACAGTGGCGGCAGGTTCACAACGAAGCGTCAAGAACATCCTATCGAACGTTTATGAAATCGTATGAGATGGCAACCAAGGCTGCGAAGAAGGAGTTCTACGCAGCCATGATTGCGTCTGCAAGCTCATGCCCGGCACAATTATATAGAACGATTTGGTCTCTAACCACCCTGCCACAGAGCAGTCAAATTCTTAGGGAATTGGATATAGGCTGTGAGGCTTTTGTGAGCTATTTTGCAGATAAAGTCTTGTTACTCCACTGCGACCTCCCGGCCACACTTGAGACAGTATGTGAACTCGATGCCCCATGCACGTCTTCTGGTCCCATTCTGGATTATTTCAGCCCTCTCAACCTAGAGGAAGTTGACAGATTGATCTCAACGGTATGTCCAACCACATGCAGCCTTGATCCGTGCTCCTCCTGGCTAATTAATTCTGGCCGCGAGGGGTTTCGAGGCACTCTTAGGAACATTATCAACAGGTCCCTCTCTGAGGGCCTATTCTCTACATGGGGCTGCCCTTGGGGCAACTCCGGAAGCTGCAGCTGGTACAAAACGCGGCAGCCAGGTTGCTGATGGGCCTCTCCAGGTGGGAGCACATCCAGCCTGTGCTGAAGTCATTGCACTGGCTTCCAATAGCGTTCCGGGTTCGCTTCAAGGTGCTGGTTTTGACCTTTAAAGCCCTTTATGGTCAGGGGCCTGCCTTTCCCCGCATGTCCCCCAGAGAGCACTGCAATCTGGAACACAAAACCGCCTGGCCCTCCCTGGGCCTAGGGACGGCAGGCTGGCAGCAACTAGGACCAGGGCGTTCTCCCTGGCGGCACCGACGCTCTGGAACGAGCTCCCAAGTGAGATCAGAGCACTGCGGGACCTCCAGCCATCCCGCAGGGCCGTGGAAACGGAGCTTTTTCGCCGGGCCTTCCAGTAGGAACGACTTCATCGGTTGTGTTGCACTTGTTTTATTTATTTATTTCATTTCATTTATACCCCGCCCTCCCTGCACACAGGCTCAGGGCGGCTTACAAGGCACAAAGTGCAATAGAGATAAAACAGATGAAAACAGTTGAAGCTAAAATTTAACAACTAACAGGATACAGGAAGACTAAAACTACACACTCCCCCACTGCATATCAGGAGGAGGTCAGGAGGGGGGACGCCACGGGCCACGATGTTCCAGTTGCTCCACCAGCCCAACCCGGCGGTACTGCTCCGCAGTTACGCGGTGGTGGTAGTGGCGGCGGCGGCTCCTACTCAAAAGCCTGGCGGAAGAGCTCCGTCTTGCAGGCCCTGTGGAACTGTAAAAGGTCCCGCAGGGCCCTGATCTCTACAAGTTCCAGCTGCTTTGTGCCCATTTTTCTCAGGGAGAAATGCCAAGGAAAAATCAGTTACTCAAGATTTAGTTGTTTTTGGTTCTTTTCCTAGCGTCTGTAACAGCTGTAGGCTTTGTTTTGGGAGAGAGATATAAATCCTCATGCCTCTGTGTTCTCAGTTGATAGGAGTGCTTTCTAGTTAAAGAAGATATCAGACTGACTAAACTGCTCACCCACGAACCTAGCCCTTCAGAGATCAAATACCTGGCCGAGCTAGGGGGTTAGCAAGGAGGGGAGGGGATAGCAGTCCTCCACACACATGCACCCCCCCCCAACACTTTTAATAAGGCAGACCACTAAAAGGGAGAAAGGGGAGTGCAGAGTCTGGCTGGAGGCAGAAATCTACTGGGGCAAAAGGAAGGGGAGCTAGGAATACCCTACAAGCATGTTCAAGTCCCCTCACACCCACATTGAACTCCTCAGCCTCTCAGAGGCTCATATCCTATGAAAGCAGGCAGGAGGGATGGAGAATCAGGACTTACTGCCACAGCTTACTGTGACAAACATCTGTTTCATGATCAGTGGTAATGCAGACTCAAGGGTGTCATACATATGGCCCATGGGCCAGAACTGGCCCATCCAGGGCACTTATCTGGCCCACGAGCAACTGGTCATTACCTTTATTGCCAGATGACAGAGGCTGTGCATTATGTCCCTGTATACTGTCCCAGTGTTAATGAGTAATGGGTGATGGAAGTGGGAGGGTGGGCATCAGGGAGATTCTTTAAGGAAATACTGTAAGAGTATTAATGTTTTAAGCATGTTTGTATTTTGAGTAAAAAATAATATTGTTAATTGGGTTTGCCTGTGTCCTTTGTAAAGTTTATATCTCTGGTACCCGGCATTACATTTTATGGCACACATGGCCTGTCATGACAAAGTGACATTTATTTCAGATCCCGCCGTTGTAACAAATGAGTTCGACACCTCTGCTCTAGGGCATGCAGTTGTAAGAAAGATCTGGCAAAAGAGGGTGCTTAACTCTTCCCGTATCAATTACTTCCCCCAACAACCCATCCTCTTCCAAGGTAAGTTTACATTCAGTCCTAGGACCTGTGGGGGTGGGGGGAAATTTCCTGTATTTAAAGGATTCAGTGCAGGCCCATAGCCACAGTGGGCATTTAGGGGCAGTGCCCCCTCACTCATAGCCCCTGCCCCACAACTCCCGCTGCCCCTGCCCTTACCTGCTGGCTGCACTCGTTCACCTTGACCACTACAGGAGAAGAGCCAGCTGGCCAATGCGATTAATACTCGGTGAGTATGCACTCTGCTGGAGTAGCAGGCATGCAAGATCTGCTACTGTAGCACAGAGCACATATTCCCTTATATTAATCCCGCTGGCCCTCTCTCCCCCAGGCCAAGTGAGCGGGCAGATGAGGCAGGCAGGCCTCACTGCAATCATGCAGAGAGCACATACTAGCTGAATATTTATCATACCGGCCAGCCAGCTCTCCTCCTGTAGTGGTCAAGGTGAACGAATGCTGTCGGCCGGTAATGAAAGTTTCATTGTACAGACCGGGCCTTGGGAATCCTGGTTTTGCTTGACAGGTTTTAGCTACACCCACAGCCTTGATTAGTGAGCCTAGCAGATGGAAAGCTCTGTAGAACGAGCTTCCTACTGAATTACGCCAACTTGTTAGTGTGTACAGTCACCCAGGATTCCTCTCCATGGAAATGATTCAAGCAGCCTACAGAAACATAAATCTCTGCAATCCCTCACTAGCTAAGCACTCTAACAGGTTTAGAGAAGCTAAAAAAGGTGCTATCATTAGCCTTCAGTGTTTTGAAATGAGGCGGAATGATTTTCTAGAAGAGATGGGCACATGCTGAACAGCCATTTCACATGCACACGAACCCAGACACAACACTGCCTTATACTAACTCAAACACCTGCCCCATCAGAGTCAGTATCGTCTACTGAGATTGGCAGCAGTTCTCTAGGGTCTCAGATGGAAGTCTTTGAGGCCACTCCCTACCTGGTCTTTTTAACTGGAGATGCCACAAATTGAATCAGGGACGTTCTGCATGCCAAGCAGTGGCTCTACCACTGAGCCAATGCCCCTCCTCTTGCTGTGAGGCCCTAGGATCAACCCTTGGCATTTCCAGCTGTAAGAAAAGGGGCTCCAAAGTAAAAGGGCTGTAAAAGCTTTCTACCTACAGCCCAGAATAGTTGATGCCAGTCAGGATGAACAGCGCTGGAGCCCAGGCAAGCCCAATCTCATCAAATCTCAGAAGCTAAGCAGGGCCAACCCTAACAAATACGTGGGAGACTTCCAAGGAATACCAGGGCTGAGAAGCAGAGGCAGACAATAGTAAGCCACCTTTCTCCAATGTCTAAGCCCCACTAGGGGTTGCCAGAAGTCAACCATAACTTCCAGGCATACACACATACCCAAAAAGACAAAAAAAAAAAATTAACAGTGATGGCTTAGATAGCCCTATGATACAAATCAGTATAAGGCATTTCCTTACATTATATTTGAGTTCTGATTTTCTTCTGAGGAAAGAGGACAGATAGAAGCACATGGCACCAAATGATACATGGCCAGTATAGCCAGTGTGCAGGCACATAAAGAGAACACATTCCTTTGGCCTCTGTGCTGCTCCTTCTCCCATAAACCTCAGAACCAATTCAAGTATTGAGAAAGAGCATGGGGGCAGTCCTCATATACTACTACAGACTGCACCAGTGAAAATACAAATTTAAATTCTCCACCAGGTTTTTCCTATATGTATATAGAAAATGAGTATGCCAGTGATAAGACCCTAGTTTTCTTCTCGTCTTTCCACGAGCCGGGTGCCTCTTTTCTTCCTCAAAGAAAAACACCCAAGCATTTGAACCCGCAGTCTGACATGATTCAGTCCAGGAAGGACCACACCCTATGCTACTTCTATATATTTCAACTTGTAGGAACATGTGTGTGTCTGAAGTCATTCAAGATGCCCCAGTCGTTCACAAGAACTGCTCCCTCTTATGGGTCTCCCTTGGCATGCAATTTGCTAGTTCAGAAAGGGGGAGATGCATTCAGGAGCTATTCTGTGTGCCTATGTAGCCTAAATAGAGGGACAGGTTTGTGAACATGAAATAAGGGTATATCAGTGCTTACAAAGTTGACTTTCCCTGTAGATGTATACGAATCAATGCAGCCACACATAAAAACACACAAGCGACTATACAGGATTCTCTACTAGTTTAATATACACATTTACACTCCACTAATACAAAAAATATGTACACTTCACATTACAGTACATAATAGCCACCAGTTGCTAGCTAACAGGAGGGCACTAACAGAGTCCCCGTAGTGCTGCCTTACAACAGGCAGTGGGGTGTTGGCTTTCCCCTGGGATTTCCCGGGTAACGCTACTCTCTTGTACAGACAGCCCAGGGCCAGAAGTTGCCCTTTCCTGTCTGTAGCAGTTTCTGCTCAGCATCAGGAAGGTTCTGATCTTGATCCTTGGGTCAGGTCTGTTGCCTTCTGCTTCATTTCTTCATCTTCATGTCCGCTTCGATAGCACAGCGGCGTCCTCTGGTTCCCCCATCCTAATCAAAATGCAAAGACAAAGGGGAAAGCAAGCGCTGTTAGCAAGCCCTGGGCCAAGGGTGACAGACTGATTGCCATCTGTGTTACCACATGAACAGGCAATGCTGCTCTCCTTCCTAAATGACCCTGTGGCAGTGTTACTCCCCCATGTAATGGTGTGGTGGTTAGTGTGTCAATGGAGGGGAGAAGAGGCAATGGGCAGGTATGCTTCACACTTGCTTGGGGACTCTTTTTTTGGCAAGGATACGGTGCTGCTTTTGCCCCATGTGAAAAGGCCCGAGTTGTTTCCTCAGGTGGGCAGAAGGGAATGCTGGCTAACATACCTGATCCAACTGCTGATCTTTATAGAAGTTCTCTTCCATGTGCGTGGCCCTGGCACTATCTCCCTAGCATCTCCTCACAGTGGCTTTCCATGAGTGTAGGGCAATGAGAGAGTTTACTTCCATCTGCTGCCCTCTCCAATTGGCTGCCTTTCCTCATGGGCTGTTCTGCCTTTAACAGACAAGTGTTAGAAGATGATACAACTCCCCACCCCAGTTATCGTGGGCTGAGGAAAACTGGCTGAAACACTTCCTTGGCAGATCAACAGACTTCTTAATGCAGAAACGTGGTTATTATTGTTATAAGCTTCACTTATGTCTGCCTTTCTCACTGGGACTCAAGGAGGATTACAGATTATTCAGTCCATGGTTGTCTCCACATCTGTAGGAGCAAGTGAATACACCTTTAGTCTCCTTGCTGTGCACACCTTTGTGAATTATCACATTCACTGCGGAGCGCTCGAGGTAGCTGAGGCTTGAACACAGTATTCTGAGAAGTGTGTGAGAAGCCGTGGCTTATATGTCGCTTGCTTTCTCTTTACAAGAGGTGCCTGTTATTTAAACATTCTATTCCCAAGTGGGCAAAACAGCAGGAACAACCCTGCACAATACTTCAAATAACGCAATATGTTTGATAAGTAACAATCAGGCCAATTTTAAAATGCAAACTTTAATTGAGAGCTAGGCCCTGTTCATGGCCACAGGGCTAATCTGTGAGCAGGTCCAGGATCTTAGTTGACAATCAAGACTAAACTACAGGAAATCAGAAGACCTAGTGTATTCTTCACCCTTTTATACAAAATGAAATGAGTCACTGAAATTAGTCTGCTAGTTAGGAAACACCTTTACAAGGCCTGATGAAAAGGCTCAGATCTTCTGATAAGCCTGACATCATGAAGGATAAAAACAATTAGGACTGCACGAAGTGTGTTTTGTTTTGCCATGAATTCTACACTTCATAAGATCTTAATGTAAAATATATGAAGTGCCAGTTTTTCTAGGTAAACCAATACAACCTGATTCCAATGAAACTCTCCAGTATTTTAATAAAGAACCATCTGGGGCAAGCTGCACTGTGTACTTTTACCATTTGGGAGTGGAGCAAACTGTTAGATCTAGGATCTTTTCTATTAGACACAATTTCCCTCTTGAATTCCCCACTTAGGGAGATGCCTGGCCATTCTGATTTCTACAAGGCTAGCCAAAATCTTCTCATTTAGGGAAGCTTTCATGCAAGAGGAATGTGATTGTGGCTAGTGGAGCAGCTTCATTTTAGACACTGTACTGATATTTGCTGACTATTTTAATCCAATGCTGGAATTTTATTATATGTTTATTGTGCTGTCTCATCTCTTTTGGAAAGGTTCTTTAAGAATATATGCTAATAATGCAGGATGTAAATGTTAGCAATACTTAAACCTTATGTAGGATTCTGGAGATGCTATGAGAGACTCTAGGAGAGAGTTGCAAGCCAGTGATATTACTGAATAACACAGACTGCACTGCATTATTTTACCCTCAAAGAAGTATGCAGAAGTAAGAGTCTTGTGATCTACACATACTCAGAACAATAGAAGATGAATTAGGGAAAATAAAGGAAGTGGCCTGCAGCCGAAAGTGACAAAAACCTCCTTTCCTAGTAGTACAATCACCAATAGTACACTGGAGCTAGACACACATCTTGCATTTCAGTGACGTAACTCCAATCCTACAGTAATGTTAGCAAGCCCTCATCACAACATGTTCCCCCTATATAGATATGCTGTGCAAAACTGAGTAATTAAATACTTACAAAGAGAGAAAGAAGAAATGCAGGAGAGCCCATGGGGACACTGTCCTGTTAGTAGACAAACAGAAGGGGTGATCAGATTTGACAAGAACGTGCACCAAGAAGCTAAGTGCCTGGCCTCCACTACAGTTACAATTTAATGCTCAGTCCCACCCCCTCTATGGGGCACTTCTCACACAGCAGACATGCTGAATTACTACAGAAGATACCAAATTCCAGGGGCCACTAGCTTGGCTGCAGCAAGAGCTCCAATACAATGAATTGCCTTCAGCCAGTCCACATTTGTTCTTTGGGGGACACCCAAGGAACAGGAAGCTCCCAGTTCATAAGATGTTATCAGACAGGCTGATAGACTGAACACCAAGCCTCAGTTGGGCTTAGTGCTGGTAGGTGAAATTAATTCATTTCCAGTTATTGATAGGTAAAATTATCTGATTCTGTCTGTCTTCAAGCTCTCCATTCAGATTATTCCCATGGAACTGCCCTTCACAGACTAAGTCATCTCACTTTGGCAACAACCTCTGACCTGAAAAGATCAAGCTATGTACTTTTCAGCTTACTCGACGCTAAAGACTGCTGGAAGTGGGGGTCTGCAACAGCCATCTTCGTTACTGATCAACCCAAAGAAGGCAAGCAAGCTTCTATTCTTAGAGAGACTTTTTAAATTGGATTCCAACGGTACAATAACCCCACCCCTGTGGAGATATATATATAGCAAAAAAATGTATTTAACCATCTCCCCCAAATAAAGCCAAGGATCACCAGCTCATTAGCCCCCACCTTCTCTGAAGCATCTTGTTTCCGAGTGGAATCTCGTCCACGCAGACTTTTTGCACTGATCCCAGACTCAGACGTCTGCATGATCAGCTGTGTGGCTAGAAATTGCTGCAAGAAACCACATAACAGCTATTAGGGTTCTCAACGTGAATGCATGTTAGTGGCTTTGCTACTACAATGTTGGACTTTTCAGTTACTGGTTTGTTTCTAAACCTGCATTTCTTTTGCTTCATGGTAAGTCAGCAGGTTAAGTGATTTCTTTCTATGGGGGTTGGACAAGCCAATGAGACATTCAAGATGCCAAAAGGAGCAGGCCTCTTCCCTAATTTTGATCAGTACCTCCCCACACCAAATCAGGATATGAAGACTGCCCTGACTGTGCCTTTACCTGAATCTGCTCCAAGACATCTCGCTGCATTTCAACAGCCATGTGGTACACATCATGGTCAGAACTGTTGTACATGACAGCATTCTGGAACATTAGCATGATATCTCGTTGGAACTCTGCTGTGGTCCGGATCAGCCCATTTTCAATATTTTTTTTAATGGTTGATAAATCCATTGGCCTGTCAAAAACACAGCAATCAAGTTTTTAGCTTTAGCAATAAGATTTATTAAAAAATACATCTTGAAAAACAAACGGCAACTCTTAAAACTAGCCCATCTCTTTCCTTCTGTATATGCCAAGAATCCAAATCATCTCAATTATTATCTTGATTCATTTTATTACTGCTTTGTGCAGATAACTTAGTCTCCTACTTTATATAATTCCTTACTTGTTTCTCCAGTTTTAAAATTGTTCCATCTTTCCTGGTCCTTTTTTACTTTCTGCTGCTTTAAGCTCAGTTCCTCTGTTACTTACTGCGGTAAGCTGCTCTAAACAACTTTGAGAAGTGGCATATAAATATTTTTAAAGATACACACAAACTAATTGCTCCAACTACCTGACTGTATTGGTGCTAGGCTGAATAGACCTTGCTTCTATTCTGAATGCCACATACTTAATAAGAAGTCAGGCCCGTAGCCATGGGGGGCATTTGGGGGTGACACCCCCCATGGATGAGCCCCGCCCCACCCCAGGAAAATGACAGACCCACCCACCCTCAGTGCGCTGCGTTCCTTACCCCTGCCTGCGGCAGCCTCTCCAGCTCTGCCTGCTGAAGTCGAGCAGGAGGGGAGGGAGAGGGGCGGCCTCACCAGAAGCAGGAAGACCCAGTGATGCTGCTCGGTGGCTGCCCACCGGGGTAAGGAGCTGCGGATGGCACCTACAGAGGGGAGGGGGCTCGTCACTCTAAAAGTGATCTGGCAGAGAAGCTCTGCGGGGAGAGAGACGGCAGCCCGAACGGAGGAGGAGCAAAGCCCATCACAGAGCTGTGTGGCAGGGCAGTGGGTCAGGTCTGTTCTGGGGAGGGGGGCCTCTCTCTGAAGTCCCCAGCAAGGCCAATGAAGGAGCATTTTAGGATTTCTCCTTTGTCTCCCCACTTTCTTCTGCCTAGTCAGCAGCGTTGACTGTGTTCAGCTAGTGCAAAAACTTTTACCCACAGACTCCCAGGCACTAGACCAGAAGTCTGTTATAATTTGGCAAGATGAGACATGCCAGCTTTCTGCAGCTGGCCATGGCTGGGAAGGACTTTAGGATCATGGAGGAGGAGAGCCCAGCCCAGAGCTGTGCAGTGGGGCAGTGGGTCAGGCCTATTCCAGGGGAGGGGTGTGTGTCTCTCATTGGAGCCTCCTTGAGGCTCCAAAATTATTTTATTTATTTTTATGTTATTATTTTTGTGACACCATGCCCCCCCCCGGTGCTCCCCCACCGAAAATATTCTGGCTAAGGACCTGTAAGAAGTCAGTATTGACCTGTAACAGACTGATTCAACATCAGCACAGAAATGGTTACTGACCTCTGTACAATACTGTGGTATCCTGGTGCTATATCATCAGTCACCGGCTGCAAGAAGACATTGGCATATCTGTATAAGGAAACAGGCAGTAGTGAGTCCTTGTAAAATGACATGACTGGCTGCTGAAACCCAAGTAGATACGGGGGGGGGGGGCTGAGATGGCAGCACAGTCCCCAAGTGCAGACGTATTGACCAGTCCCTCCCACACATTTATTCGACACATTAGACCCAAAGAATTTTGCAGTCTGAAAACCCACATTCTGCAACCCGAGTTGCACAAAGAAACTGTCCACATTTTGTCTGCTTTTTTGGACCAGTTCTATCAAACTGGGGAAGCAGAACTGGGACCTGTATAACATTGGGCAGTTGCTGATATAAAAAGTCAGATGCATGAAGTGGGAGCTGTAATTTGTGATGATCTGCTACTCCCCAACCACTAAAAGGCCATTCTAGATAGACTAAGTCTATCAACCATCTTTTCATCCAAAGACACTCTAGAGAGTGTAAATGAAAATCAGATAAGCCAATTCCCCTTTATTCATAACAATCATCCCAACAATGATCGCATCCCTCTTAAACTGAGGTCAAAGGCCTTTTATAAAAGAAAATGTTTGAATTCAGCCTGAAAGGCCTGTAGGGATGGTGCCAACCTCACTTCTTGGGGGACAAAGCTTCACAGTCAGGGGAGGCCCTCCAAAGAGCGCTAGCCAACCTAACCCCAGCTAAGCTAATGCTGTTCATGAATTTTGGGACTTTCTCTGAATTTTCCAGCATGGCCACAAGGGCTTGGTCAAGATGTTGGCATATGAGACACCCTTGGATTCTCAGAATGTCACAGAGGCTGCCAAAAAGCCCCATGGAAATTTCAAATACTAGAGAATTAAAAGCAAGTAGTCTTCTTTTTAGAAGACGAAGAAGAAGAAGAGATTGGATTTATACCCTGCCCTTCACTACCCAAAGGTGTCTCAGAGCGGCTTACAATCTCCTTTCCCTTCCCCTCCCCACAACAGACACCCTGTGGGGTGGGTGGGGCTGAGAGAACTCTGACACAAACTGCTCTCTCAGGAACAGCTGTGCCAGAGCTTGCGACTGACCCAAGGTCACATCAGCAGGTGCAAGTGGAGGAGTGGGGAATCAAACCCGGTTCTCCCAGATTAGAGTCCGCGCACTTAACCACTACACCAAACTGGCTCTCCCAAACACTGATGGCAGGGAGGGCCCTCTCCTTTTACTGCTTCCTGAAACACTGGAGCAGAGTCCTGGGACTGTCAATTTACCTGTGATTGGCTGCCGCTCTCCAAACCAGCATAATTGCTTTTTTCCAAATTTTCTGGGCTTGAATGGCCTCCTGATCCTCACTGCAAACAGAGCTTGAGGAAGAAAAGTATCCATCAGAACAGGACACGGAAAGGTTCCAAAACTAGATCACGACAGGCCGGGTTCTGCTAGGCAACTAAGCAGGACGCCTCACAAAACAGTCCCCACCTGCCCACATTTTTCCATGCAAGTGAAAGAAGGATGGCTCTCTTCCTAGCAGCTGGAGTCTAAACTATGAAGCTCCTCCACACAGCAATACAATTATTCTTTAAGAAATAAAAGCCTTACAATGACAGCAGTCAAAGCTAGTTTACACTACAGACCGATGGGCAAAGGGTTACATTAGTCCTGAACCTCTCAGGAGGCTAGTGGCATGATCTTGAATGTCTATGAGTAGCTGTAGGTTCACCAATACTCACAACTGTGAGGAGGCAGGGCTGCTGGGGATGGAGTCAGCCAGTGTGTGAGACTGCAAAGGTGCATTATGGATACTGAAGCCATCATCGCTCTCACTCACAGGGGGCTCATTGTCCATTTCTGAAAGATACCCCTCACCCTGATCTTCCTCTTTGGGTTCCTCCAGACTGGCAGCCTCGCTGGCACCATCCTCCTCATCCTCTTCACCCTGAGCATCCTGAGGTACAGGATTAAAATTCCAGCGATCAGCATGACCAGCTGCCAGCAACAGCACCTAGGCCAGCCTCCAAAGATGACAGCGGTGGGGAAAACAAGAGGACTCGAGCTACCGCCAGGCCATTCTAGAGTCACAAGGACAAGCATCCCCATCACAGCTAGAAGACATTCTGGGAGAGGCTCTTTTCCGCTAGTGGCAGCCCCTTAAAAGCTACAGGAAAGGCGTGGATCCCTGCTTTGGGAAAGGTTAACTGAGATTTTCCTTGCAGTCTACACTTTGAGTAGTCAGCATACCCTTGAGATGACACCAGGTGTCAGTTCTCGCTACCTTAACCTCTGGACTCTTAACAGCTAGCCACTACTCTCAGCATGCACTTGTCTCAAGTGATTCTAAATTAAACAAGATAAAATACCTTCATCTGGTTCTCAAAAAGAGCTTGGGCTTCCTCCTTCATTGATTCTGGGGAGGAAAAAAACAACAAAGGCTTTACTTTAAGGAGTAGTTACCACTGCTCACCCAGTTTGGAACAGCCACTCACCAGGAGTTCCAGGTCATCAGATATGACCCCTCTCCAATCCCCTAGCAAAGGATCCCATCTCTCCATCAACCCAATCAGGTTACCTGAAAGCTCATATTTGTGGTGAAGGTCTGCCTGTGAGGAGTCTTCACTTGCACTTGGAGCATGTGGAGAGGAAGTCTCATCATCAAGGGGGAGCTAGGAAGAAACATAGAATGCCCTTAAGTATTAGGACCTTTTTTGTCTTGTGCTTACCGTAAAGCCATCAAATGCAATTAAGGGCTATAAAGAAGATAGCAAAAGTAAACTGGCTGCCTACCCAGAAAAGCAATCCACATCCAGCCAACTTATTTCCCAAGGAGCTAACAGATAGCCAGAGCTGTGTGCATGTTGTAGTCTTGTGGGAGTGAAATGAAAATGCAGAATGTGGCACTGGGTGAAGAGTTCAGTGTCTGTTTTTCACTGATTTCAAAAACGCAAACAGAAAAAGAGTACTCATGTGTGGGGGCAGTGCTGGCAGCACCCAGAGAATCTAGAAAGGTGGCTGAGAAAGATTTCTGTGGGGTTGTGGCTTCAGTAATCACTGCCCACCCCCTTGCCTAGCAAAAGCAGAATGACCTGAGCAGCAGCAATGGACAGGTGGTCTTGATTTGCATACAAGCAATGGAATTTGAGACTGCCTGGGTGTTTAATCACTGTTTTATATGTGGTAAACACGGTCTTGAATATGGCCAAAAAATGAAATTGCCAGTTCTCTATTCTATGCCTACTTACTGAAAGGAGCATCAAACCCAGGGCCTCTCTTCCACCCTCTCATTCTTCACTTACCCACCCAATATTCCCATGGAAGCCTCCTCAACCACATACCTCCGTCTTCACTGTGCCATGATGCACTTCCTCTTTTGAAGAGTCCATCTCCATTTCAGAGCTCTGAACACCAGCCACTGCAGCCTGCTCATCCTCAGAGACATGGCCCCTCAGCTCAGGGCCTTCATTTGTTCTGGTCACTTCCTCAGGGCCCAAATGTACCTGCTCCTGTTCTGCAGGCTCGGTTTTTATTTCTGTCCCCAGATCCCCAATGCTCATTAGATCTCGGATCCCCTTCGCTTCCGATTCGTCACAGTCAGCTCTCTCTTGCTTTATGGTCACAGCCATCTGAGGAATCTGATTCTGCTTCTCATGCTCCTGCTGGATTGGATGTTCTCGTTGGATTGGATGCTCCCAGGGACTAGTCAGTGACTGGGGATCCTCGATCTCTTCACAAAAAGACAAAGCAGCCTCAACTGCTGCTACATCCAAGACTTCAGGATGGTCATCCACCTATACCAAAGCAATAACAGACCATGACATGTGGCTCCAGGAGCACCCAGCATCTGAGGCTAGACAGGTGGCAACCCAAGGAAGGGCCTTCTCAGTTATGGCCCTGAAATGTGGCAATTCCCTCCCCAGGGAGACCTGTCTATCACTCACTATAGTTACCTTCTGCCAAGGGGTAAAGACCTTTCTGTTTTGTTTGGCATTCTCTTACTGACCTTCCTTCCTGTTTACATTTTTTAACTGTTCTCTCTCTGTATGTACATATTATTTGTAAAGGTTGGTTTTAAAGCCTTCGGTTTGCTGCCTTAAGGACTGAGGGAGAAGTGGGATCAAAATGTTTTTAAAACTAGAAGAGTAAAGCACTTGCAGACAAGGCAGCAGAGGCTACACCTCTTCTGTTCTAAAGGTAACTATAAGAATAGCAAGGCAAGGCAAAAAAAAAGAAGAAACATTTTTAATCACAAGATTTCCCAAATCAGGCAATACTATTGTAGCAGGCTGGGTGGGTCAAGGCATTAAGGGCTTGCTAAGCAGCTGTTTACAGCTGTGGAAGATTATAATGGGTGTGAAGCTTCCCTCTGAAAGCCAAGTTATTCTCACTGTTGACAATACATTTCCAGGTCCACCAAGGTTAGGCACCCTGTATGCCACATAGCAACAGGCTACTATCCTCTCTTTATCAAAGCCAAGGCCAACTCTTCTTTGTTGCATATCTGAAGTCCCATCCCAAGAAGTTTCCCTGGCATACATATTCAAGTCTGACATTCCTGAATAAAGTGAAAATGCATCACTAGCTCATGTAGTGCATCATCATGGCTATAAGACAACCCATAACAAAAAATTATACTTCAAATGAAATATCAGGTTGACTAATCCAGACTGACGTTTGCTTTTTAAAAGAAGCAGCCAGAAGGCTGCCTTGCAAAGGCTACACAAACGGCTGAAACCAAAATCTGAACGAAGAATACAACCACCCCAGGATTGTTTTAACCCAGAGACTGAAATCCAGCCAAAATAAGTGCTACGAAACTTTCAAAAGGTGCTCAGGCTTAACCAATTCTCAATATGAAGGAAGGGAAATCCATACTTAGGGGACAGACATGAAAAATGCCTCTCCACGTATCTTTGACCATGCATTTTTGGCAGAGAATACAGGCGAGAAAGGTCTCTTCATCAGGCTCTATGAACTACTTGCCAGACTTACCATGGTGAGTCTCCTGCCCCCATTGCTGGCAAGTGCAACAAGTCCCTGCCCTTTCCCTGAACTTGGAGGTGGGGAGGGGGCAAGAGATGGCTCTGACCTTGTGCTACACTTTGAAGATGCTCCAAGCACCTCTTAAGTCAGATGTCAGTGACAAGACCTTCCCCTGAGTTAGGGAAGGGGTAGTTGTGCTGACCACAAAGTCCAACCAAAATTTACAGACCTTTCCTGTTGGTCACCTTCACGGCCCGTTCACAAGTTACAGAGTCCATGTGGCTGGCTGACACATGTGATCTAGGAATTCCCCATCTGAAGCTCCCGATTTGGATTGGAACCACAACACATGGGAAGAACCATTTAAGTCTACCCCTTATCACGCCATTTTCCATTTTCCCAACCTGAAATGTCCTTGGAAGCCTAGGTTTGCTCCGTTGGGGAAACTGACGTGCAGCCAGCAGCATACCTAAGTTTATCCAAAGGGCAAACAGCAGCTCCCTGGGTCCGCTTCAGGTTGGGGAAACAGTAACAGGGGGCGGGCTTAAGCACTTGCTCTCCCTGGACATCATAGTCACATACTTCGGAATTGAGTTCCCAGTGGGGAACTCCCAGTGTCATCTGACTAAAAGTGCCACCTGATTATGCATGCCATAAGGGCACTGTAACATGAGAAATGTGTGTGTTGACTTCATTGTCTGTGCGGACGCAGATCCACCTGGTATTGCACGAACTGCACCGGCTGCCTATTGAGTACCGGATCTGTTTCAAGGTGTTGGTGCTTACCTTTAAAGCCCTATATATGGCCAGGGGCCTGCATATCTGCGAGACCGCCTCTCCCTCTATGAGCCCTGAAGGACTTTATGATCTGCCAACCAGCATCTTCTGGTGGCCCCCGGACCCAGGGACATCCACCTCACCTCGACTAGAGCCAGGGCCCTCTCAGCCCTGGCCCCTACCTGGTGGAATGAGCTCCCATATGAGATCAGGGCCCTGTGGGACCTTTTACAATTACACAGGGCCTGCAAGATGGTGCTCTTCTGCCAGGCTTTTAACTAGGGCGACGGGTGTCCCTCCCTCTCTATTGGGCCTTCCCCCAGTGGGTCAGAACTCCATTACCATCTAAGGACCAAATCTTGAAAGAGATGACGTCTGTGAGGCTTTAACTTTAGCTTGCACCGGACGAATGATGTTGTTGTATTTTACTGGTGTTTTAACTGTTTTAATTTTTGTATATTGTATATAGTTTACTAAATTTGATGGAACCTGCTCTGAGCCTGCTATGCGGAGAGGGTGGGCTATAAATCAAATCAAGTAAATAAATAAATGAAAGGAGTTAATGAGGAAGAAATGTCCTGGGGAATCAGGGAATTCCTTAAAGCTGTACACATAAATAATTACCTTGTCCTCAATTATGGCTATGATATCCCCAACGGTCTCAAAGTCCAGTTCTTCCCCAGTGTAGGAAGGCTCTTCCCCTGCATAGGAAACTGCCATATCCATCTTCTCAGCCAGATCAAGGTCTTCCTTCCCATCCATGCTGTGGTCTTTGGAAGTCCCTACAGCAACGGATGCCCCAGAGCCCAGGCATTCTTTCTTGATGGAATCAATGATCATGGAAATTTCACTGCTGTCCATTGACACTGTCACAGAGTGAGGATCGGGCACTGCCTCCATGGAAACACACGCGTTGGGCTGACTCACTGGACAAGAGTGACAAGTCAAGTGAAAGCCTGGCAGCTGCAGCAACCAGCAGCGTGGGTCAGATCAAGAAATCAAAAGCATTCTACAGCCCCAAATCAAAAGCACATACAGGGTGGCGTCCCCTCCCCACTAATAATAGATGGATTCAATCAGGAACTCTTTGCATCGTAGCCTAGCTTAATCCCCATCACGCTCCTCATCCCAAACCATCCTTCCTTCATCTACTCCTGTATTCTGACTGGAACCCCGAGTGCTTCTTCTTGACTATATCAATACCATTATCCGCCCCTCCCCCCCCCACTGGCACAAATTCCCTCTGAGTCTTGGGATCAAAACATTTTGCTACTGATACGAGATGGCCGAAGCCCCTGTTCATACACCCCTTCTGCTGACCCTAAAATAAATCTTCTTTAAGGCAGCAAGTGACATATGACTGCAAAGACGCACCTGACGCTACACTTTCAGAAGTGGCAGTTGGTGGCACAGCAGCTGATGCTGGTAGTGTGGGCACCGTGACTATAGTTGTCTGAGACACAGATTCTACAGGGGGAGGCAGAAGTTTGGCTGGAGGTTCACTGGTGACAGCAGAAAAGGAAGCAAGCGATGTGGTGAACTGTGCTGGACCAGCTTCTAAAAGGCGGGAAAGAGTAGGACCACCTAACAAAGTATGAACAGAGGAAAGGCACATTAGCCAAGAAGCAACAACTACACAGGCCAACAAAGCAAGCAAACCCTGGGCTCTTCAGAGAATCCATGCTCCAGGGCTGTAAACTATGACACATCTGCAAAACTGGATATAAACAGCAGCTTTCAGAGTCTGTTGATGTCCCTAGCAAGTCCCAAGGCAACTAGGATTTCAAAAGTCAAACCTGGCAATACTTGACATCATTAATAAAAATCCATTATGCACCAAATCTGGGGTAAATCCCCCCCCCATTATTAGCCCACTGAACAATGAAGAATATTTGTGCCATATTTCTTGATTTGCTTATTCACATTCCAGCATTTGGAGGCTTCAAGTATTCATGGAACATTGATGTGTATTAAATCGTTTAAAGGAAGCAAGGGAAGGGTAGGTTATAGAGTGATGCACATGGGACAGCAGGATAAAAAAGGGAGCTACAAAAGGCTATTTCTATAACCTCTGACTAGCAGATGACCTGCCCAAGTCTTCTTCTGGCTCCTGAGGCTTCAGCTGACATGGCTGGGTCTAGAAATACTGCTGGTACCAGTGCTGAGGATCTTTTGGGCAATGATTACAGATCTTTCCCCACTTTCCTGATTTCCCTGGTCAGACATGGCTGATGAGAAGAGGGAGAAGCGGGAAAGATTCACAACCACCAGCACCTTCCACTGACAGATCATTGGATCCACCCTGTGGATGTCACCTTTTAAGTATACTTACTTTAATATTTCTATGTTCTTTAGTAAATTTCTCATACTCTATCATGGTAATATGATTACTTATTTTTGAAAGGACCAAGGAACCTGAGAAATCAAATTCTCCATCGGAGTCAAGATTCTGTTGTATCAGGTATATAACAGACTAAGTTTGATACAGAACTCTAAAGACAGGGCTGTGTATACATTGTGCTGACAATGCCCTGAGTCTGGCAGCATGGAAAATTGTGTAGCCAGTATAAGATACAAACACTGACACAATTTGTGGGAAGAATAAGAGGACTACACAGACATTCACAGCACACCAGGGCCACTAATATCCCCGCACTCCTTTCCCTCACCCCTTCAAGCATCTCTTGAGTTCTGCAAACACTACTCACATTTACACTTATTTTCATACCTTTG
The DNA here is from genome assembly GCF_001447785.1 of Gekko japonicus. Taxonomy (NCBI): domain Eukaryota; kingdom Metazoa; phylum Chordata; class Lepidosauria; order Squamata; family Gekkonidae; genus Gekko; species Gekko japonicus. The sequence continues at coordinate 173,812 of NW_015167060.1, forward strand.
CAGGGCTAGAAAATGTCATTTAAAATCAAAGGTCAAATTCCCAGGCTACTTAAAACTAGACACTTCACAATCGACAAGAACAACAAAAATATGTCCTCAGACCCAAAGACCAATCAAAAAGACACACTCTACAGGTAGGAAAAGGAAACTGGAATGGGTGGGAAATTAAAAAAGCTATGCCCAACAGGGTCAACCATGAGAGAAAGACATTCTAGGATTACCTAAGAGAGAGATGTCTGAAGAAGTGCTTTGAGTACAAAGAAGTGGCAGAACAAATACCAGTAAGAAGAGAATCCCAAAGATAAAGAACAACAACAAAAAAGAGAAAAAGGACAGGACAGAAAGGAAGCATGGTGTGGCTGAACAATGCAAATATGTACCACAGGACTGAAGGGAACACGCAGCTGAAGGAGGATGAGAAGCTGGTGAGCAGAGGGATTTAGAGAAGAGAGAGTTCTAAACTGAACATGGAAGATAAATGAAAGCCATTCACAAGACAGGAATGACATAACCAAAGCCACCAACAGACACAATCTCTCCTCTAGAACTTTGTCTGTTTTTCAGGGCCTCTCTTTCACAGAATCAAAGCTTTTTCTAAAAAAAAAAGCTATGAGCATGCCCAGCAATATAAAATAGCAGGAAGAGGAAAAACAATAACAGTAGCATTCTCGAGACTTACCAGAAGCAGCAGGAGATGCAGGAACGGTCGTAGAAGCTAACTGCATCTCACCACCATGCAGCACTGGAAGGACCCCTCCCACATCAAGGAGGATACCAGAGCTGCTTGCATGACCAGAAACCACTGTCATCTCGCTCTCACCAACCTGCCAAAGGACGGAAGATACTTATATGTTAAAAATCAACTGCCAGTCTACTCCAATGCTGTACACGCAATATCAGGTCTCTCCTCCATACCCAGCCACAGTATTTCATGACCCAAATTAAACTTTTTCCAAGCACTTACTATCACTCTGTTGACACACTCATATCCTCGGTTACCTGGTAACACAGAATCAAGGTGCTCTGCCATGTGGACAAAGCCAACACAGTACAGATGCCAGAGGGCAAGCTGAACCAATTTTTTTGTCTTATTTCTGTTCACACAGAGAGGACACTGTACCTCTCACAAGGGACTTACATGCTTGTTGTCGGAGCTCCCTTAACTTGTTTAATTAAAATGCTACAACCCTCCCAACTCAAAAATTCATCCCAAAAAGAAAAAAGAAAGATTTTAACATTCAGGGGTTTTACTTGGAAACTCTAGGAGACTTTTCCCAGACATCTCCCTAGCATGCAAAAGAAATACAAAAGGGGATCAGGTACGCCACCAAAAGTCACAGGAGGTAAGGCATAACTAAGACATATATGCTAAAATAAACCCTGGCTATCCTGTATATAGCAAGAGCATGATCCTCCCCTGTGCAAAGGTGTGGTATCCACAAACAACGGATCCCCTTAAGGCCCAGAGATTTCAACCCCCTCCCCCCAATTTATGCTTGGGAATGCCATGCAGGCAGCACAAGTTACCCCTGTAATTCACAGCTCTCTTCCCCCATCCCCAGTGTGTGCTCCCCCCCCATATCCCATAATGACCTGTAAACAAGCTCCAAGGGTGGGCAAGGAAGGGAAGGTAGTGGGGAAACAGAGAGCTCCAACGAGCCCTCTGTAGATCCTTCTGCATGCAGCTACTGTGCCCATGCAGGAGGAAGGATCGCAACCTACATACATTAAAAATATGACATCCAAACCACTGCAAATATGGACGTTATAAAATATGTGAATAGTGAGGAAATGGTTGTCTAACCATGAAAGATCACCTGTATTAATGCATAGATTCTGGCGTCGTCTTTTCAATATAGCTGATACATACTATTTCATTTTAATACATGCTCCTTGATTAGTCCCTTCTTCTCCAGTGTCAATATCATATTAATGATGGCAGAATTTATTTAAAGCACTTCTAGGTGGGCTTACAATACGTATAAATATTTAAAATGGGCCAAGATGAAGCATTCAATGTAGTGGTGTAGATCTCTTGAAGGAGAGAGCACTGGAAGCCCACGTAAGAGCAAGACGTAAGTATTATAAATCAAAAAGGAAACAGTGAATAACAAATCAATGGCATGAGCAATCTGCAACTGCATTTCTTCAACAGGCTACATACGGCCACAGCGGTAGCACCTTGGTTACAGGCACGAATCATGAGCTAGATATTCCTGGCTCAAATATTGCATCAGCCACAAACTCACTGAGAACAGAATTCGGAAAGCCTCTTTCCCTTTTTTTCTCTGCAGTGTAAGCAAAGCTCTTTGTGTGCCTAGAAAAAGTGTGCATAAGTATTGTGCTCCTGGCTCCGCAATACATGAAGATGCCTTACACCAAGTCAGACCACTGGTCTATCAAGGTCAATATGGCCTACACTGACTAGGCAGCAGCTCCCTAGGACTTTAGGGAGAGGCTTTTCACATCACTGCTACCACATCCTTTTACCGGAGATGCTGGGGACTGAAGCTGGGATCTTACATAAGCCAAGCATATGCTCTATCTCTGTGCCATGGCCCCACCCACAAGCCAGACATCTACGCTTTCCCTTTTCAAAGCTGTTTGTTCGTTTTGCCCTTTGTAGTGGAAGTCAGTCACAGAGATTCACCAGAACTATTGCATATAAAAGCAGTGAACTCCATACCAGCCTGGGGCTTGTGGGCAGGAGGCTGCCTTTCTTCAGCAGCTCTGAAAGCAGAGGAGAAGGAGGCGGAGTTGCTTTCTGTCCTAGCATCTTTTTCTGGGCTGAATCATCTGTGACTGGGGTCATGGGGGCATCCAGTGAGGTGGAGCCCATAGGGGTGTCAGGGATCCCAATGAAGGAGGCAACTGGGGTGTTGGGCAATGTCCCTGGAGTTACCTGAGAAAGAGAAAAACCACACTGTTCAATGCCACATCCTCATCACCTTGACAAGTCCCACTGACTCCTCCCACCAGGGCCAATGACCCAGCAAACCCCAAGCACCTCCTCCATCATTGCTCCCCTTAACCCTTTTGTGTATCTCTGCCTTGATATTTCTACACTAACCAAAATATATTCCACTTCCTTGCCACAAAGCAGACTTTGTTCTCTAGAAAAGCTGTCAACATGGGGGACGGGGTGTTTAGATTGTGGAGAAAGGCATATAGCCCATCTGGTCTCGGAGAGCTGTACAGATGTCTGCATATTATAGGTTTCTCTTTTTTGCCAAATCCTTACCCCTGGACTAGCCTCTTCCACAGTGGGCTGAGACAAATCCCCTAGAGTGTAGTCTCCTCCTGGTGAAGTTGAGCCTGCTGGAGAGCGGACCATCATTCCTGGCATTCTTCGTGATGGATTCTTAATTGCCTGACGAGCTGGAAGGAAATTGAATTCCACAGCTGTAGTCCAGAGACAGTCACATTGAGAAATAGGAAATCCCAACACAACATGAGATGAATGTCAACCACCAAATCAAACACTGAGATGCAACAGTTATACCTTGAATCCCAGTGGCTACTCACTTCATAAAGATTCTGAATCTGGTACTGGTAGCAAACTTCCTAGTATCTAACGAAAACACTGACCACTAGTCTCCATCTAACAGCTTTTTTACTGCTAAAAGAACAGCCCTGGTATTCTTAGGGCTCCCCCTTCAAAATCTGTGGTCCAGCTCTGCAAGCTTGTGCGGTGGCATATGTACTGTTTTCTACAAACACTGGAAGAGCCTATGGAAATTATACTGATCAAGTATTTCTGTAGGCCTCTTTCCTTTCTATCTGGATTTTACCACCCTGATTTTCATCCTAAATATACTCATATACTCATGAGCCAAGTTACAGAATAGGCAAACAAAGAATCTCAGCTAACCTTGATAAGCAGCATCGGTAGCTTTCCTCTTCACCTCTGCCTCCTCTTCTTCCATTCTTTTTTTCCTAAAGAAATCCAGCAGACCTCAAAGTAACTGAGTGCTAATTGATCCCTTCCCATCAATTCTATGAGTTACATAGATCAGAGTATTTATAAAACAACAACAAACTCTTGAGTATAATTTGTTATCCATGACCTAAGAAGTCAGCAGGTCAGGTACCAGAACCATTGTCCAGAAACCTTCCTCAAAGCTTTATTCCAAAGGAGGGCTTGGAAGACAGTGCAAACACTGAAGAGTCCCCCCTATCCCAGTCTGTGCAACAACCTTCCTCAAAGCTTTATTCCAAAGGACATGAGGGCTTGGAAGACAGTCCAAACACTGAAGAGTCCCCCCTTTCCCAGTCTGTGCACCATGGGCTTAGAACTACAGCAAAAGCCTAAAGAAGGATGACACAATGGTCAATTAATTGGTCTAATATTGGCAACATTCCATGAAGCGAAGAATGCCAGTTGATTACATTTTTCTTTCACTGAAATGCTTTTTGTTAGCAGCAACTGCATTTTGCTGAACAGCTACTGTAACTTTTTGTTCTTTCTGTTTTAATGTCATTACTCTTGAAACCACAGGCTGACCCTGGTGCTTTAAGGTAGATACTAGAGGGAAGAACTGTTAATCATTCACACGAAAAGAAACCTTACCAAACATTGTTAATTCACTACAATTTCATTCAAACTTGAACTTATTGAGAAGCAGCGGTTAATTCACTACAATTTCATTCAAACTTGGTGAACTTATTGAGAAGCAGCAGCTGCATGCATACATTACTTTTAACTAGCGTTAAGACACGATATGCATTTTTAACTAGCATTTTAACTGCTCCATTTCTAATGCAAACTATGGTTAGAAACTAACTCTAATTTAGAACTGCAGATTATTTGGCATGTGAATGGGACTAATACCACAACGCATGACCCCCTGCATTCATATGTCACAAGTGACCAGTTCGTTTCTAACTGAGATTCTCAGGGCAGGGGAGTGGAATGGGTAGAGAAGGGAGGTATGCATATAAGCCTGGCAAACCATGCCAGCTAAGAGTGACAGTGGAATACAGCCAATGAAATTAATTTATCTCTGTAATTGACATAAGAATCAAATATGTTAATCATTTACATATCTGTTCTCAAAGAGATTATGCTTTTTAAAAACTCAAAAAGTATCTGACAAGCCAATGCTTAGCTCTAAACCCAAGCAGAGTTCCCTTTCAGATTCAACCTTGAAGTTTAGCAGTTCCAGTGAACCAAGCCCTGGGACTCAGACATGCAATCCCAGAGAGAACTGTTACAGGGAAATAATAAGATAACCCACATAACAATGTCATTGTACAGTTCCTCCAGTCTGTGGTCCACGTGCCCCGCCTGAATCAGTTCTGCATCCCTCTTCAGCTGCCTGCAGGGACAACACAAACAGAAGTCACATTCTATGTCATTATCAACCCATCCTGAAGCAGTCAAGCTGATCAAAAGCTCTCTACATTATAACTTATCAGGTAGATACCTGTACTTCTCTTGTGCCTCCTTAATCATCTTCTTCAGCTCCTCAACCCGTTCTGCTGTCAGTTTTCTCACAATAACATCTTCCACAGTTTCTACCACCTCTCCTTTCTCACCACGCTTTCTTCTACACCAAAAAGAAGGGGAAATAATCTAGGGACTATAAGTGACAACCAGTCCTACCAGACACAGTAGCTTTTCTCCTCCCCAAGCCCACCGCTCTGCTGTTCATGCCCATTACTTGTTCTCCTTTTTGGTCTTCTGCGACTGACAGGAACTGTTATATTAAAAGATTAGTTTGTACTTACATATTCAACTACAGCTCTTAGAGCACATCCCTATATGCCCTGATTACTTGAAAGTAAGTCTTATTTCCCCCCCCCCAATAGTATCTTTTAAAGATTTTTTTAGTCCTATTTTTCCCCAAGTCAGCATGCCTAGGATCACTGCTTCAGACAGCCACTTTGAATTGCTATACTGAACGGTGGAAACTATGCCTCAGGCATTTTAAGAGGCCTGCTTCCCCAATCATTGTAAAGAATGTAGGAAACAAACAACACACACAATTCCGTCACACGGCAAAAATCAACACATACAAGAAACCTTTGCAGCTTTAGGCTTCCCCCATTCTTTCTTAAAGTGTGTGCCTAGATTCACCTCCCAGTACTTCAAGGGTTATATGTATCTGAGTGATCCCCGCATCTGCTTCAGAACTGTAGCTTTAAGAAGAATATTGTCGAGGTAAGCTGCCAATCGCCTTTGATAAAATCAAATTAGCTGGCCATTCTTACATAATCGCTTTCATAAGATGGCTGAACCACAACCCGTTTCAGCCCCCAGTGTTCATATAAAGATTTGCATTTGGGCCCTGACCTGGATAGCCCAGGCAAGCCCGATCTCATCAGATCTCGGAAGCTAAGCAGGGCTGACTCTGGCAAGTACTTGGAAGGTCAAGCTCCAAGGAATACCAGAGGCAGGACGCAGAGACAGGCTAAACAATCCACCTCTCTGAAAAACATCCAAACTCCCAGTAGGGGTCACCAGAAGCAAGCAAGCATGCGCACACACACCTTTGTATTTTGGAGTCTTGGAAATGTTACTGTGATAGATGTATCAGAATTTACATATGATCAGGACTTTACAATATGTTCCTATGAAAAGACAGTAGTAATGCTGAGGGCCATGTATTCCCAGTGCTCTGCAGTGTGGTATAGTTACTACTCAAACTAGACACTGAGAGGGTATTTTTAGGTTCCAACTACTAGTCCATTCTCTCTTCCAACACAATTCTGGGTTTTGATTCCCCCCACTCCTCTGGTTGAGGGTGGCATGTCCTCTGAATAAATATGGAATCAACTTTTGAAATAAGATATCTTTGTAGATTTTGTGCATACACTCACATTTCTACTAGGACATTAACACACACATACACACAATTTTAACAAACAAATGAAAGCAGGAGGGATGTGAAGCATACTGTTGTCTATGAGGCAGAATGAGTAAACAGTAAGATTCTGATTACAACATGACTGCAAGGAGTATGAAAGGAAGAAAAAGATTGTCAAACACACTGGCCACAAAAGGAATCACCAACCTGTACCTTTTGTAAGAATCACAAATATGTTGACAACAGGGATAGCTGCTGACAGTATGCCATAGCAACACTGTTAGAGCAACTGGGGGGGGGGCATTCTTCAAACCCATCTTGGCATAAAAAGCCTTAAACTTCACAAGATCATCAGAAATCAGGATAGAAGGAAAGGGGGGGGGGGAGGCAGTAAAAAAGCCAGTGTAAGAAAACTGCCCAAACAAATGAACACATTAGAAGAAGTAGAGGAGAGGGAGATAGGTTATGACTAACTGCCTCATCTTTGTATGTCACCATAGTATTCAACTATGGGCCAAACTTAACCCAAAAGATGGTCTGGAAGCATGTTTCGTCTTCCATGTCCAAGATGCCATTCCAGTTCTAAAACAGCTATAGCATTTGTTAACACAAAGTATCTTCCTTACACTTTGAACCCCTGCCCCATTATAAAGAAAAAGAAAACAAACATCATATGATTTGGCCTTACTCACTTAGGTGTCTCTGTTGTCTCCAGGAGCTCAGAATACTGGGATGCACAGTGCTAGAAAAACACAAACAATTCTCAGAGAACAATAAATGACACACACTTCTAAGCATCTTCATACTCTGTAGGGTGCATGTAGGGGCTTGGTAACAGGAGATTCTAGGGAGTCGTTTTAGGAACTGCAAGTAGGGATAGCCTGCAGAGCTTCTACACTCCATAAATGGGAGGCGGAGCAGCAACTGGCCATGATTCTATTGGTAGAAAGGGCCAATTTCTACATGGTGCACTGCTCGCAGAAACCAGTCTGGAGTGGGAGAAAAATACTTGTTCCACAGAAATTTAGATGTGTCCTCTGCACATCTGATTTACATGCAATCCTATACAGTCTAAGTCTATTGAGATCTGCAAAGGACTGCATGGTCAGTGAGGGATTGTGTGGAATCAATCTTGTCACACTGGCTGCTGGAAGGATAATAGGCTGCCTTTTTCCATTTTCCAATATGACTGACAACAGCTGGGAAATGCTCTTTGCACTCACTTCCCTCTACAGCAGTGGCATCCAAGTTTTTTCAGTGGTAGGCCACATGATCTACGAGGCTCTGCACTAAGCATGTGGTCCTAAATAACACCAACGTGGCAACATAGTCCCTAAACATCAGAATCCAGGGGGTTTATGTTTGGCATATAAATACTGAACATGTCTCAGGCATGAATTACAGGCATTAGGGCTTTATTCATATCTGTTTTCCTTTTGTCAGTAATTCTTTATAATGCTCGAGTTTTATGATGTAACTGTAGTGGAATATAATTCAAAATCTTTTGCTAAAAATCTTGGGCAGGCTATATTTGACCTGTAGGCTGCATGTTGGACACCTGTGCACTGCAGGAAGCACCTGGAGAGTCCTCAGCCTGTCACACTACTTATTGTGGCCGCTGAAAGGGTTTAATAATACCTAGAGATGTAAAAATTGAAGCCATGAGAAAAAGACATTTTTGTGGAATTTTTTTTTGAAAAACTGAAATATATGCAAAATTTACTTTCCTATCAAACTTAAACTTTTTACTGATTGAACAACATAGGATGGGTTTATATAAAATTCATATGTGTTTATAAAAAATTGTACTACCTCAGTGCTCCCCCAAATTTTCCAGTTCTTCCACTGAAAAAGCTGAGAGCCCTCGAGATCTTTTTGTGCTGTACATTTGGAATGAGTGAAATGTTTTGTAAGATAAGGTTTTCCTTACTCTAAAAGAGAAAATATTTTGAAGGAGTTTTCAGTGCTCCCTCAAAATTTTCCATTGGAAGAAGAGGAAAAAACAACAACTTTCCTTCTGAAGATTTTCTGGGTCTCCCCCGCCTCCACGTCTTCACATCCCTACCACCTAGCTCAGCATGGAGGCAGGTCCACACAATGTGTTCTTGGGCAAATATTTCTCAATAATGAAATGAAAGACCATTCTGCGCAGTGGGCAAATATAAGCACCAAACCTTCTGAGAAAACCAATCAGGTGGGCGGCCTGGCTCTGCAAAAGGTTTGATTGCTCTGCTGACAGACACCCTATAGGAGAAAAAAAAAGGCAGAATTAAGATTTACCTTCCTTTTACTGGAAAGATATAGCAGCGAAAAGCTCATGTTGGGTTCATTATCTGGGGGAAGCATGGAAACATGCTTATTTATATCCCAGCTCAAAGAGCTCGGCAACTAATAACAGTGCATTAATCAAAAATCCTTCCTCTGCATTACACTAACACTCCCCCCTATATCCTATTCCTAGCTACTAAAATCCAGATTAACCATTATTAGATGTTCAGAAATTCCAGCTGCTCGCATGACTCCAAATTATTCCATAAGCCAAGAACTAGACTAAAAAAGGAGTTCCACGCAAATGATACCTAAACAGCTACAATGAGAACTGCTGAAAAATTGTTCTAAATTCAGGCTCAGAGCCTCATGAGCATAATCTCATAGCCTTCAGAGCAATTTTTATTAAAAACACTTCAAGCCAAAGTGAACTAGTTAACAAAATGGTTTGAAGGATCTAGTTGTCATTATTGTTTTATGTTGCCAACTATCTAAATCAGTGTAAATGATACATAACTCAGCAACATTCAGACAAATATGGATGTAATTGCTTATCTACTTCTCATTAAGATAGTTTTGCATAGCAAGCTTCTCCCCTTCAATTGCTATCAATATCACTAACTCTACTAATCAAGTCAAGCCTGTGTGCAGGCAGAATAATAACCATTCAAGTATTTCCTAGGACACCTCCTGGAAGAACACATAACAGCAAGTTCTCACTAGCATCAGCCACACGTGTCTCACCAGTTCTGGTCCCCACTCCGCATGACAGAAGAAGCCAAGCACAGCTTCTCCCGGATAGACCATGGCTCCGTAGGTCCAATACTCAGCAGCTTGTGCTCTGATAGGGAAGAAAAAAACAAGCAGCAGTGTTGACCTAATCACATACCCCAGAAAGGGATTCTTCTGAGTAGCACCCCATCTAACCTCAATTCATGCCACCTCCCAGACTCAATGGTTACTTCCTCAAGCATTTTTCATACATGTGGGAATGAAGTAGAAGAATACTGAGATAACAGGGCTAAATAAATAAATAAACCTACAGATGTGAAATCTGTATGTTCTCCTATATTAAAAATTCACTACAAACAGAAATGTAGCACAGCATGCAAAGTTATGAAGAAGATCTGTTCCCTCAGCTGTGCTAGTCTTCTGTTTGCACACCATTTTTCAATGACAACTGGAATCCACCACCACTAATCTGGAGAAAGGAGGTCCATTCTACCACCCTGTTAACAACTAATTTTCCTACAAACTAAAAAAAAACACAACACAACATAATAACACTTCTCAAAACTCTTGCGGACATATCACTTCACAAGTAATCCATAATTGGAGAGCCCCTCTCCTATGATTGGCATTTTTTCTTTTAAAAGGAAAGATTCTGCACCAACAAAAGCAGATATTTGACCAATTAATTTTTGCTTTGCACAGAGATACAACGATCCAAAAGACTAAGCTTGTCTTGTTTCATAAATGAATGAAGCTACCCTATACTGAACACTAGTTTACCAAGACCAGGTATTATCTATTCTGACTGGACAACAGCTCTCCAAGATGCCAGGTGAAAAATTTTTAGATCACCTATTGCCTGTATTGGGATTGAACCTTACACATGCAAAGGAAATACTCTACAACTAGCCTACAGCTACTTCCCATAGCTATCACAAACACAGAAACCTTAACTTTTAAAAAAAGCAATCTTTTACCCTGCTAGAGCCCCACCCACCCTAAAGAAAGCCCCTCACTCACTACCCGTCCCAGCTGCCATTTTCCTGAAGAAACAACCAGACACGGTGCTTGCTGGGAAACAGGCTATTATGCCTATAGCGCTTCCTTCCGGCTGAACAGTGGGTGGTACCTTCTTCTCAGAATCGCTTTCTTATTGGTTGTTTGAGGAGAAAAGCCCATGATTTTGCTCGTCTATGGTATTTTTTCACCCAGAGTTCTTTGGTGTGGCACGGAACAGGAAGTGCAGCTAAAAAGGCACGTGGGTTGGTGGGTCTTCCTTTGCAATCATGGGTCGAAGCAAGCATCAGGAATCTGGGGAAGCGCCGGAGCCGGAGGCAGCCCCGGAACGGTCTTACCACGAGCTGGTGGAGAATGTGAATGCGATTTCGCGGCCGCTGGCCTCTCGTAAACTCACGCGCAAGCTGTACAAATGCGCCAAAAAAGGTGCGGGGGAGTCCGAGGGAAGGCGGACGTGGAGGGGCTGATGTCAGGGGTGGAAAGAATTCCTGTTGGGGGTTCTCAGGCCACTGAGGCTTCGTGCTGAATATTTCCCATTTCGTTTATAGCGGCGAAGCATAAACAGATCCGGCAAGGCGTGAAAGAGGTCCAGAGGTTTATCAACAAAGGCGAGAAGGGGTAAGGGCGTCCGTGATTTCGTCAACATTTTCTACTTTCTTCTTTGTCTGGCCTACAAAATATGTTGAGCTCTCGTCTGTTACTCTTTGTACGAATTCCATAAGAGTAGCCGTGTTAGCCTGTTGCAGCAAAATAAACAGGAGTCCAGCAGCACCTTCAAAACTTATAGATCCCAGAGTAAGCTTTCTGAGCCAGAGCACACTTCATCACGTGCATTTGATACAGTTGTTCCATTAGGCAATTTGTACGTTTTATGAAGGGATTTCTGACACACAAAAGTTCATGGTGGAATAATGTTTCTTTCTTTATTTGGTCTTTTCATTTTTCTTGTCATTCCTCAAGACTCACCTTTTTTCTAAAGGCTTTGGAACAACAGTTTGGAGCCAAACTATTCAAGACTGATCATCTCAAAGCCAGGCATGACAAGCAGGAAACAGAGTTCCCAAACACACTGGGGCCTGATTTAAATTGGAATCATGACATGGGGGGGGCGGGCATTAGGCCCCCCCCCCCACACACACACACAGAGAGAGATATTTGTCTAGGCTGAAATGGCCCTGGAGATACATGTGCAGTGTTCAGTGTACTTGTAGCCCAGCAGTGGGGCAAATAATGTTCCTGGGGCTGTTTCAGGCTGGGAAAATCGGGAACCCCATTCTGGCTTGTGCTGAAACCTCTCATAGAATCTGGCTTTTATTCTATACTTCACTGAAACTTAAGAGTGGAATCCTAAGAAAAGTTACTCTGGTCGAAGCCCATTGATTTCAACGGGAGTAACTCTGTTTAGGACAGCACGGTAAGTTTAAGTAGGTATAACTGGAATCAGGCCTGTAGCCATGATTTTTTAATGTGGGGGGGCCTTTTAAAAAATGGTGGGCACTGAAATTCACGCAGGGGCAAAGACATTTACCAATCAAGGCCCCCCCTCCCCCCGTGCTTTGCTCTCCTTGCCTCGGTGGGGGCTGACCAAATGCCAAAGACTCCAGCTTTGCTCTCCAGTTCCAGCTCGGGGACTGGAGCCCCTGGCCCCAGTTCCCCTTCCCTGGCTGAGGATGTCTCATGCATCGCCTTAGCAAGACCCTCAGCTATTGCCCACTCACTCAGCGCCTCTGTGCTGCCTTCCCGTTTCCCAGCCCCCAACTGGCCTCCTGACAGGACTCCAAGGGATAGGAGCCTGCCTGCAAGAGAGAGGGGGACACTGGTTGACTTAGGACCCCTGGGGGTGCCCAGGAGAAACCTTCTCACAACCCTATCCCTCCAGGCCTGCAAGGGTCTCCGCTGTGTGTGAGGAGCGGGGGTCTCTCAGTCGAGGGAGAGGCATCACAGAGCCCAGGTTCCTCTGGCCAGTCCAGCTCTTCCCCTGCCCCATCCTCTCCGTTGATTCGCCCTCCCGCACACACACCCTGCTTCTACCTCAAAACATTTAAAGTTTAGATGCTTTGGGGAGAAGCAGGGTTGTGTGACTCCACTCCAAGCTGTGAATTCATGGTTCAGAGTGCAGGTGTGTGCTAGGCCCCCCCCCCCCTTCTCCCATTTAAAGCAAGTTGCTGGGGGGGGGGGGGGGGGGGGGTTGGCAAGATCATTTGTCTTGCACTGGTGGAAAACTGGTGGGATCCAGGCTACTCAATAATGAGGAAAAGGGCTATTGTGGAAGTGTCCTTTGATTCTGGGTATTGCTTGGGCATACTACATGTTGTAGCAGTCAGGACGTATCATATCTTCTATACTTACTGGAATGAATAGATACTAGCACTTTTATCTAAAAGCCTTCACAATGATATGGAAATGTTTTCAAGCTACAGTCATTTTAAGCAATTGAGATCTTTGAACTGGGAGGGATAGCCCCAATTACTCTAGCTGTGATTTTCAATGGATTGTGAGGATAGTCAGGTGCTGATTGTGGAAGACTTAGTACCTCCTTCTCTAATTGATAGGCATATAATCAGCTTTTTTGGTTTTCTTTTGTTAATTAGATTGCTGCATCTGGACTAGGGTTGCCGTATCTGAACAAGCCGGTGGGGGACTTGCTGGGTCACTACAGGAGAAGGGAGGGAAGAGGCATGTCATGCCTGCATCATCTCTGGGGGCAGTGCTCTGGTATTTGGGCAAAACTCTGGTTTGAAGCTAATTCTACCATAGAGGCTTGCCCCAAAACCAGTGCCCCCCCCCCATGTCACCGACGTGCCTACATCACTTCTGGGTGACGTTAGTATGTTGCGTTTGGGGTAGTAACTGTCTCCCACCAGCCAGTTGGCAGTGCTGGAAGCCGGGGGGGATCCCCTGCATGCCAGTGGGGTCTGGCAACCCTTATCTGGACTGCCATAGATTAATAAATGCACCACTAATAGGTGGTTAAACTATTATATTATTTTTTACTTTGATTTTTACCCTGCCCTACCCCACCAAGGCAGGCTCAGGGCGGCTTACCAATAAAACAACAGTATATGGACAAAGCTGCGCCACAAGTTGCTTTTCACTATTCCAAGCATATGGGAGACCCACCCCAAGCAAACAGGAGATATTTGAATATATTATGCATTTGGGCCATGGGTCATTACAGTATTTTTTGTTGTTGTTTATACTGTATAGGATATAGCTGGAAGGCACATGATCATAGCTGAAGCTAGGCGCATCTGCTCAGTGCTCAGACAGGGTTTCTAGGAAGCCTGCTGTAAGCAAACTTGTTCCATTATAAAAGAAAGATGGAGTAGAGCCAGTGTGGCGTAGTGATTAGTGTCAAACTAGGATCTGGGAGACAAAGGTTTGCATTTCCACTCTGCCATGGAAACTTGCTGGGTGGCCACTGACACTTTCAGCCCAGCTTACCTCACAGGGTTGTTGTGAGGATAAAAATGGAAGAGAGGACAATGATGTAAGCCACTTTGGTCTACATTGGGGGGGAAAGGTGGGGTATAAATGAAGTAAATAATACAAACGCAGTGATCTTACATGTCAGACCAGAATAACTAGCATGACAAAAACTTTCTCTTTTTAAGTAAAAACTCAGCAATTGGGGTTGAGCAGTTGGTTAGAAACTGTTTAAAACTAGAAACGCAGTGATCTTACATGTCAGACCAGCAGAATAACTGTAGCATGACAAAAACTGTCTCTTTTTAAGTAAAAACTCAGCAGTTGGGGTTGAGCAGTTGGTTAGAAACTGTTTAAAACTAGACCCTAAGTTCTTCCCTGGCCTAGACTCAGATATTAAATCAGCTGAGAAGGGATGACCAAGGACTTTAGTACTAGATCCTCTCTACAGATAATCTTGTTTAAACCACGGGTGTTACTGTCTGGCAGCACAAAGCTGTGCAATACTGGCAAATACGATTGCCTGTATTTAAATCAGCCAGATTATCTTCACAGTAATGCTGTTGTTTACCATGATGCAGCCATAGTCAGAATCTCAAAAACCTGCACCATAGGAAGGCAATCTTGCCTTACTGTATTAGAAGTGTGGGTTGTCATTTTTTTAAAAACTACACATTAACCCTCTTATCGGTACACTATTGCTGAAATCTTTTCCATTTCATCTGCTCATTCTCATGAGTTCTGTATTACAGTCTCTTATGAGCCGTTACTTTTATCAGGTAGACCTGCATCCTGAAACTTACCTTTCACATTAGTACTCTGAAACAGGGGCCCACTTAAAATGCATCTCAGCATGACCATATTGTACATGTGAATCGGCCTGTAGAGTGCTGTTGCAATAGTGGAGATATGTGTTTGTTGTGGGCTAATGGGAAACTGTTGTGAGTGATCTGGGAAATGAATTTTGCTTTCCTGTGGTTTCTCTTCTCAGGACTTGGGATTAGCTGTAGGTACAAAACGCCCAACCTGTGTGATCATGATCAAGCCACATGAAGAATACCAAGAAGCCTATGACGAGTGCTTGGAAGAGGTGGAGGCTCTTCCTCTCCCCTTGTGAGGAACATTGAAGGAAGATGCTGTTAAGACTGACGTGACTTGTACCTTCTCTGCAAGAGAGACAGTAGCTGAACATTGATTTAAAACTATGGGTACAGAAGCTGGCTT
Organism: Gekko japonicus; assembly: GCF_001447785.1. NCBI lineage: Eukaryota > Metazoa > Chordata > Lepidosauria > Squamata > Gekkonidae > Gekko > Gekko japonicus. The sequence continues at coordinate 189,288 of NW_015167060.1, forward strand.
TGTCCTTTTGTTACCTTTGGAAGAATACTGGAGTTGGTAATACTAGTAAGCCTTAAAAGGCAGACTAATCACTGGCTTTAAAAAATCAGTTACATGTCCTTTAGTAAGTACTGCAGAGTGGTGTGTGTTAGTGACTACATTTTGTGGCAAATCTAGCCTAAGGAGTTAACCATCTCACTCTAAAAGCTAATGTGCTCCTTTTGGGAGTCTTAATACAATTAAAATATTTGTACGATTTCTAAATGTTTTTCAGTGTCTAATTTAACAGATTATGCCCCATGCTAATTGCCCACATTAGGTGTGTCTTCAGTAACTGCTCACCCCACCCCCAGCAGATGGTTTAATATGAACTGTTTGAAAAAAACAAAAATGTCTATCACACCCAGTTTTTCTAAATGTTTTTCAGTGTCTAATTTAACAGATTATGTCCTATGCTAATTGCCCACATTAGGTGTGTCTTCAGTAACTGCTTACCCCACCCCCAGCATATGGTTTAATATACTGACTTGTGTGAACTGTTTGAAAAACAAAAATGTCTATCACACCCAGTTCTTGTGTTTTGCTCTGTAAGCTACAAGACTATTATGTAATGCAAGCAACAGAATGCTGCACCAGAAAAAAAGTACCTACTGCCTTATATCACATGTTGATGGCTTTTCCTTCCCTACAGCATGATTGCCAGTTTGTCCTGGAGGAACTTTATTATTAGTTCTGAGTATAGTTACAATAAAAATCATCCACCAAGTCCATTTGAAAAGAAATTTATTTAGATGTATTTTTTGCCATCCTTCCATAGGTGTGGCAGTTCGGGTGCCCCAAACTGAAGGGAGAAGGGGAAAAAAACAAAACCCTAGGATTACATGCAGTGGGACAAAACCCTTTGTAAAATGAACAGGCCACAACTCAGATGTCAGAAAAAACCATACAATACCCTTGATAAATATAACCTTCTAAAGGCCTGTGGTGATTTTCCCTACTTTACAGGGGTTATTTAAGAACATACCATAGTTACAGCTGTGTTTCTGAAGCACAGTTGGTAGGAACTGGCTCTCATATACGCATGGTTGCTTTTAGGTTGAACAGTTTGCTCTCGTCAGTGGGATCCTTTCTAAAGTCTGTACTGTCCTATAAGCTTAGCAGTTTTCTCCACAGGCCCAGCTCTGGAGTCCTACTTCATACACTACCTCATGTAGCATTTTCCCCACTGCTTCCAGGGAGTTCCCCATAATGATGTGCTATTGGCATTCTGCCTCGAGTTGAACTTAAGAGGCCTCTTCCACTACATACATATACTATATGGATTAACCCACACTGAGCCTTTTTTATCATCGCTTCAAATGATTTTTATCTGTTAAGCTACAGAATTATTTGAAATTGAATTGCTGACATAATTCATTATGAGAAGGAAAGGACTGCATCTTCTTTCCTATATCCATCAAGTTAAGTATTCTAGTGACTGCTACACCAGATTTCACATCCTGTAGTTGTTCCACTTTATACTAATCTATAACAGATCGGAGACCTCCACAAGAGGGTTTCTACCTTTACTGAAAGATACAAGTTGGCTTCTAAGTATGTACTATCAGCAGGTACAAGACCCTTTCTTACAGTTTTCCTGATCTTATCTATGCGCAAGGAGTTTGATAGCAGGAGGCATGCCATAATGACATACCCTTCATATCTAGGTCAGAAGGCTGCACTTTGGGCCAATCTCCATGCTCAAAAGATTCAGAGATCACCTTTGTTAATGTCTCGGCTGTTGCCCTTTTCTCCTTTCCCATGTACTTTAAAACTTTCCTCAGAAGATCAGCACTAAGTTTTAAAGATGCCTTTTTAAACTTAAGATGTAGGCTTCAGTTATTTAAAAAACAAAACACTTTCCCTTTTCAGACACAACTTTTCTCCTTCTTACTGATCAAAACAGAAGATGACAGAGGTTTATTTCCAAGGTATTAAGTGGCAGAAGCAGCTCTTCATCTATTTATTGTGCAACCCTAGCCCCAACAAGAATAGATCTGTGCATGGGTAGAGGGCAGAATATCTTGGTAGGAAGCAGCTGGCTGCTCAGCTAAGCCCTCCCCATGAAGAAGCCTAGGATTGGAAAAAAACATGGTGCCACGTGTACACAATCAATTGCCGTACCTTACAGCACCCATAAGAAACCACTCTCCTCTGACCTAGGAAGCTGCTGTTCTGTCTCACTGAGCAAGCAGCAACTTTTAGGACTACAGCAGTTAGTGCAGCAGGCCAATAGGAACTCCTGCAGGCACGTAAGACCTCCCTTTCAAGCCCTGCCCCAAAAGGTGCTTATTCCCACTGTCCATTTCCCCAACAGCACCTCCAAGACACATCATTATCAAAAGATGAGGCGTTTCCCATCAGCTGGGTTTTGCTCCATAGGGCAATATGGACATTTCAGCCTGCAGAAAAGATACAAAGCAGAGATTAGAAAGAGGAGCTCTGAATGCTGGCCAGTGACAAGTTTTACAAGAGTAGCACGGCACCACGGAGAAAGTGGGAGAGAGGCCCTTCCTGTGGCCTCCCCTGTGCTCCACCAGCAAATCCGATTACCACAGTTCTACTGCACACTTTTCTTGATTCTGCATTGGTAAGAAGAGGGCCAATTTGGCCTTGGGGGCTCCAGGTCCAGATCCCTTCCTTAGCAACTATAGGAGGCAGTGCTAGAGGTTCTCATGACAGCTGGTATAGCACTACCCGGCAGAAAGCAGCAGACAGTGCTGCTGAAGTATGGTGGTGATCCCAAGACACTGAATAAAGGTGAGGAATCTGACTTTCTACATTCTTCAAGGGGGTCTGGGTATCCTACAGCATCTCTCAGTGTGGTTATAGAACAGCTTGGAGATTGTTTAGTAGCATGGTATCTGATTTTTAGATGGGTTTATCACCCAACAATTCTCAAGAACTCCAGGCAAAAACATCACTCACTTCCCTCCGTTGATGAGTTTGTTGAGAGCGTCTCGAGAGATGACATGTCCACAGATGAGCTTAATGGGTGGGTTGGAATCTGTTGTCTGCTGGCGCAAGATAGGGCATGCAAATACTGAATGGTACCAACACTTCATCCCCAGCTCAATCTCAATCTGTTAAGAGTAACAGGAGTATCAGCCCCTTCACAGCTTCTTCCTCAAGGAATTCCCCACCCACAACCTGCAGCTCCTCCATCACAACACCCTTTCCCAGAATGGCTCAGGCACTCACAGGCAGCTCATCCTTGTGGCTCCAGACACCTGTGCACTGTCTCTGCTCAATCACAGCCTTGATGTTCATCAGCACTGGTAGTGCTACACATCCTGCAGCAAAGCTGCAGACAGAGAGAGACAGAGAGAGCTCAGCACTGCCCCACCCTGCTCCCCATCCCACCCACATCAGGCTTTACCTGACACTCAGGGGAGACTCCACTGAGAGGCCCAACAGGGCACAGGCATCACGAGTGAAAGTCTCACAAATCTCAGTCCAGTGGCTGTCATCGAGCAAGTGCCTATATGGAGAGTTCTTTAGGCCCAGGCGCAGGTATACCAGACTCCCCATCATCACCTGAATCTCTAGGTAGCAGGATACAGGAAGCACCACATTAACATGCCTTCAGTAACACAATACTCTGTCCTGTGATCAAATTAGACTCAAGCCAATAATTCCCTTGTTTTCAGGCAAGGGAATCCCACATCTTCCTCTACTAAAAAGGGGAAGCTTATAACTCTTCAGTGCCAAAAGCTCCCCTTTAAAGGACAAACCTGCTATCTGACTTCAGAGGGCTTAGTAAGGTCCACGTTAAATTTTGCCCATCACAACTCCTGATGAGAAAAGCTGAGACAATCTTTCCCACTGGAGGAAATCCTTGCAAGAAAGATAAATCCCTCCCAAGGTAGCCACTCCAAGAGGCAAGTGCCAGAGTAAGCTTCCAAACAGCCTCACCTTGCTGGTGTAGATGAGCAAAAGGCTGGAAATGGCGTGCATAGCTCAGGGCCTCTAGCTCCTTGCCTGGACCACCAGCAAGAAGCCTGATGAAGTGGAGCCGATGTAGCCGGAACTCCAGAGAGCTGTTCAGTTCTGCCAGCTGCTGTCTGTGGAAGATTGCCCAACTGGGCAAAGGACATCCCTTCTTAGTACCAGAGAGAGAACGTGATGGAGTAGTCATCACAGCAAAAGGATATACTTCAAATCACATATTTATAGAGAAGCTTTCTTTCTTGGGGAAGGTAGAGAATACTAGCAATGTCCTCATTCTCTGGACTCACAAAGCTTGCAGAGAGACAAGGAGACAGACCAAGAACAGTATTCACTGGACTTTGTGGAAGGGTTAGACTCAGCGGGAGAAAGGCAAGCACAAGTTCTCAATGCTTGCCCAAGCACAAAGAGAAGAGGTGATGAGCCCCCTAGAGATTTAGTTTGAGGAACAAGCCATGGGTTGGGGCCAGACTAGTGTTTCCACAAGTGCAAGCAATTCCACCCACAGAGCATGATTTTCCTGTACGGGGAGGAAGGGAAGTTATACTTCCCAGCAGAAATCCTTGCACTGAGTCATTTTTAAATTAATTTTTTATTCTTAACAATTCAATATTTCAGAGCATGATTTTCCTGTACGGGGAGGAAGGGAAGTCATACTTCCCAGCAGAAATCCTTGCACTGACATTTTTAAATTATTTTTTTATTTTTAACAATTCAAAATTCGACATATCAGCAAATCAATATTTATATAATCATACACCTTTTGCGATGTTTAAGTTATTATTTTCACTTGTTACAGAATTATTTGAATCTTACATAGTTAAATATCAGAATATGTTCTATTAGAATTTAAAAATAGATCATCTCTTGGTACAGGGGATTCTTAGGTAAAATATCATTTTGTATCATATAACTTATAACTGGACACCAAACTGCTACTTTGTTTTGTGGGGTTTTTTTTAATTGACCGAAGATGCATTGGATGTTTTGAAAGATATTTTACTTAAAATAAAATGATCCCATATTTGATTATACCATTGTTGTAGTGAGGGAGGATTTCTTTCTATTTTTTTGCTATAAGAATACGAGCTACAGAAAGCAAAACTGAAATTAGTTCTTTGTTTCTTCCTTCTATTACAGTATCAGGCCATTTCTCCAAAAGAAAAAAATCAGGAGTACAAGGTAAGTCATTATGAGTAATTTCTTTAATTTGTTGTCCTATTTTTTCCCAGAATTGTTGAATCAGCAGACAAAACCGCCAACAATGCATAAAATCTGCTAATTGTCCACATTGTTTTTTTGCATATTGGTTTGAATGATTTGTTTATTCAATGTAGTGTAGTTGGTGGAAAATACCACCTTGTTAGCATTTTAACTGCTTGGAACCGAATGGGGAGTATTTTGGATATATTACATGATGCGTTCCAAATTGATATCCACTCTTTTTCAGAGAGAAAGGTCTGGATATCTAGTTGCCATTGTTTTTGATATAAGGTTGCTGGTTCTTCTTCACTTCTGTTAATGGATTTGTAACAAGTTGTTATTAATCCCAGAGATTGCTCTTTTTTCTTGTTTAAAAGTAATTCAAATTGAGTCATGGGTCTATTCCTAGTTTGTAATGATGGAAGTAATTCCAGTAAGTGTTTTGAACCACTGTATTTTTTATTTTTTGTTCTAATTTTGCTTTATCTAATATCTCATCATTGTCTAATAAGTGAGCTATTTGATTCTTGCGTCTTGCCATGTTTTAAATTTTTGTTAGTTTTGTGTAGGGACAAACCATTTTTGTAAAGTGTAGGGAGCTTGTTTGGATATCTCTGGAGCTAACTTATCTTTATGTTTGTGCCATGTATTAAGAGAAGTGATCAAATATGGACTGTATTGTTTGTTGGAATTTTTAAGTGAAATCTGTATCCCACAGGGCTTCATATAATGAGTATGGGGTTATAGGGTTTATTTCAATTTGTGTCCAATCTGGCGGTGGTTGTGGTGTGGCAGCTCTTATTGGACTGACAAAAACATTAGCGTGGATCCAACTCTTTTCAAGGATCCTTGTCCTGAAGCATATGCTCTACTCATCTTTTCAGTAAATACAGAAAGGGAAAACCATCCTATGGAGAAAAGCTATGCACGAAGGCTTCATTCCTACCTTAAGGCTGGCTCCAGGTCTTGCTTGTGTAGAGCTTCTAGTATGCTGTTAAGTTCAAGAAATGGTTTTTTGAAATCTATGTCTACATTCATGGTGGACTCCTGTGGACAGAAAATCTAAAAGTTGAATGGGAACACATTTCAGTCTTTTTCACGAAGAAGCAGAGAATGCAGTGGGGAAACAGGAATATCCTCAGTGAGCTTCATCCTTGCAGGCAGGATGGAAGCAGTCAGCTGTGTGTCATAATAAAACCAGTCAGTAGGGTCAGGTAACTCAAGTTGCTGTCTCCCTTGCATTTGAAGGCAAGAAACAGAAATGTCTAGCAGAACCCTGTGTCAGTGCCAAGCAGTGGTCAATAGCACAGAAAAAAATGCAAAGCTATGATCATCCGCTCAGCACACTGTAACAAAGACTATTTGCACTTGTATTTCCTTTAATCCCAGTACCTGACACAGCTCCTCAGCCACTCCAAGCATTCCTTGTTGGTAAAGGTGTTCTATAATGGCCAGCACCAGGATCTGCTTCTCTTGGGATTCCCAGACCATTGCAGGAACAATGCCACATAAATCTGCATCAAAATTCTGGAAGGGGGGGGGGAGAAACAGCCATTCTAGAGTGCTATCAGGAAGCCCCACTAACAATTTTCCAAACCCCAAAGCACACATGTGGGACAGGTTTTTTTTAGTGCTTCCCCCTTCTCCACATAACAATGAATGGATGGCACTGCCGATACAATATTAACCAAGCTTGGCAGTTCCAAAGTTGCAATGAATGGTTTTCATGTGACTATTCCTATGAATTCTGTAATACATGTATGTTTTATCGATTTGTAAAAGGGGTGGGGGAAGAAACAAAACCACAAGTATGTACAACAACCCAAATAAAAATCAAGTTATGAATGCATCTGATTGGTTTTAATTTGCCTGGCACAGCTAAAGCACATGTCTCTCCCACATAGTAGGAAGGATATTGTGACCACCAATCTGATATGAACTAACAAGTAATGCAAGTGATGCTACAGAGAGTGACAGAGAAACTAAGGTGCCCCAGTGACCTCCATGGAAGACAGGTAAATACTGTTGAAGTAGATGGACAACCAATTCCACAGCATAGCATGCACAGTCCCTTTGTTGGTCTTAAAGGTGCCACTGGACTTGAACTTTGTTTTGGGTGTGCTAAAATTACTGTGTGAACAGTTTTCACTGCCTTTAGTCTCACCCCCCCCTTACATTGTTTAAATGTGTTATAGTATGTTTAAATCTTTTCAAGTACTTTTCCAAGAAAAATAAGTTTCCACATAAAGTTTTCTATTTATTTGTGTATAAATCAAAATATACATGCTAAATCACATCACACACTGTTTAAGGCATGGAAAAATTTTCCAGTTCAAACTTTTCTGTAAAACCCATTAACACTGGCACAAAACAACCACCTACTTCCTACCAGCATTGAGTTGCACTGTTACTGGCCAGAAATCACAGCTTAGAGTAAAAACAGGGCAGGCTAAGAGGTTGACACAATGACCACATGAGCTGTTCAGGGTAAGTCTAACCTGCCTAAGTATCTGAGCTTTCAGTTTAAAACAGAGCAAGAGTCTAGCCAAGCTTTCTGTGAAGAAAAAGTCAAAAAATGGTTTTATAAACAGAATGTGGTTATAATTTACTGTCTATAAAAAAGGCAGTTTTATTGCATGGTTTATTTTATGTTTCATTGCATTGCTTATGAATTTCATCATCTGCCTCAACTCTCAGCAAGAAAGGTAGACTATAAACAAAGTCAATAAAAATATTATAAATGTGTGCAGACAGATCCTTTTCTCAGCAAAGGTCTAGTATAGGGACCCCAGTGCCATGGCAGCACTGGCAACTTTCCTGGTGCCCACCAAATGTTTTTAGAAACTGGGCAGGGCCAGATAGGGCTTTTGCACACTAGGGCTTCTGACTGGCCACTGGCCACCTGATTGTCTGTGCAGACTTTTTATAAAGTTGCTTTGGCAGCAGTTGCCACCACAGCACTAATATCTTCACTGTATGACTGAAGGTAAGTTGTGTGTAAGCATTTTAAAACAATATGCTCACTTTAAAGGGAACCCTGTTAAAAAGACTTCTGCCTGAGAGGTTGAAGAATTACTATTCTTTAAAGCCCTACATGGTCAGGGACCTACATACCTGAGGGACCGCCTTTCCCCATATGTCCCCCGGAAAGCACTGTGGTCAGGGGCCCAGAACTGGCTGGCCCTCCCGGGTCTTAAGGAGGCTAGGCTGTCGGTGACCAGGACCAGGGTTTCTTGGTGGCGGCTCCAACCTGGTGGAATGAGCTCCCAGAGGAGATCAGGGCCCTGCGGGACCTTTTACAGTTCTGCAGGGCCTGTAAAACGGAGCTCTTCCACCAGGCTTTTGGGAGCCACTGCCACCACCAATGAAGAACATTGGAGAGGGCCCTGGAGTCCAGAAACTGCCACCAACAGCCTAAAGAACAAAAAGTACTGCTGGAACAACCAAAACGAATACTGTGAGCTGACAGCAAGCTGAGAACTGTGAATTATGGCTGCTACTGTTTATGGATAACAACGATCACTAGCACTTTATTATGGTTTTAGAATTGTTTTAATCGTAAATTATGTTTTTAATGTAATTATCTGTTTGTAAGCCACCCTGAGCCGGCCTTGCCTGGGAGGGCAGTTTAAAAGTTCAAAATAAATAAATAAATAAATACTTATTAGAGTTATGCATCACCCCCAACCCCTGACATTTTGTGGTTGACTCTGCCTTTTGCAGTCAGTATTCCAAAGGTGCCCACAAGGTCAAAAATGTCAAGGACCCCTGGTCTAGTAAATTCTCTGCTGTTCGTAACTCATATTTCTCAGTCTCCCCAAAACAAAATCCCTGGTACTGAAACAAAGTTTAAGTGAAGGCTGGTGGTGAATCAAAACTTGCTCAAGTAATGTTTACCTCACATTATTAACTGCAGTCTGGATAATCAGATTTCTTAGGGGAGGGAAATCTGATATTCCCTAATGCAGAATTCTAGATTTCTGTGTAATACATACAGGGAAAGCTACTGGTTTTGAAACCAAGCAGAACATCTTTCTGCCTGCACAGCAGCAGGCTATTCTGACTGCAGTGTGGGTGTTACCAAAACAAAAAATAATGAGATAAGAAGATATACATTTTGCACCCATTCAGTGGCCAGAGAAAATACGCATTGCATCCATTCATAGTGTCCAGTGCTTCATGAATGAGCTCCATGTTGCATGACTAAAAATAGGGTAACATTTCCTCCTGAAAACCTATCTATACAATAAAGGTTTCCCTTGGTCGAAAGCCAGTCGAGTCCGACTCTAGGGTTGCGGTGCTCATCTCCGTTTCAAAGTCGAAGAGCCAGCGCTGTCCGAAGACGTTTTCCGTGGTCATATGGCCGGCATGACTAAACAGCAAGGCGCACGGAACGCTGTTACCTTCCCACCGAAGTGGTACCTATTTATCTACTTGCAATTTATTGCTTTTGAACTGCTAGGTTGGCAGGAGCTGGGGCCAGAGACGGGAGCTCACTCCGTCATGCGGCAACTCAGGTCTCGAACTGCTGAACTACTGACCTTCGACAGCCTGCAGTTCAGCGTCTTAACCACTTGAGCTACCCGGTTTGAAATGCCTTAGTTCTCATCTTCTTCTTGAAACTCAAACCTAAGCTGATTGAAATACTCACCCGGTCGATTGCCTTGCCAACCCGAGAAATGCTACTATGGATGTCTTTGTGATCTGAAGCTAGATTCTGCACAGTGTCCTTGATCTTCTTACAGCACTGGGACATTACCAGGGACAGTGTGGCAGATAGTGGTGTCCGTTGTAAGGCTGCAATAGGAGAAAGCATCCATATTTTAAGTGCAGATAGTAGTAGAGTTTATAGGCTCTCCCAACAAAACACTTCCTTGACCACAGCTGCCATCTGAAAACAGCTTGGTACAACAGTAACCAAAATTTTTTCCCAGATGTTATGAGTAACTTAGATTCAACAGGACCAAATCCAATGTTTTAGGAAACTTTCTTGTTGTTCAGTCGCACAGTCGAGTCCGACTCTTCGCGACCCCATGGACCAGATCACGCCAGGCCTTACGGTCTTCCGCCGTCCTCTGAAGTTTGCTCAACTTCATGCTCGTTGCATCTATGACACTGTCTAACCATCTCATCCTTTGCCGTCCCCGTCTTCTTTGACCCTCAATCTTTCCCAGCATCAGGGTCTTAGTTTAGGAAACTAGGAAACACATTTTCCCACTGTCTCTATAGAACAAGAGCAGAACTAATTCTAAAAGCCTTACTGCTCACAAATGAATGACAAATACCAATCAGAATACAATACAATACAGGTGGAAGAACATCCCAAACAAGCAGGAGACCTATTTCCTCTCTTCCTCTAATCTGCTAGGAGAAAGATCAACAGATAGGAAGAGAACTGCTACAGCAGGGGTGGCCAAACTGCGGCTTGGGAGCCACATGCGGCTCTTTCACACATATCGTGTGGCTCCCGTCAGGGTGGCCGGGAAAGTGAAGGGGAGCCATGCTTTCCCTCCCTCCCATCTATTTGCTTTCTTTGTTTCTCTCTCTCCACCTCTTTCCTTCTTTCTTTTCACCTCTCTTTCTCTTTCTCTCTGTCTTAGACAAATAAATATCATTAGCAAACAAATATCATTGGAGAAATAAATATCATTATCAATATCTGTTTTTACCCCTTTTGTTTTTATTTTTGGTAGTCTCATTTATAATGTTAATAAAAAGCAAATGTGCATATTTTAAAAATAAAAATGTGTGTGATATTTGTTCATGTCTTGCAGCTCTTAAACAGCTGACATTTATTCTATGTGGCTCTTACACTGAGCAAGTTTGGCCACCCCTATGCTACAGACTCATGTAATACCTCATTCCCAAACCAGCCTACCAATTAAGACCCTCTTCCCAAGTCTTACTGTCTGTGCCCCCACCTGCAGAGGTGAGACGTGAAGACCAGAGGCAGGGCTTTTTCAGTGTTGGCACTTCACCTTTGGAATGCTCTCCCCCTTGAGGCTTGTCTGGCATCTGCTTTACTGTCCTTTTTAAGAGAGTTCAAAACTTTTTTATATACCCAAGCTTTTAAATGAGGGATTCCATCTTTTCAGCTGTGTTCATGGTCTGCTTCTAGGCTGAAGGCTGTTTTCTGAATATTGTTTTAGGCCCCTGAAGGCTGTTTCATGCTGTTTTATGGATTATTCATATTTTTGAATAGAAAATATGCATGAATATGAGGTGCTGTTTTTGAGCCACCTGAAGAAGGTCTGTGGAGAGGCAGCATATATAGGTTTTCTAAATAAACAACATCTTCAAGGCCAGACTATTTGAGGTTTATGCTGCAGTCAGGTGCTAAACACTCCCACATCAGGCCAGATTTCCAAGCTCATCACTCCCAATCATTCAAAAACACCGGGATTTTTTTAAATAGGAGGCAACGTTTTCGGCAACCCTTTAAAAGAAAAAAAAGATCAAAGAGCATTTGACTTTTTTTCTTAGTGGGCTTTGGAAAACATTCTAAGGAGACTGCTGTCTCACCTCGCATGATTCTGCTGTCTTCCACCCTCATTATATTGACTTGTATACTGGACACATTTCAGTCGTGCATAGAGATTGGCCCTGAAGGATATACACTCATGCATCTGAAAGGGTTGCCAACATCAAAGAGCATTTGACTTTTTTTCTTAGCGGGCTTTGGAAAACCTAAGGAGACCACTGCCTCACCTCGCATGATTTTGCTGTCTTCCACGCTCATTATATTGACTTGTATACTGGACACATTTCAGTCGTGCATAGAGATTGGCCCTGAAGGATATACACTCATGCATCTGGCAGTTCAAGACCCGGGTGCCGCATGACGGAGTGAGCTCCCATCTCTAGTTCCAGCTCCTGCCAACCTAGCAGTTTGAAAGCGAGAAATTGCAAGTAGATAAATAGGGACCACTTCGGTGGGAAGGTAACAGCGTTCCGTGCGCCTTGGTGTTTAGTCATGCCGGGCACATGACCACGGAAACGTCTTCGGACAGCGCTGGCTCTTCGGCTTTGAAACGGAGATGAGCACCGCAACCCTAGAGTCGGATTCGACTGGCTTTCGAGCAAGGGAACCTTTACCTTTAAGCCTCGATTAAACGGACAGGGGAACACTTTTTTCTCTCCAGGCAATTGGCAACCCGTTTCTACCCAGTCCTTCCCGCCTCCTCGTTGCCCGTGCCTCCGCCTCCGGGCGGCAGGGGAGAGACGGCCCACGTACCTGCAGTGCTCAGCTCCTCCCTCAGCTGGCTGACGTAAACCAGCAGCTCCTCCAGGCCTCGCTCGCAATGCTGGCCGTAGCAAAGGAACTTCTGCAGCACTTTGTCCAGCTCCCTCTCCACGCAGGCGCACCGCTCCATTGGCCGGGCCTGCCTACTCCGCACGACCTGGAGGCGGAAGAAGAGCGTTCAATCAATCGCCGACCCTACGAGGCGCCCTGGCGAGGAGCAGAGGCGCCCAGCCCCCTAGACCTCACCGTTTGACACTGGCCGTTCCAACCGGGTGGGTGCTAGAAGAATAGCTGGGGCAGGGCGTGTGACAGAGAAGGGGATGCGTGTCAGGATTGGCTGTGTGAACATGGCCTCTCGGAGTCTGGAAGTGCCCACGCTGAGAGGGGTAGGACCCCGGAGACGTCTGCTCGCCATAAACAAAAGCTTGGGCTGGAGAAAGACTGCCCTCTCGCGAAATCATCCCCTCCCGCTGCAATGGCACTTTCCTTTATTGGTAGGTGTAAGGACTGGACTGAGCTATTTCGAGGAAAGCGGGGTGGAGAAGGGAGCATAAGGGGAAACTGACCTGAGAGTTGTGAAACGACAATCCCGGAGAACAGGCTGATGTTATATGTTAACGTCCTCTTTCTCCTGATGCAGTCCTATATGGGTATAAAGTTCTCAAAAGATGGGGCAAACCATTCTCATGTAGATAGGGTGTGCCTGGAATGAACCATAAACTGGTAGCAGCTGGGTGGAACAAACCATGTGGCTGTGGTAAATTAGGGGGTGACGTACCGGACTGGAATGAACCATTTTGTAGCGAATCAGAGCTACTTCTGATTCGAGAACACTGTGTGGAGCCGCAGTGGATGTTAGGCAGTGAGATGGATCAAGTCTCAGAGTTTCCACTGGTGACACAGCCCTGACACCCTTTGCTTAGCTCTTCTGAAGTGCTTTTGTTAATTTATCAACTTTAGGAGTCATAGGACCCTAGAGGCCTTTAATAGTGTTTAGGTTGCATCCCTATGCATCTTTTTTCCATTTAACTTCTCTAGTGCATTCTAGAAGAGACTGTCTCTGAAGATTGTTCAGAAACTTCAGCTGATCCAGAATGTGATGTCCCCGCAGAAGGTGAAGCATATTTAATAGATTAGAGCTTTGTGGGTCTCTAACCAAATCAAGGAGCTGCTGTGGCTTGACGCTGAACTGCAGGCTGTGGAAGGTCGGTAGTTCAGCAGTTCGAGACCCGAGTGTGCCGCATGGCGGAGTGAGCTCCCGTCTCTAGTTCCAGCTCCTGCCAACATAGCAGTTTGAAAGCAAGAAATTGCAAGTAGATAAATAGGTACCACTTCGGTGGGAAGGTAACAGCGTTCCATGCGCCTTGGTGTTTAGTCATGCCGGCCACATGACCACGGAAATGTCTTCGGACAGTGCTGGCTCTTCAGCTTGGAAACGGAGATGAGCACCGCAACCCTAGAGTCGGATTCAATGGGCTTTCGAGCAAGGGAACCTTTACCTTTAACCGAATCTAAGATGGAGAATGTTGCCATTCCTTGATGCTTAGTTTTGAGCCACAACAAAGATGCTGTGAGCAACCTAGATCTAAGCTTTTTTAAGGAAATGTCCGACAGGTATAAGAACTGAGCTCTAAATGAGCCTGTGTTGCCCACCCTTCCTATCTCACTCTGACCTAGCCACAGTGATCCATGCAATGGTCACCTCCAGACTAGATTATGGTAACTTGCTCTATATAGGGCTACCCTTGAGGCTGACCTGGAAACTTCAGCTGGTCCAGAATGTGGCAGCGCAGGTCCTTACAGGAACCCCTATCAGAGCCCATATCCAACCATTGCTTCACCAGCTGCACTGGCTCCAGATAGAGTACCGGATCAAGTTCGAGATGTTGGTTTTAACCTTTAAAGCCCTTCACAGTCTGGGACCAACATATCTTCGGGACCACCTCTCCTGGCATGCCCCCCAAAGAACACTACATTCTTTGAACAACAACACACTGATGATCCCAGGACCAAGGAGTATTCACCTGACTTCAACTAAAGCTAGAGCCTTTTCAGCTGTAGCTCCAGCTTGGTGGAAAGCACTTCCAAATGAGATCCGGACCCTGCGGGACTTGGTACAGTTCTGTGGGGCCTCTAAAACGGAAATGTACCACCAAGCATATGGGTGAGGTCGGGAGAATTCCTACCTATACACTCTCTCCTGCCTTCTCCTCTCCTTTTCTTCTCCTGGGTCAGTGTTATGGTGTTATTATGTGCCACCTGATACTCTGTAAATGTTTGGAATTGTTTTAAATTGGTTTGTTTTAATTGTATTCTAATTTTGTTATTACATGTTGTGACCTACTCTGAGCCCCAGGATAGTGAGGGAGAGCAGGATACAAAGCGAATGAACAAACAAGATGATAATTCCATTAGATAGCAGCCTTGGGAATGGCTTCGTCTTTGTAGAACTCCCTTCCCAGGGAAACCCAGCAGCTCTACACCCTTGACCCGTTTAAGGGCAGTGAAATTTTTTTAAAAACATTGCCAACCTTTTAAGTATCTCCTTCTGGATTATGTAGCATACAAATGTATCATTGATTTTGTTTTAACGTTGTTGTATGCCACTTTCGGAACGGTATAGCTAAAAAGTAGTTCTCTAACAGAAATAATAAGAATCCAGTTTTGTTCCCAGACTACAGAATCCTAAATTTGGCATGATCTAAGATCTTGTGTGTGTAAAGTGCTGTCAAGTCACTGCTGATCCGTGGCAACCCCAGGAAGGGGCTTTCAAGGCAAGTGAGAAGTAGAGGTAGTTTGCCATTGCTTTCCTCTGCAGAGCCTTCCTTAGTGGTCTCCAAGTGCTGACCATGCTTAGCTTCTGAGAACTGACAAGATCAGGCTATACCATGCTGCCTTCCCTCAGTAGAACAATCTTATAATTGCATTTATTAACTGTTTCCGTGTTTGTGGTCTGCAGGGCTGTCAGATTACAGTGTGCTTTACTGGATGGTGTTAATTTTAGTGTACTCAGTACAAGAACCAGGCTTTTCTCCTGGGACCTCTTAAATGGTTAATTTCTTTTGGATAAGGAAGAGGCAGCCAATTTCTTCCCTTCCCACTGGCAAACTGCAAGCTCCTCAGGGCAGAGGCTTCTTTTTTCTAATGTTATTCTATGTGCCATAACATGAGAGAGTCGTGTGGCACTTTAAAGACTATTATTTCATAACCTTTCATGAGCTAGAGCTTGCTTCATCAGATACATGACAGTATCCTCTATTAGCAAATACACTTGTCATACTGTAATAATAGCTTCAAGAAGCACTGTCTTCATCGCACTGAGGTTTGGGCCCTCAAAATGTGTTTTATTCCTTTGACTCCCTCATTAGTGGTCAAGGCTTATAACAGTAATAAAGCTGGAAATACCTAAATACCTAACACTTCATAATTCTGGAGTCTGTATGCTTGGGCTGTACAAGGTCAGCAAATCTGGGGAGAGAAACTAATCTCAAGATCCCCTCAGCAGACAGTCTTTTGCCTAGTATAGACAATAAGAATATACTAAACTCGAATGAAACACTCAAGGCATCATCTTACTTTTCTGAATTTCTGTCAACTGGGGTAAGATGTACAAAAGCTTTAAAATAAGACAAACATAGCATTCCAGTGTAGATGTCTTAAGACAATCTTTCCTTCCTAGTAAATATGTGAATAAAATGTCTTTCACACTTTGACTGGAAGATATGTAGCTTAGTTATACATAGTTATGCATAAGGCCTCATGTTTGGTGCTTTGGAGAACTACTGTCAAAGTAGACCCTACTGGACTGTCCTTCATGCCCTCCTAGTTGTCCCTAGGGATGTTAGAAAGATAGTGGTTTGGTCTTTCCAACTGGTTGGTTGTTTATTGGGACATTTATACCCCCCTTTTATTATTATTATTTTATAATAATAATAATACTTTCAATTTATTAATCGCTTTCCCCAGTGGGCTCAAAGCGATGTAGTTACACATTTTAGACAGGGGACTAACAATGTTCATAGGGGATAGCGAAGACAAAATATATTCATTTTAATTGCACACGCTGTCACTGCACGGTGTAAACGTCTTCTGGCTTGGCTCAGTCATTTTCTGAACGGCTGCTTGTCGACGAGGCTTCAGGACCCATATGTCAAATCGCCACACTGCCACCGCCTGGCTGGAAACATCCACTCCAGGGATTTTTGTAGCCGAGAAGTTCTTCCGCCTTTTCCGAACCTCGACCAGGACGTCCCGACCGTCAGCTAACACCCTCCCACAAGGGAGATTGGTGTGCCCACCCTCTCTAAGGAGTGGTTCCCATTTTATCTACTCGCCGAAGCTTTCGAATCGCTGGGTGAAGGATGAGCTGGGGACAACAGGCTGGTTGCTCACACCAGCGCAGGGCTCGAACTAACACAGTTCGGATGTTAAGACAGTAGGATATACCCACTGTGGGAACTCAGTGCAGCTGACAGCATCAGTCTTTCTTCCTTCGTTATACCCTGACAGCAAAACCCTTAATCTTAAATCATTGTTGGGGATATTTGTTGTTGTATGCATTTATACAGTATATATTGTGGTTTATGTTAGTTTTGGTATAAGTGACCTTGTGGAGACAAGTGGTTTAAATAAATACATTGATCACTGATCTGGTTTGGCAACTTTATGGTCATAATGGCTAGCCCACCTCTGGCATTGTAGTTCTATTAAAATTTGGTTGGACTGCTTGGGGGGCAGTCAAAATAACTTTGGCCTATGCACAACAATTGGGCATATGGGGGGAGGAACTCTGTACAAAAACACCTGCTTGTTTCCCTTGTACTAAAGATTTAGGTGAATCAACAGCCAATCTGCCTCTTGGACAGAGGCCAAAGTGATGGAAGTAACAGGAGACAACTTATGGCAAATGTGGCTTGGCTTGGGACAAGAAATCTTCAGTGTCCGAGTATTTGCTGTTTATAAGATGGAAAGGGGGATGGTGATTGATGTACACCTATAGATCTGGAAAACTGAGCAAGCATCCCGATAATCAGGAAGAATCCTCATGGCAAGACAGACTAAAAGAGAAATGCTGGATATAACATCATGCCTGAGGGAAAGGGCCTGAAATTGGGTAAGACATGTAAAGGGGAAGCCAGAGTAACATGCCTGTCTGCATGGTAGGAGAGGCCATGGAGACCAGGTTTCTGGGCTTGAGGCCAAAGAGGTGAAGTTGCTGTTAGAGGCTTTTGGCGGAAAGGCCCCAGATGGCTGCAGGGGCCCAGGGTGCTTGAGCTCTCCAAGGGTTTTTGGATCACAGCCTTGTAGCACTGTAGCCTTGCTCATATCAGTGGCACCTGCCAGGGCCCCAGCTGCTTAGAGGGAATGAATCAGTCTCCTGGAATTCAGGAAACTGGTTTGTCTGGCAGCCCTAAGAGGTGGACACTCCCGCTTCTTCTTGCGACGCCTCGACTCTTCCCTGTGGCATCTGAGCCAGCAGCTTGGTTTCTGGCTCTGCTGCCAAGTTTTGGTGCCGCCCTCTGTTGGGTTGTTCTTCACCTCCCCACAATTCTAATTGATGGGTGGAAACCTGCTGCAGGGTTTTTGGAGTGAGGCGCCAACAGAGTCCTGGACTGGCGTGGGCACAGTGAAACAAACAAACTATTTCAACAGCCAGCTGTCCTACAAGAAAAACGAGCCTGGCCGTAGCAGTTTCCTAGGACCAAGGGAGTCAAATCCAGCTTGACTGCTAGGAAGCACATCCCCTTTCCTGGGGTTGTGCTGTTATGCAGTCCTTTTTCATCATTCATTAAGCTGGCCAGGCCCATGGCTTTTTGCGGGTGGCTTGGACACTGGCCATGTACATATCATAACTATTCAATAATGGCATTAGATTTCTAGAGGTGATAGGGAGGTGACAGTGAAGTTCAGCTAACTTATCAGATGAATAAATTATCAAAAGCTTAGATGCTTCAGCTCCACTATAATTTAGAGAGGATTTTGCAGGGAAGGACCTGCAAACCGTGAATTGTTACATAGGACTGGATCCTTCCATACCCAGCAAAGGTACTTGCTCCAATAAAATGCATAAAATCAGCTATCAGGCAGTCTGCTTTCTAATTTAGAAAACTGATTGCTGCAAACAGCGATACTGCCATGGTTAACCTCCAAGCATGGTATTGATGGCAACAAACAAACCAGGTCAGCTATTGCAGCAGGGATCACAGAGAAAAAGCAAGTGATGCAGCTGAGTACCACAAGACTCCTTTCAACCAGAACGCCATACATACCTGAAGAGCCATCAGGGATAAGAACCAATCACAGCAACGTCATTTAAGAGGGCTCTCCGCTCCAGGATTGATGCACTATATTGGGTGGTGGCAGTCCAAAAGCAACATGCTTTAAGGGAGTTGATAATATCTTTGCACTGGGAACTTATGAAAACAGGTCTTTGGCTTCACTCCCTCAATTACTTGAACAACATTCTCCTCTGTGGTGAATAAGGATGGAGGTATCATACTCTTGCAGAAGGCCTTACCAACTTACTGTTCTCTCTGTATGTGTGTAAAAGTACCACCAAGTTGCAGCCAACTTATGGCAACCCCAGCAAGGAGTTTTCAAAGTGAGAAGCAGAGGTGGTTTGCCATCGCTTTCCTCCGCAGAGTCTTTCTTGGTGGTCTCCTGTCCAAGTACTAACCCTGCTTAGATTCTGAGAACTGACACAATCAGGCTATACCATGCCACCTTCCCTCCCAATGTATCACTACCATTCTTAAATTCATTTATTTCACAGACATTATACATGTCTATATCTTTATTTGTACAGCACACATCTTGATCCGACATGTAAAGATAAGTGTGCCTAATTGGGATCAGGATGAGAGTTCAGCCTTGCACTGCCCTTACCAGCAAGAGCTTTTCTAAAACTCAGGGAGAAGGTGCAGATGGCAGGCACCACAACATGACATGGGAAGAAGCAGGGAAGACCCTGCTAGCTAGCTAGCAGCAGCAGCTGAGTAAAGATCTGTCTGAATCTGTTTCTCCTTTGCTCACAGGCACTAAGCGTTTATATCCCACTTTTCTCCCCGATGGGGTTATAGTGGCTTACATCATTCTCTCCGACCCTGCTAGCTAGCTAGCAGCAGCAGCAGCAGCAGAGTAAAGATCTGTCTGAATCACACGTACTAAACGTTTATACCCCACTTTTCTCCCCGATGGGGTTATAGCGGCTTACATCATTCTCCCCCCCTTCCATTTTATCCTCACAACAGCCTTGTGAGGTAAGTTAGGCTGAGGGAGAGTGGCTGGGCCAAGGTCACCCAGCAAGATTCTGTGGCAGAGTGAGGATCTGAGCTTCAGTATCCCCAGAGCCTACTCCAGCACTCTGATCACTACATCATGTTGACCTGGGCTTGTGCCAGTGGAAGCCACAGGGCTCTCGGCCTGAGGTTCTTACTTTAAATCTGCACGGAAGATCTGCTAGCAGGGAGAAAGACCTGCTCTGCATTCCAAAGACTTCCCCCCTCCTGTTTTGTATAGTAAACCACTTTGGGTCCCCTTTTGGGAGAAAAATGGGATATAAATAAATAATTTTCCCCTTCTCAGAGCACCACCACTATAGGTTCCTTGTTTGGTTTAAAGATAGATGCACCCTAAAACCTCCCTTTCAACACTACCACCAGGGACAGAGCATTCAACCTTCCTGCTATATATGCATGGCGCCACATCCTACTGTGCTGGCTGACTGGCTTGTGCAAAACTGTAAGAACAGATTGCAGAGCAACTTAGCTTGCATGTAATCTTTTGTGAACATCCGCTAGAGTGTGAATGTGATGGCTTACAGTGCCAGGAGCAGAAAAGAGAAAGCAACAGTCATGGAACCAGAAGTGTCAGACATAATTTTATTCCAGGAGTTGCCAGGAAGAGCTTCTACTTTATGGCTCATAACTCTGGCTAGGACCTTCAAATCTAGAACTGGGGCACCAAGCAGCAACCAAACAGAAGGTGCCCACAGCCCCTGTACTCACTCATTGCCAATAGAGAAACACTAGACCAAGCACACATGGCATTGGCCCATGGCCTTTGGGGTGGCTGGGCCCAAGAGTCTGGCCTCTGTTGAGTTTGTGTGTCATACAATACAAGTCATTACTTAGCTTGCATGTAATCTTTTGTGAACATCCGCTAGAGTGTGAATGTGATGGCTTACAGTGCCAGGAGCAGAAAAGAGAAAGCAACAGTCATGGAACCAGAAGTGTCAGACATAATTTTATTCCAGGAGTTGCCAGGAAGAGCTTCTACTTTATGGCTCATAACTCTGGCTAGGACCTTCAAATCTAGAACTGGGGCACCAAGCAGCAACCAAACAGAAGGTGCCCACAGCCCCTGTACTCACTCATTGCCAATCGAGAAACACTAGACCAAGCAGACATGGCATTGGCCTTTGGGGTGGCTGAGCCCAAGAGTCTGGCCTTTGTGGAGTTTGTGTGTCATACAATACAAGTCATTTCCAATACAAGGCACACACAATCAGGTCACATTTGGAGCTTTAAAATCAGGCATAGTATGAAGACAAGCCAGGTGGAGAGAGAACAAAATTGTTTAGGGCAGGCAGGACTCATGCCGAGGTGGGTTTGCTGTCAATTTCTCCTCCTTTGTACAACAGGCCAACTGTCAAGCTATGAAAGGACAGGGTGGTACAGCCCCATATACACATTCCTCATTGGTTTTCCCCAGCAGGTGTTATCAACGGTGGCCAGAGTCTATGCGCATTCCACAGTAACAAATATTCCATCCTGAAAGGTAGTGCCAATGTGAGCACGAGAGAGAGAGGACATAGCAGGAAAGCATCCTGCCCTCCAAGACAGAAGGCAACAGCCTATGTGGAAGGGCTAAAAGTGCCAGATGTGATGCTGGAACTTTATGCCATGCATGGCAACAGTCTGCAAAACCCTAATGGTTACAGAAAGGGTTACAGTGCCTATGTGTGTTTTGTGTGTGTAAAGTGCTGTCAAGTTGCAGCTGACTTATGGCGACCCCGTAGGTTACAAGAGCAAATTTCTTCGCCTGGCTGATAAGCCCCTTGGTTTAACAACTTCCTGTACCGGATCCTTTGGGCACACAATGCAGTGTGGCCTATCCAAACTTGTGCAGTCCCAGCACAGGGCCTCTCCCATATAGTCTGTTCAGATCTTTGAGGACTCAACTCTCTCAATCCAAGGTGACTCCGAGTTGATACCTCTGGATTCAGCTTGGAGCTGCCGGAATTCACTGAGCTGCCTTTCCAGGGCCTGGTTCCGGTGATACATCTCCATGTAGCTGGCCTGAATCTCCCGCTGATAGCGCAGAACTTTCTCCTTCTCCTGTTGCCAGGTTTTTCGCTCCTGCTCAAAGTTTGCAGCTTGCAGCTGAGCCTGGTGCCTCTCCCGCAGCAGCTCTGCCCATAGCCACTCTGGGCCTTCTGCACTCTCCCCCTGCATTCCCCTGCATTTGGAGTCATCCGTTTCACACCCCAAAAAGTCCTGGCATGCTTGCACTGAGGAGTCCCTTGGAGGAAGGGGGGAACCGTGCTCTGACAAGGCTTGGAAAGAGTCCCCCAAATGCACCAGTTGTGAGTCCTTGACTTGCAACTCTGTCCGGGCCTCCCGCAGCTGGGACTTCAAGCTGAAGATCTCACCTAGCTTTTGGGTCATCTCCTCCTGGGTATCTCGGATTTGCTGTTTGAGCAATGAAATCTCCGCAGTCTTCTGACAAACCTGCCAAAAGATTACATGCAAAGTGAGAATCAGGGAGTACACTACAGAGGGAGAACTGATGATCCACTGAAGCAGCAAAAGTTGGGAAGCTAAGATATTTCCAAACACCAGAGTTGTGGCCACACTGTAGTCAATGAAACAACAATTAGAATTCTTAGAAAAGAAGAGAGATGGGGAAAAGGCTCAGAGGGGATTATGAACATACTCAGGGAGACTTTGGTATGACTGCATTTGAAACCTGGCTCCTTAACTGGGTAAGCCATGTGCAGCAGCCCCCAGTCACTTTCCCAGTTACCTAATTGAGCTAATTAGCTAAAGCTAATCTGCTTCACAAAGACACATGGGAGTTCGTTATCACTGGCACCCTGGCTGCACTCTTAGATGGGGGCAGTTTGAACATCAGCAGTCCCATGCATAACCTCAAGGACTCCGTGGAGAGGCAGAATATAACAGTATTTCACGTTTAGGAGAAATCCACAAAATGCAAAGCAGTTATTTCACAGAAAATTCTCAACTCTGTATCTTTTGCTATTCATCTTTAGGTTGGGAATCTTCAAAGACAGAAGTATGTTTTAATATAAGCATACACGTTATTTGTAACATTCCCACATGGACCTACTAAGACATTTTAAAAGCTTCTCAAACTCTAATAACCTCAAACATTCCTGGAAGGCAAAAGGGGTCCATTTCCCTAATAAAAATCAAACCAATGGGGCAGACTGTCTATGAAAGTATGTTTTGTGTTCCTATGAAACATTTCCTACACTACATGACATATATAGAGGAACTGAGAATTTTCTGTTAAAGGATTCTGCATCTCATTGGTTTTGTTTTTGGTTCCCCACACCCCCACTCCTTTTTGCTTGCAGAAGGCACCAACAGCCAGAGTCACAATGGAGAAGGACTAATTCGGGGTGGGGTGCCGCTCCCTTTACAAACCCTCTTCATCCTCACCTCCCACTTGGTCTCCTCCAGCTTGGGACTGAGACGCTCTGCCTGCTGCTGCCGTTGCCTCAGTTCTTCACACTGACTCTGTTGGAGCTCCAGCTCTTCTTGCAGCCGCTTCTTCTCCTGCTGCACCTTATAGAGCTGCAGCTGAAGGGCTCGCTGGCTGCGCTGGGCCTGTTGTGTTACTTGCTGCAACTTGGCCACGTACATCTGCTTCAGTTCCTCCAGCTCCTCCATCCACAATCGCTGTTTGTCTTCAAACATCTATGCAAATAAAAAAAGAAAATCATGGAGGAGAAATGGAGGTCAGCCTCAAGTGAGAGAGCTCTCCCACCCCATAAAGCACACGCCTTCCATGGAAGGCAAATCCACTTCTCTCAGGAAAGGGCTGTTGGGTATCTTCTTCTGTGCGCTGAAGGTCCTAGGCCAGTGATGGCGAACCTTTTAGAGACTGAGTGCCCAAACTGCAACCCAAAACCCACTTATTTATCGCAAAGTGCCAACACAGCAATTTAACCTGAATACTGAGGTTTTACTTTAGAAAAAACCAACGCATACATTAACTTAAGATGATCCAAACAAAGTAAGGAAAGCAATCCCAAATGCTTTCATTTACTTAAAATTATTTGGCAGAGAATTCGACACTTTAATGATGGTCTGGGCCTGGCTGGGGCGATGGCACGCGTGCCCACAGAGAAGGGCTCTGAGTGCCACCTCTCGCACCCGTGCCATAGGTTCGCCACCACTGTCCTAGGCTTAATCCACGGCATCCTTAAACAGCAGTACTTTAGACAGGACTAGGGCAGAAGTACTATGGCTTGTTTCAGAACAAGGGAGCTACTTATAAGTAGCCCGATTATATATGTATGATAGATGTCTGCATGCCTGTTTAAAATGGGAAAGGAGCAGCTTTATAATATTCATGTGAAGTTACTGCCCAGCTGTTCAAGGGTGGAGGAATAAAACACAGCCCAAGATCACCGCAGGGGGAAAAATTATCAACTGTCAAATTAAACCCAGGACCACAGCTCATATCTACAGGGATTTCATGGTCTGCCAGTTGTCCTTTGACAGAGAGAAGGCACACACTTGTGGCAGCAGTAGTTCGGGATATAGTCCCAGACTACAACCTGCACAGTTCTTTCCTTCACCTGATTGTATTCCTCATATTAGCAAAAAAAGAGGGTTTTTAAATCAAAACAGAAAGGGCGATGAAGCATCATTAACCAGTGTTGTAGAATGGTTAGCGATTTGGACTAGGACCTGGGAGATCCAAGTTCAAACCTCCAGTCATGAAACCCATTTGGTAACTTTGAGCCAGTCACCTCTCAGCCTCACCTACAAGGGAGGGAGAACCATATATGCTGCCCTGAGCTCCTTGGCAGAAGAGGAGGATAAACACTAACAGATAGATGGGTAAATTGAAAGAACGTAGGGAATATGAAAACTAAGATCATGGCATCCGGCCCCATCTCTCCTTGGCAAATAGAAGGGGAAGTCGTGGAAGTAGTGACAGACTTCACGCTCCTGGGATCCCAGATCACCGCAGACTGTGACAGCAGCCATGAAATTAAAAGACGCCTGCTCCTTGGGAGGAAAGCGATGGCGAACCTCAACAGCATGATAAAAAGTAGAGACATCACCCTGCCAACAAAAGTCCGCATGGTCAAAGCAATGGTATTCCCAGTAGTCATGTATGGCTGCGAGAGTTGGACTATAAGGAAGGCCGAGCGCCGAAGAATAGATTCTTTTGAACTATGGTGCTGGAGAAGACTCTTGAGAGTCCCTTGGACTGCGAGAAGATCAAATCAGTCAATCCTAAAAGAAATCAACCCTGACGGTTCCCTGGAAGGCCAGATAATGAAACTGAAGCTCAAATACTTTGGCCACCAAATGAGAAGGGAGCACTCACTGGAGCAGAAGACCCTGATGCTGGGAAAGATTGAAGGTCAAAGAAGACGGGGACGGCAAAGGATGAGATGGTTAGACAGTGTCACTGATGCAACGAACATGAAACTGAGCAAACTTCAGAGGACGGCAGAAGACCGGAAGGCCTGGCGTGATCTGGTCCATGGGGTCGCGAAGAGTCGGACTCGACTGTGCGACTGAACAACAAAGGGAATATGAATTACCACTAGGCAATTGGGCTAAAATACTTTTCAAAATGCCTTTCCTTGTGGCCATACAAATTACTTATAGAGGTGTTCTGTGGGTAGACCAAATAGTAAGCATCTGTGAGTTAGTACCAAGTAGTAAACCTGTTTGGAAGGTTATTTTACAACCTGACCTTCCCTCATATAGATTTGCCAGCAATAGTACAGCAGACATAACACAAAACTACAGTATGGCCCTGAAAAAACACCATCAGTACAACACACACTGCTCTTCCATCTCACTTACACACAGTCGACCATAAACTACTCAGGGGAGTCATAAACATCTTCTCTTATGGAAATGCATTCCAGGACTCCATTGTGGATTATATAGCACAAGAAACTGAAAGTGGGTTTAAGGATTAGGCTAGCAGCAGTTGTTTGGGACAAAAAGCAGACTAAGCCCACAAATATTTTTACTGGAAATGTTTCCTGGAGTAGAAGGCAGACATGGAGGAGGAACCTGCCAACATTTTTACTAGCCCACCTGCCCACACATGTCCACGTCAGTAATTTGTGGTACACTGAAAGCCTGAAGAGAAAAAAACCACAACTCTTCCAAATCCACAAAGCTTCCCAGCTTGGTTGCCTTGGAGCGATTCTTATTCATCACAGGCAGACAGGCAAATGGCTATTTATAAGTCTGGAGAAGGGCAACCTGGATGAAAGTGATGGAAGTTAGGGATGGAGAGCTTTCGAAATGGAGGATAAAGCAGAGGCAAAATGGGGAACGGGGAACTCAGTGACCGCTGTGCTGGAATTTCACTCACCTGTGCAAAGGGGTCATTGTTCACATGTAAGTTCCTCGTAAGCTGGCGGAGTTCCATGCCCTTCTCACTCAGCCGGTCCTCAAGCTGCTTTACCACATCTTCCAGAGAGTACGTGGGCTCATAAGGAGGAGGTGGTTCCCCAGAACTCTGCAGCCGGCTCAAGCTCTTGCAGGACAATGGTGCTTTCTCTACAGCCAAAGGATCCCGCGGCCCACGTGACGCCCTGTCTAAGGAACCACCAATGTGATTGATGTGGCCTACCGAAGCACTAAACTGGTTTGGGGCTGGTTTGAAGCGAGGGTTGTATGTAGGAAAGCTTTGGATGGAATTGGTGCCCTCGTCCAGGCTGATGGTGTGCAGCAAATGGCTGCGCAGCGGGCCACGTTGCGAGGAGTTGCCAGTGCTGCTCTGTGTCAACAGTGTATGCAGACTCCCGTTGCTCTTTGACAGCTTCTGCCCTTTGGACGATGACAGTCCCTGCATGGACAACAAGTTCTTCCCAGACATGACCTTGAAGGCTGAGGGCCTGATCCGACACTGGAAAACACAAAAGCTATTAGCAAATGTCTCACCTTAGTGTCACTTAGCAGAGCAAGAAGGGGAGGAATCATAATGTTCTAGAGTTGGAAGGGGCCTTATGGGCCATCAGCTTCCCACTCAATGCAGGAGTTTTTAAGCAACAACCTTCCTGACAGATGGTTATCCATCATTTGCTTAAAAGACTTCCATTGTGGGAGAGCCAACTTATCCCCTAGTTCCATTGTAACATCACCCCTACCATTAGGAATTTTCTTCTAATGTTCAACTGAAATCTAACCTTCTGTAACTTAAACCCATTAGATTTAATGTTGTCCTCTGGAGCAGCGAAGAATGCATCTTTGTGATCTTCCATGTAACTGTCCTTCAGGTCAACATGTTCCTGCCACGTAGGCTGCAGGCCCCATCCCACCCTCTGAAGCAGTTTACCAGGAATAAGGCTGTAACGTTGGCCTACTCATCCCATGTCTCTTCCCTCCAACTTATATCAACCTCTTTCAGCTGTTGAAGTTAGCACACAACTTGCTCAAGCTGGGATGACCAGCTTCTCTGCCATGGGAGGCCTGGACACCAGGCTGCAGGCCCCACCCCACCCTCTGAAGCAGTTTACCAGGAATAATCCCATCTACAGAGTAAAGAAGCTGGAGGGCAGCCTCAACACAAAAAGAGAAGACATCCCAAAAGAAGTAGTTTCTCTCATGTTGAAAGGGTCAGAAGCTGTGCGTTGTGTGCTTGTGGCAACTTTAATACCGCTACTTCTTGCTGCCTAGCCAGCAGCACCACGACAGGTGCTGTTTTTAGCCAGGCAACCACCACCCCCGCCCTCCCAGTGCTGAATGCAGAGATGCCACAGAGTCCTCTGTATCACTGCAAAGGCCTGGGTAGTCTCTCTCTCTATTTCAGTGCCAGAGTGGCAGCTGGCCAGCTCACAAGTAGACCACAACTCTCGGGCACACTGCATTAAGTATGACTTGTACTACTTCCTCAGGACTTAACTCGGGAAGCAGTGATACACATACTAAACACAACATAGTGGAGTCACACATTGCTTCTGAGTCTGCCAGTCGGTCCTCAGTACTGGAATAGAGAAACAACCCTAGGGTCCACTGTGGTGATGCAGATGACTCTGGGACAGCTCTCCTGTCAGCACTAGGAAGACCAAGCGGCAACTAGCTTCAAAGTGACAGTTTGTACACAGCTACAGATTCAAGTGTTGGTTGCTGGGGCAGCAGCATGTGAAGGTCTACCTTTGGGCTACTACCAGGGGCTATGGCTGTGGGCCAGATATGCTGCAGGGTCTGTCAGCCCAGCCTCCTCTAAAGCAACCGTAGCTAGTTCATTTATTCTTTAGCTTTTCCCACTGCTCTAGTGCAATTCTAGGACACAGAACTGCTCCAGCAAACCAGCATCACACACTGCTGGACTTTCAGTGAAGCTAGAGGCTTTATGCTTTAACAAGCCATGAGCCCAGAAATGTTATGCAACTACTACATATTAGGGGTGTGCAAAAAAATAAATAAAATTCAGCCCATTCAGATTCGGCGGAATCGGGCAGAATCAATTTTGACTGGCAGTAAGACTCCCGCATGTCAGTTTCGTCAGTACCAGCAGATTGGGGAGTCTTTCAGCCAGCCGAATGTCAATTTCAGCCCTATTATATCCTATGGGCCATTGAAGTCAATGGCGAAAATATAGGGTATATTCTGGGGGCTGGAGGGGAGGAGGCTTTAGGGAGAGTCTCCAAACTCGCAGGGTAGCTGCTGGAGCCTCTCCCCAAGATAACAACCAAGTTTCAAGAGCATTGGACAAGGGGGTCCAATTCTACGGGGGGAGAGGCTGCAGCAGCTACACTGTGAGTTTTGGAGCCTCTCCCTCAAACCCCCTCCCCTCCAGCCCCCAGAATATACCTTATGTTTTCGCTATTGACTTCAATGGCCCATAGGATATAATGGGGCCGAATTGCCACTGAAATTCGATGGCAATTCGGCAGCAAGCCAATTCAGATCAGTGAATCAGCCTGCAGCAGCCCAAAAGGGGTCCGAATGGCCCATTTTCGGGGGTGCATTCAGTTCGGACGAACCGAATGCACATCCCTACTACATATAGAGCAATGGGGACATGGCAAAAATACACCTTTGTCCACATTTCTTCTCATCACTCTGTCAAGAGACGCTCCCTTCCTTACTATTTCCACACCACCATCTCCCTCACCTTATCAAAGCGTCCACGTTCAGGCAGAGAGCTCTTGGAAAAATCTGCCCCACGCTGGTTGTCCCGGAAATACCGTTCAGGAGACTGATTCTCCCGGTCACTCTCGTAATCCCGTTTAAAGCCTCCACCAGATGACTGGTGCTTCTTCTCAGCCCGAGTGTCTCTCTTTCCTCCATGTAAGTAGCCAAAGACTTCACGCTGTGACATTCCTTTCCGGAGCAATCCATCTGGCTGGCGCATCCCTCGCAGACTTCCTAGTGTAGCTGGTGAGAAGTCTTGCTTCTCCACTAGGCTGCCCACACTGCCCATGTTGTAGTCGTTGTCAGGCTCAGAGTCCAGAGAATAAGGTTCAGAGAGAGAACTGATAGGGACACAGGTCACATGAGAGGCCTGTGCTGTTGCCATGGAGATTTAGAGACAAGTGGAATTCCAGTGCTGTCAAAAGAAGTCAAATACACACTCACAAAAAAGGTTATTGATAACTTCTTCCCACTAGTCCCTGAGAAGATCCGGCTAAAAACCTGTCCCAATCAATTTCTGGCAGTGAAATTGTATCACTAGTCAATGCTGTCCACCATCTTCGGAAAACAGGCAGTCCTTCTCAACTTCAAGTCCTGACAGCTGAGATCACCAACATAAGGGCACTGTTATTCGAGTGCATGAAAGCTAACTTGGGGCCTTGCTTCTGAATCTTCCTCACCGTTTTTAGCCACTCAGCCAGAGCAGAATCCAAGTGCAAAAGATGTCTCACCCAGTAAAAGCAACTCCCAGCAGGGAGCTTCAATATGCCCAGCCCAGTTCCCCACAAAGGCCAACATAAGTTGTTCACTTCCCATGACCGGCTGGTTCCCATATCTATCTCCTCCCCCTGCTTCAGGCAACTGGGCAAGAAACCAAAATAAATGTATACTAGGACGCCAAGAAGGAGTTTAGCAGCTTCCAGACTAGCATTACTTGTACAACCGCTGGGTCCTCCCTGTTCAAGTCCCACAAAGGTCATTTCCTTGTCTTCAATCCCAAAACAGCTCTTGGGCTGCTCTAAATAGGGAGACAAAGTTTCTGTTCCTTGACATGGGCTCCAATGGTGGGTGATGACAATCACCAGCAACCTTTCCTAGCTCACTAAGCTTCTTGCAGTCAGGCTCATATGTAGTACTCTGCCACTGTTGTCTTTTGTGGTTGAACTGGCAAGTCAGAAGAGTTGGGCCTGACATTGGTAGTCATAACACGCAGGGCCAGCTCACTCACTAGGCGAACTAGGCATTCGCCTAGGGCGGGCAGGCCCTTAGGGCGCCAAAGTGCACCCCCCCACCAAATCCCCCCCGCCAAAAGCCCTGACTGGGTGACCGCCACCGCCTCTTTCTCCCCGAGTCCGGCAAGTGCACCCAGAAGCGCTGACTGCAAGTGCGGCGTCCTCTGCACCAACCCCCCCCCC
>NW_015167060.1:219817-234830 GCF_001447785.1 Gekko japonicus
TGACATTGTAATTTCACCTTCTAAAAGACAGTGATTTATTTTAGCTACAACCCAGTTAAGTATTCAGATTGATGTTCAGCTAGTCTGCAGACTGAAAAGAAGAGGAAAGCATCCAGATTATGATCTCTTTTCCATTTCAGCTCCCCTGCTCTGAGCTCAAAGTCTCTTGCTGTTTGTAGAATTTTCTTTTTTTCACAGAGAGAGATCCTAAAGCTGCTCATCTGGGGAATTACATGTTTTTTGCTATAATATAACTATTCCAGAAGAGTTGCAGAAATTATGAACTCAGTTGTTACCATGGCCTACATCACACAACATGGACATAGACTCTCCCAATCACTACACGTACATACAAGAAGATGCCATGTTAACCTTATGATTATAAAACACACTTTCTCTGCATTTATTGAAACAACAACATCTACTATAGCTGAGAATTATTGCCAGCCTACTATATGTTTTTCAGGATAAGGCCCGGACAAATACTAGATCCAAACTTAGCAGAGCAAGTAGTATGAATCGCTGCTTGGCTACAGCCTTTCCCCCATATAGTCCCCAACTTTTGTTGAGCTTGTGAGCACTTACGGAATTTTGAGGAAGAGTTCCATCCCAAAATGGCTGTCACGGAGGGGCTTAATACATTTTAAAATAAAGTTTCAAGTAAGTGTTACGTGGGTAAACTTAAGTTTTCATAAGGGGCCAAGAAAACTTTCAGGTAATGATGTATCTGCCCTATCTTACTTGTGTTTTCACTTCTTATAGCAGGAGTACCTCCCTTGATCTTTTCTGCTACTGCTGAAGCTGTTCAAGCAAATACATGCCCTTAACAAAGGCCAAGGGAGCCAAGCTGTGAGTTCCAGTGCCCATTACCTTTTAAGCCACAACTGCAGCCTAAATGTCATTGGAAGTAACTGGGAAAGAAAAAGAGGGAAGGAAGGCACATGAAAGATGACAAAGGAAGGGTAGAAAAAGAAGGAATGTGAATGGAGCAAATGAGAACACAAAGACGAATGGAATTTGAAAGGGAATATGTAAGGATTGTGGAAAGGGCCAGGAAGCAGGACAATGTGGGTGTCACGCTGGGGGCTGCTGCCATAAGGGAATGTCCACTACGTCTCTCTCTAAGTAAAGGCTTAACTGTTTGGTGGGAGGAAGTAGTCTGGATAAGAACTGAAATATGTTTCCTGGCACCAATTCATTCCGATGAAGCGGAGTTTCCCTTCAGTAGGTAATGTTCCAGGCAGCTAAACTGGAAACAGATGCTAACAACATGAGAAGGGGACACACAGACAGCTGATCTGGAGGAAACAGGAAAGGATAATTGAAACACAAGAGGACAGGATAGCACCATTTCCTGAGCAGGTGTGAAAGTTAGCAATACTGTCAGGAGGGAGCTGTAAGTTGCTGTTTCCAGGTGAAAGACAAGGCATGGCCCCTTCCTCTCCCTTGTCAGAGCTCTTTGGAGAACAAATTATATATCAATTTAGTGTTGAGTTTAGGAGCCCAGGACATAGGTTCTAGCACTATATTGCTCTTTCCTCCCTCTTGGGACATAAATTAGTTAATAAACTTGCAGCATGAACAGGGTTAAGTGGCAAGATGGTCCCCACTACAGACAGCAGCTAGGTCACACAAGAAGCACTTTAAGAGATGTTTTTTACTCAAGACGCTAAGAAATTAATCTCAGTGCTACAAAATGGGACCTTCCATTTTTACCAAATGAGGGCTCATTTTCTGAATTGTGCTAAGCAGCAAGAACACCAACTGCTGGAACTGCTGAGCATTTTCAGAACCTCTACTTTAGAGGAGCTTGCTGCCAAATGGTATGCTCTGGCCTTGCAAGACAATGGCTTGGACCCTGCTCAGAGTTTCCGTGGGCATAAGGACTTCCACCCACAAAGCATGACTTTTGCAGTTCCCTCCTCCCACAGCAGCCTGAAATGTCCCCTGAAACCCTGCTCTTGAGGGAGAAGAGACCCCAAAGATTTCAAGGGGTACTTTGGGCTGCAATAGGAGTGGGGAGTCACAAAAGTCATGCACTGCAGGCAGAAGTCCTTATGCCTGCACAGAAACAGTGCACAAGATACAAACCAATTACTCTAAGGTTTGTACAGAGTAATTAATAATTAGTTAACTAACCAGCCCACAGCTTTTGGTCAGCACAATGCCATAAGAAGCCAGATAGTGATAAAGAGCTCTGCCAACATGCGCACACACATTTGAAAAAGTCAGTGGCGATGCCAGGAACAGAAACCAAAACTCTACATTCCGCCCTAAAGTAAAGGTAAAGGTTCTCTCTACATTCCACCCTACAGAAGCCAATAATCCTGTTCCAGTCATGTCAAGTAGCCAGGCTCAAGGCAGTCCCAAAGGGGAAGGTTGCCATGCCAGCAGTGCCACACACAGCTTAATGTTCCCACACATGGTGATAACATAGTCTATAGCAA
The DNA here is from genome assembly GCF_001447785.1 of Gekko japonicus. NCBI lineage: Eukaryota > Metazoa > Chordata > Lepidosauria > Squamata > Gekkonidae > Gekko > Gekko japonicus. The sequence continues at coordinate 222,265 of NW_015167060.1, forward strand.
GTAGGACCATGGCAGAGAGCCAGCCTAGTTTTAGAAGACATTGATGAAGTTACAGAACAGTAAGAGCTGTTCCCTTTTGCTCCATATATCTGGATCTTCAATCCATGGCAGGGATGGTAGCAAAAGATTATAAGGATTCTGTCCCAGTAGTGGCAGTGGCAGGTTAGGATGGAGTATTTCACCACATGTCCTAGGGGAGCTGGTGACCCAGATTCCTACACACTGCCAAGCCCCGCTGGATCTTGGAGCTTCCCTGGCTGGGAGAGGGGAGTTACACCCCAGGAAGTTGCCTTGACTTCTAATACAGTGTATGATTGTAATGTAAATAAACAATGATGAAAATTATTCTCTTTTAATTGCTGCCACACATGCAGACATTGAGAAAGACCTATTTGACAACTCTGACCCTGTACTGTCATTGCTCTTCACAGGATCCAAGTTCCTTTTCTCAACAACCAATCTTATGGAGCCTTCAGAGAAATGAAAGGAGCAGGGAGGATCCATGCTCTGCTTACAGCTGACAGCTCAGAATTAGCGATGAGAGTCCTGTATGGAGCTGAAGACAGCTGAAAATAGGAGCTTTTGTGTGGCTGGACTGAGGTTCCCTGTTCAGGACACATCTGAGCAGTGACACGCTGTATGCAAGTTTATCCACGGCTTTCTACTCCTACTAGGACAGAGGCCTGCCTCGCTAGATCTCCATCTCTTTCTCTAGTCTTCTTGTCTTTAATTTGCTTTATGCAGATATATCTGGGCTGCCTTCCTTTGTTTTTGTTTCCTTTAGGTTCCCTCCAATCACACCCTGAAGGATGTGTTGGCTATTATTATTATTATTTTTGCCATCAAGTCTTAGCCAACTTGTGGCAACCTCAGAGGGTTTTCAAGGTGAGAAACATTCAGAGGTGGATTGCCCTTGCCTGCTTCTGCGTAGTGACCCTGGACTTCCTTGGTGGTCTCCCATCCAAATACTAACCAAGGCCAACCCTGCGTAGCTTCCGAGATCTGTTGAGACTGGGCTAACCCGGGCTATTCATGTCAGGGTGAAGGCTATGCCCATTAATTATATATAATATCACATTCCTTTAGACGTCTTTGTGCTATTAGTATAACCACTTCTCCTATACTGATGGAAGGATAGGCTCTATCATTCTCAATTGCCTCTTCTTCAGCCTTCAGCAGTTCTCTTCCCTTCGGTTTCTTCACTGGCTTTCCTTCCTCCCAAACTAATTTTACACATTCATCCCTAAGACAAAGCCTCAGGTTTCCTTACTTCCACTTTGCCTACGGGCCATGCTACACATCCATACAGAGTTATAACTCAAATACATATGTTTTCATACGCTTCTTTAGTTCTAAATTCATTCCAATTTCCAGGCTTATGGATAACTAGGAAAAAGGCCCGTTGTGGAAATAAATACAATGGCCTCTAGAAAGAGGCTCTGGGCGGGTGCCCCGGCCTTGGACACTCAGTGTCAATTTGCTGTGGCGACCTCAGCAGGGTATAATGACACTGAGTCCACCATTTTCTCCAGAGGAACTGATCTCTGCTAACTAAAGAACAGTTGTAATTTTGAGTGATCTCCAGCCCTCACCTGGAGATTGGCAACGATGGTTCCCCAGAAGGGAATAGCTGGTTTGGAGGGTGGAGTCTATGGCTTTGTACCTGTCCGAGGTCCCACGCCTCCAGAAACCTCACCCTCTCCAGGCTCCATCCCTCACATCTCCAGGAATTTCCCACCTGGAGTTGGCAACCCTATCTCCTTCCCAGCCAATCATCAACCTACCTTTATTTCCCCCTCACTCTTCAGCTTTCCACCCCCCACACACCTGCAGCCTCTCCCGTGCTCTGAAGCCCTGACTGCTACGTCACATTGGCTGTCATGGGGGCTACCTCAACAGCATATAAGGATACAGAGCCCACCATTTTCTCCAGGGGAACTGATCTCTGCCATCTGGAAAGCAGTTGTAATTCATATGTATTACTAGGAAAAAGGCCCGTTGTGGAAATAAATACAACGGCCTCTAGAAAGAGGCTCTGGGCGGGTGCCCCGGCCTTGGGCACTCAGTGTTAATTTGTTGTGGTGACCTCAGCAGGGTATAATGACACTGAGTCCACCATTTTCTCCAGATGAACTGATCTCTACTACCTAAAGGTTGTAATTTTGAGTGATCTCCAGCCCTCACCTGGAGATTGGACACATTTTACCTAGGCTTGCCAAGTCCCCCCAGGGGGCGGGGAAACCCCCGCTCGAGAGATCGGGCCCCGGGGGGAACCCCACCCCCAAAGCACGTGACATGCCCGGCGTCAGCACGTCACCCGGAAGTGACGCAGTCACGTCGGGCGCAGGGCCGCGGTCATCCGAGGGAAAACTCTATGGTTTCCCCTCGGATGATTGTGGCCCCGCCCTCAGCATGCCCGACGTGGTTGCGTCACTTTCAGGTGACGTAATTGTGGCGCGCGCACACTTTGCGCGCGCACACGGACTCCCGGAGCAGCGCTGGTGTTCCCCACTCTGCATACAGTAAGGACTTGGCAACCCTAATTTTACCTCAGAAGAGCAAACTGTTTAGAATATTAGAGGCAAAAGCCAATCAAGTCGCATGTGCAAACGACCTCTGTGTTCCGAGGCAGAGGCCAATGAGGCTGCATATGCAAATAACCTCTGTGTTCTGACTTGCTATGGGGGGGGGGCGAGGAGCAGCAAAATGTTTAGAATGTTGGAGGCAGGACTCAGGCAAAGCAGCCAGTGGATAGGGAGACCCTCTGAATGACAGATCAGAGAGCGAACTGATTTTGGAGCGTGTGGAATGTTCTAGAGAAGTGCCACCACCATTCAGCTTTTATTTATAAGGGAGATACCCATGGGCCACCTTAGAAGCCAGTGCGACATAGTGGTTAGAGTGCTGGATTCATATCTTCAGTTTGCTATGAAATTCACAGAGCGTTATTGGACAACTCTCTCTTTCTCTGCCTGACCTACTACCCAGGGTTGTTGTGGGAATAAAGTGGGAGAGGAGAAGACTGCTGTATGCTGCCTTTAGCTCCTTGCAAGAAAGGCAGGATTTTAAAAAAAGTATAGATAGAAAGCACCTTATGGTGGGAGAAGACACAATTTAGCAAGCAGTTCAGCTCCTGTGTGGAAAAGTCTGACACTGATAAAATTGTGGCAGAATTAGAATAGGTAGATGACAGAAAAAGGAACCTACAAAAAAGAAAGCAATACAGAATATGCACTGAATGACAGTTTGCCACAGCATTAATAGTTTCATAAGCTCAGCCTTGGGGGACAGAGTCACTTATGGTCTTTCCTTTCTCATAACATGAAAACAAATGGCCTTTAAGGGAAACCTAGTTAATTCCAACATGATTAAAGGAAACTCTCTTCCGCATTCTTTCTAACTGATCTATGAACATTTCTGCCATAAGTCATATTTGGGGATTAACCAAGACTTAAAGTTAAAATTGGATGGCTCTATAAATGGTAAGTAGAGCAAGAATAATTGGTGTTGCATTGCTAGAAGAATATAAATATTTCATACCTCAGGGCTAAGTTCCATCCTATTATGTAAAATGGGGGTACTGCCTTTTTGAGGCACATCATCTCAGACTGTGCACCGTGCATTAATTTTGTACCTCCCTTTGAAACCCCAGAGGCTGTTATGGTCAGAGGCAAGAGTCTAAACTAAAGTGACTGGCCTTATGCAGATAATATCTGTGCTAAGTAAAGAATCAGGACTAGTAAATAGTTCCCTGCTATTAGAGACCTTCTGCCCTAACCACAGGCGCCACTCACATCATGACTAAAACCTGATTTTGTCACATAATTCACTGAAACCGGTACCTCCTTTTAAGATCTACATATACCAACATGGTATATGTATTAGCAGGAGCAGGCCAAGGAACTGGGCATATCTGTGGTCTCATAAAACAGAAAAGATAGATTCTGGATAGTGCTTACAAGTGAACAGATCTAAGACAAGCACTGGAGCATGAAAGACAGGTAAATGAATTAGGATCAAAATCAAGACAGCAAGCAAAGGCTTGAATGTTAGCCATGCTATTAAAAGAAGAACTTGCACATAATTTTTCCATGTGTTCAAGCACTGGCATTTAGTTTTGTACCCTACTCTCTTACATCTCCTTATGCATATTGTGCAGCTTTGGACATTACTCAATCCAAGAAGCATGGAAAGAGGATAAGTAAGTAACTTGTGCATATTCTTTTCAGAGCTTTCATTTTTGCAGTTTAGGATTCAGAAGCATGGCATGAAGCATGTACACACAGAAGGTACAACAAGAAACAACAGGAAGTTATAGGGGGTCAAAGTCCAAGCGGAACCAATCGCATGGAAGAGAATATAGTAAGTAAGCCACTAATGATGCTCGGGTCAAGAGGCACATTTGACATTGGCTAAGAAGGAATGTTCTTGCTCAGTGGTCAACAGGACTTAAGAAGAGCCCTGCTCAAATAGACCAATGCTCCATCTGGCCTAGCATCCTGTTTCCTAAAATGACTAACCAGTTCCCAGCAGGCCAACAAGATTTTTTAGTTTATTTAAAGTTTAGTAGCCCATAGGCCATACACCCTTTTTTAAAAAATAGGCATTTAACAGAACAGTAAAACAGAAATTTGCCACATCCACGATGCCAACAAGGCCAACAAGTAAGGGGACAGAGGCTGAAGCTTTTCCATTTTGTTGACCACCCAGCAATGATGTTCCGAGGTATATTATCTCTTTACATGGAGGTTCCATTTAACAGCCATTGAGAAAGTGAAGCCTGGAAGGACTTATGAGAGGGAGTGACAGATTTGGAAATCCAACCCCCATCCTTCAAAATCTCCACCTCCGGGATTCTTAGGGGTTTGAACAGGACAATTTTTCTACTTCTCCCTTTGTTAAAACTGACACTCAGCTGTTCTCCAGATCCCATGCACCTGGAGGATTTTCAGTCCTCATCAGGCCAGTTTTTTTGGGTGGGGGTAATTAATGTTGGGAGTCCTCTGAGTATGTAGAGACCTCCTACCTTGTCTGTGTGTGGCCCAGTTTTGCTGCTTTCATAATCTGCAGCCTTATTATCTTCCAAGAATTTGTCCCATCCCTTTTAAAGACATTTTGCTAATGGCCATCACTGTACCCTGTGGCCATGCATTCTGCAGATTAATTGTACGGTGTACGAAGAAGTATTTTCTTTTGTTGGTCAGGAAGCGACTGCCCTTTAATTTTATTGGGTGCCCCCAATTGCTAACATCCTGGGAAAGGGAGACAAAGTTCTCTTTCTCTACTATGTATAATTTGATAAACATTGATCATGAACTGAAAAACCACAAACTGAAACCTTTAGGGAAGGGGCTCCAACCCCTTCAGTTACACTTTCTTATACCTTTTCCAGCTCTATATCATTTCTGAGGTGGGCAACCAGAACAGTATTCAAATTCAACTGCACCACAGATCTATACAGAGGCACAAGCTTCCTGTCACCAAAGGCTGAAAACTATATATCTGAATGGCCCAATACTTGTGTGTGCTGTAAGCAAAATATTTTTGGGTCACAAAACCCATGCTCTCTCTCCCCTGAGAAAGGGAATCTTTATACGTTTTTAAAATACAAAAGCAAAAAAGTCTCTAGGTTTCAGGGCATGTAGAAAATATTGCAGCCAGCACAAACTTTGTGTTCCACTCCCTTCTCACCCACCTATTGGTGTAAGTCCTTTAAAGCAGTAATCTTTGCCAGTGTACCCATAAGCCTGGGTTTCTAAGGCTAGCATGTCCCCTGAGGCAAAGCCTCAGATGATGAGTTAATAATGGGCCGTCTAATACTTGTCTCCAAGGGCCACTTTGGACAATATGCTTCCCCAGCAGAGAAACACTTCTGTGTAGGAATAAGCACAATATCTGCATATTATGTACAATAATTTCACGATTCTATATTTTGCTGCATATACAGTGTACACAGATTGGGTAGTCATGCCAGTGTTGCCTTCCCATGATGCTCTCGTCATGCGTACACACACAGGAGAACTGCACATCTCTTGGCACCGCAAAAATCCTCTGGCTTTCAGGATTCAGTGGTATGGGTGAATCAGAGTTTCTAAATTAAGGCATGTACTTTTCCAGGTGCTTTTACGAGGACGTAGTCTGGCAGCTTAAATGCTCCAGGGAAACATCAGTCAAGGCTCTTTTGTGTGACCCTCCAAAGCTCCTCACACCCATGGCCATGAGTAATAACCCATGTTTGCTGGATAATAGCCAAAATTCTCAGACTCTCCCTCACAATGCAGGCTTCCCTGGTATCTCAATCAAGAGCCCAGGAAAGGCCATCAGCCCATCTCCTGGCCATTGTCAACAAGTCCAAATCATGCTGGCCACCCTAGCTAGTTTAATCACCTGCAACTGGACACATCTCCATTATATCACCTAGGTATTCCTCTCTGGTAACCCCCTAACAATAGAAAGTTTGAATGGTCCTATGACAGCTCAGATCCTGATTCTTGCACAAATGGGGTCTTGGATTCTAAAGCTGCACAACATCACAGTGCAACTCACCAATGGGCAGCAGGACCCTGCACTTTTTGCCCAAGGCCATTGCAGATCCTAGTTCTGCACCAAATTCAGCTACCAGCAGTGCTTCCCCCTATTTCTGTCCAGGTAAATCCAGCTGCATAAAAAGGGCATTTAAAGCCCTCTATTTTTGTAGCTGGCTCTGCTCCCAACCCTTCTTACCGCAGCTCAAATTTCAGAATCCCCTCATATGATAGTTGGTTCTGCTCCTGAACCTTCATCCATCACCATGAGTATGAAATCACTGGACTTCTTCAAAGCAGGCCAAGTATGTTTTTGTTCTTCTATTTTGCTTTCCTTCCCAAATTTGAGTGTCCACATTTTCCTGCCTTCTCCCATCCCTTAGCTTTTCCACTCCCCATTGTCAGCCAGCCCGTCCTACTATCAGCCAGCTTTTCTGTAGCATCCCCCACTAACTATTCCTCCCTTCTCATCTGGAAACCCTTCACTATTTATCCCACTGCGACTTTTAGTCCCTCTTTGAGCAACTCATCACCTATCTCTTCTCTTTGCATTGTTTTTTTCTAGACTAACCAAATGGGAGGAACACAATCTGGTTTAAAAGCCATTTAGCTTAAAGTAATACAATTGAACACTAGGGCTGTGCAATGGTAAATGTCTTGGTTGGAATACCGTACATTACTGCTGTATTGTTGCTACCGAACAGTTCAGTCTTGCTGTCTTGTACTAGGGCACTATTGCTCCCCTACTTTCTATTCTGCATCTTAGTAGAGTAATAAAGTTATTTGCTGGGTAAGCAACTGTCTTCCCTTCCTTCTTTTCTTCCCTGGGAGATTTATTGCATTCGGCTGGGAAATGTGTACACAATGATCCCTTGCCACCACAGGACTTATGTTCTAGTTCTTCATGTGTAGGAGACACTCCTCACACCATAGCCCTGAAAGAGCAGACAGAAGGAAATAGCTACTGTTTCCTGTATCGTTCTCATTCTAAAAATAGCAATTTTACAGGAAGCAGCTTGTGACACCCCCCAGGCAAGTAGGGCTGACGATGTTCAGAGCATTCAAGGTCAGGAGCAAACCCCAGACATTCCTTTGAGTATGAGTATTCCCAGACTTGGCTCTGCACTGATCAGTTCCCTTTCAGAAAGAGAAAACATACATTTAAAGAACTACTCAAATACTCCACAGAGGTTTCAGACCCCCAAATCCCATTCATAATGGTGCTTGTGTGCACATGTCCTCCTGACCCCGATGGCCCTGACTGTCCTAAAAACTCCCCTTCAGCCTGAAAAGAACCAAAAAGACACCACATGCACCAGATATTTGTCCTTAATTGCCACATAATTAAAACATCATTTTCTATAACCAGAATTCTACAGCTTTGCTTTTTTGACCTATACCATTCAGAATTACAGGACGAAGACGACTAAGGTGTTGTATAATGTATATAACTCCAGGCGTACACATTTACATGGCTAAGTTTAAAAAAATTAACAGAGGAGGGAAATGCTACTTTGAAATCCCACAAACAGAATTCTGTAAAAGCCAAAAAGTCTTTGGAGTCATAACATATGAAACTGCATTATACTGAAAAAAGCAAGAGTCCAGTAATACCTTGAAGACTAACAAAATCTGTGGCAGGGTATGAGCTTTCATGACTCCTGCAAGCAGTACCCTACCCTCACATCCTACCACAAATTGTGTTCGTCCTTAAGGTGCTACTGGACTCTTGATCTTTTCTGCTGCTACAGACAGACAAACATGGCTATCCATCTTGCATTATACTGAGTCAGTCACATCACAGGCCTTTATAGCCAAGCGTTGTATAGTCTACTCTGACAGACACCCAGGGCTGGCTCTTCCACTAGGCTAACCTCGGCGACGGCCTAGGGTGCAGATCTCTGAGGGGCGCAGCAAGTCCCCTCCCGCTACCTCCGCCAGCCTGTCCCCAGCATGGCTTTCTGGGCGCCCCTGCTCCACAGTGCGCCCCTTCCCGCTGGCTCGCTTCACCTTGCGCCCCAGGCTAAGGTGTTGTATAATGTATATAACTTCAGGTGTACACATTTACATGGCTAAGTTAAAAAAAATCAACAGAGGAGAAAAATGCTACTTTGAAATCCCACAAACAGAATTCTGTAAAAGCCAAAAAGTCTTTGGAGTCATAAGCGGTGACGCAGGCGGTTAAACGCCTGCCTGTAACAACTAAGAACAGTCGTGTTGGCTGTTCGAGAATCCACCGCGGCCAGGGTGAGCTCCTGGCCTGAAAAGTCCCAGCTCCCGCCCACCCAGCGGCCCGAAAGCAACTAAGATCAAGCGAGTAGGCAAATGGGTACCCACCCTTAGATGGGTGGGGGGCACCCTCCTCTAGTGAGGTGTGTGATGGCGGCGGCAACATCGGCAAGAACATCAGCGGCTGCGGTAGCAACGGCGGAACCTGGATGGCGAGGAGTGGGGAAGCAAGAACTGGCAGAGCGATCCCTGGCGGCCGTTCTTACATCAAGCGGCAGACGACTGCAGTGGAGACCAGAAGAAGACGCGCGATGACGTGCATTGTGGGCGCGGCGGAGCCGAAGAGGACAGAGCCGAGGCCAGGAGCAAGCACGGAGCATGCGTCAGAAGCGGTCCCATCAAGGAAGCAGCCGGCCAGCGAGATACCAGAGTCCGCTGGAGAAGGAAAAAGAAGCTGAAGCCAGAAGATACAGCAGGTCCGCCACCACCAGGGTGCTGGTAGGAGATCCCCACCACTATACCATGTGGCCTTAGGTAGGATCAAATAGTTCTTAGAACACCCCCTGTAAACCGCCCAGAGACCCCTTAGGGGGTTAGGGCGGTATAACAAGTTGAATTAATAAATAAATAAATAAAAACATATGAAACTGCATTATACTGAACAAAGCAAGAGTCCAGTAATACCTTGAAGACTAACAAAATCTGTGGCAGGGTATGAGCTTTCATGACTCCTGCAAGCAGTACCCTACCCTCACATCCTACCACAAATTGTGTTCGTCCTTAAGGTGCTACTGGACTCTTGATCTTTTCTGCTGCTACAGACAGACAAACATGGCTACCCATCTTGCATTATACTGAGTCAGTCACATCACAGGCCTTTATAGCCAAGCGTTGTATAGTCTACTCTAACAGACACCCAGGGCTGGCTCTTCCACTAGACCTCAGCGAGCGACGGCCTAGGGTGCAGATCTCTGAGGGGCGCAGCAAGTCCCCTCCCGCTACCTCCGCCAGCCTGTCCCCAGCATGGCTTTCTGGGCGCCCCTGCTCCACAGTGCGCCCCTTCCCGCTGGCTCGCTTCACCTTGCGCCCCTGCCTCCTCCTTCCTGCTCAGCGCACCCCTTCCCGCCAGCTCACTTCGCCTCTCTCCCCTGCCTCCTCCCTCTTGCTCCACAGTGCGTTCTGACTCCGCCCCCTTTCCCCCCTCCCTGCACCCTTCTTTTTGGCGATGGAAGGGAGAGGAGGAGGAGCAGCAATCAGAATAGTGCTCTTCGGGAGGCGCAGGGCACCTCGACTCCTCCCACTGCCCCGGCAAGCACAGTCCGGGCATGGTGGTGAGGCCATGAGCCACGGAGCTGGCGGTAGCAACCCGGGACGAAGCCTCTGAGGGCGTAGGTCTTTTGCTCTTCTTCTTCCTTGGTTCTCTGTCCCTTTAGATGGCTGCTAGCTTGGAGAAATATAGATCTGCGGTGAGGGGGGGGGCGCCACAAGCTATCCTCACCTACTGCGCAAAAAAACCTTGGGCCGGCCCTGTAGACACCCTCCAAGATCTTGCAGAGAATAGGATCCTGAGATCATTTCTGATTCTGACTGTGATCCCAGAGACTGAACATGAAATCTTCTTCATGCAAAACATTCACTCTACTACTGTTGAGTTATGCTCCATCCTCAGATGTTATGCTTACAGAATGCCATGCAGCATCTAATACTTTTGAATTTCTAAAAAGCAAAGCTTTTCTTTTAAAATTATGTTTTGAGATTGTAGAGACAGATTTGAAGGAGTAGAAGCAATAAGTGCCAGCAGCCCAGGGAATGAGTAGGTGTGGAGCTTGTGTGCAATGCATGACCTTTAGTTATGTTCTTTTTGGTCATCCATACTTTTCCTCATGCAGTCCTTTGCCAAACATTTTAAATACTGCAAGAAACCAGATCTCAGATAAAGCACACAAAGTACACCTTTTCACCCTAAATTAAGATATTTTCGTGTAATTGATTTGCAGAATTTATTTGCAATACAGCCTGTTCCCTGCCTTCATATCCACTATGGAGATAAAAAGGAAAAGAGTAAAATATCAATACATCTGCTAAAACGCTTACAGTACAGCACTTCAATACCATTCTTACAGGAAAAAATATCATCACCTTAATGTCTGCCTGTAACGTGTGTGTTAAGTGCTGCCAAACTGCAGCTGACATATGGCAACCCCAGAAAGGGGCTTTCAATGCAAGTGAGAAGTAGAGGTGGTTTGCCATTGGCTTCTTGCAAGTTACAAGTTCTTTCAGAGTTGTTCCCTCATGAGCAATTCTCGAAAGAGCTCTCTCAGCCCCACCTACCTCACAGGGTGTCCGTTGTGGGGAGAGGAAGGGAAAGGAGATTGTAAGCCAACTACTTTGGGTAGTGAAGGGTGGGTTATAAATCCAATATCCTCTTCTTCTTCCTCTGCAGAGTCTTCCTTGGTGGTCTCCCTTCCAAGTACCAACCCTGTTTAACTTCCAAAATCTGACAAGATTGGACTACACCATTCTGCCTTCCCTCCCTTCTGCCTGTAACTTACTTGCTATTATAATATATCAGATAATAAGACAATGCCAAAGCAAAATGGCTATGTCTTGGTTTGTCTGATCATTCCCTGTGGAAGCAGAAAGGTGATCTCCTAAAACTAACACACACGCAAGCATTATAAAGCTCTTACTTGAATTTATAGCCCCACAAACTTAGCTTGGATTCTCTTGCCAAGACTAAGGATCAAATAAACCTTACTTCAACCTCTGTTGTTCCACTAATATTCTGGAGCCATTTTTGCAAAAACATACCAAAAAGAACCTGGCTGAGATTAAGAAAATACCTTGACGTGAGCCACCTGAAAGGTGTGTGATTTATGGTAATGAAACATAAATGTTTTTTCTGAACCTAAGCCAATTTCATTTCTGATCTGGGTTATAGCACTAAGACTTTGCTTGCGGCACTGCTTGATGATCTGACTAATCACTATATTTGGGGCTGGGAATTTCCCCCCAGTGATCAGTGAGCCCGGTGCTTTGATGTTCCCCTGCAGTGTGGGGCTTGGCTTGCAGTATGAACCATCTCAATCTATTTTTGCAGTGCACCCACTCTTTGCTTCAGGCACATTGTGGTCTGGATGGTGTAGCTTGATCTGAGGGGAGGGGCTAGGGGTATGTTTACCGGTGGGCAGGTGTTCCTTGCTGCACTACACGACCTTGCTGTTCCCTCCAGCCCAATGTATCACTACCATTGACAATAAGAAATTGAGGCTAGACTGTTGCAATGTACCTAGTGGATTGTTGGCACATGACAAGGGGACCCAAGGGGGTGTGGTAGATATGGTAGAAACTTACCGGTGGGCAGGTGTTCCTTGCTGCACTACACGACCTTGCTGTTCCCTCCAGCCCAATGTATCACTACCATTGACAATAAGAAATTGAGGCTAGACTGTTGCAATGTACCTAGTGGATTGTTGGCACATGACAAGGGGACCCAAGGGGGTGTGGTAGATATGGTAGAAACGATGGCTGAGGGGTGACATGATCGAAAGATTATGCATGAGATAGGGCAGGTAGAGAAAGAGGTACTTTTCTCCCTTTCTCACAATACAAGAACTCGTGGGCACTCGATGAAATTGCTGAGCAGTCAGGTTAGAACAGATAAAAGGAAGTACTTCTTCACCCAAAGAATGATTAACACATGGAATTCACTGCCTCAGGAGGTGGTAGCGGCTACAAGCATGGATGGCTTCAAGAGGGAATTAGATAAGCATATGGAGCAGAGGTCCATCGGTAGCTATTAGCCACAAGGTA
>NW_015167060.1:235257-256397 GCF_001447785.1 Gekko japonicus
TTGCATTCATATATCACTAAGGATATACAGGATGGCACTCTTTACAGATGGTAACAGAGGTTGTGAAATTCCTCTTCCCTGAAAGTTCATCAGAGCCCTTGGCTGGATGCATTTTGAAAGAGTAGAATTTAAAATTAAAAGGCTGGCTAGCATTTAGTGGCTAACATTAAGAAGAAGAAGAGAAGAAGAAGAAGAGATTGGATTTATACCCCGCCCTTCACTACCCAAGGGAGTCTCAGAGCGGCTTACAAACTCCTTTCCCTTCCCCTCCCCACAACAGACACCCTGTGAGGTGGGTGGGGCTGAGAGAGCTCTGACACAAACTGCTCTTTCAGGAACAGCTGTGCCAGAGCTTGTGACTGACCCAAGGTCACATCAGCAGGTGCAAGTGGAGGAGTGGGGAATCAAACCCGGTTCTCCCAGATTAGAGTCCGCACACTTAACCACTACACCAAACTGGCTCTACACCAAGCTGTAGAGCTCACTGTATTCTACTATATTTTAAAAATGTATTGTTACTCATCCTGAGCCTTTGGGATAGAGCAAGACATGAGCTAAAATAAATAGGGAGACCTGCATCGTCCCAGATGAGCAAGTCAGGATGTACGCTTGCGTTGTCAAAATAAATAGGGAGACCTGCATCGTCCCAGATGAGCAAGTCAGGATGTACGCTTGCGTTGTCACTTAATGGAGCACAAAAGTAAAACCTGTAACGACAAGTTCTGAAGGGGATCACATACAAAAATGAGGCCAGGAATCCAGGCTAATCACAGGTTAATGTGGGACACTACCATGTGATTAAGTGCAAAGAGCTCTTCAGGGGGAGAACAAAAACTGTCCTGGGATGTTTCACACTCAGGGTGGTCTCTTCTAAAAAGAAAGCTAGAAGAATAGCAGATAGAGAGCTGCCTCAAGTGTTTGCTTCATTCTAGTGAACCATCCTGATACTTTGTGGTTCCACCTATGGGTGGAATTCACTATCCTGTGTCATGAAAGACACCATATGGAACATATCATGGTCCCTTGTGAATGACAAAGACCACAGGAAAAAGTGGAAGAAGCAGAGGAAGGGATTACATATAACACAACCAGCATACACATAAAATTCCAGATTAACTGATCAAGAATAACAGCCACACCTTGATTCCATGCAGACAGCTGCATAAAGTGGATTTGCAAACCGCACATCACATGAATCAAAGGATTTTTAAAAGTCTACCCCCTTATTGTCTTTAACCGTCTTGATTTTAAGTGCAAAAGAGTTATAGAGACTCTAAAGGGACGCTTAATCCACACTAAATGAACCTGTTCTGTCCTCCCCCCCCCCCCACTGAAACCATAGGCCACACACTAAACCAGTTTAAGGGGGGCAGAATTCCTGTATCATGGGTTCCCCCCCCCTTTGTGGTATCAGTAAGAACTTCGAAGGAAAACTGTTTAACCCTAAAGGTGTGGCAAACTCATATTCACTGGGGTAAATTATCAGGGTGCTTGACAGCAAGAGAATATGTAATGCCACTAGTTCAGCTTCTACTCGATAAATCCAAAGGGGGAAAGAGAGAGAGCGTGCAGGCACGCAAACACACACCAAAAAAAACTATAATGTGTTCCGGTTTATCCAGATCTACGACTAATTAGAAAACTATCCCGGAATGAATGTCACAATATTAAGTTCTCCAGGAGGCAACCTCTGCATGAACAAAAGTTCTCAAGCAAATCGGTTACCATTTCACATGCCGAATCGTTTTATTGCGCAGACCCTTTACTACGCAGTTGCAATAAAGAATCGCCTTCACCGGGAAAAGAAGTCTCCCCCCACCCCAGCCTCACAATTTAAATTTGACTCTTGGTTCTCTCTTGCTCTTGGGATATTCCACCTCTGCTGGGTTGAAAAATCTGCCATCTAGCCGTCTTTTTCGCCATCCCAAGACGCTAAGGCGATGGCGCGCCTTCGCCCGATCGCCTAAAGCGGCACTGCTACCCGGTACGTCTCCTTCACTATACAAACCTCGATTTCGAGATTTTCCTCCCAACAATATATCATCCGTCACTCTACGCTAGCCGGGCACCAAAGAGAACCCCGCTCAGCCCATTCCGGGCCACCGGTCGGAGATGAGCCAGAAACCACGTGCGAAAAATAAGGGGACTCAGTCGACTCTGGCGCAGGGTTTGGAGAAGGGGGAAAGGAATGCTGGTGGTGTCCGAAAAGAGCCAGGAACAAAGAACCACCCAGTCGGGCTGGACAGATCTCTACAGAAGCAGGACCCAACAAAGCTGCCCAGAGGAGTGCGACGGCCACTTCTGACTTACCATGTTTGCTGCTTAGAGCTCCGATCTCCAGACGGACCAGATAAGACTCGGCTCTTCTCACTCCGCCTGCAGCCCCTGAGTAAAGCTTTCCTTCCCTCGCTGAGATTTGAACACCCCACTGCAGGCACGGAGCCCGGGAGTCGCAGGCTATGCCGCTGGGGAGGAGACAAAATCCGGTCTGGATCTTTTCTGCATCTGCGCCTACTCACGTCTTAGAATGAAAAGGCTGTGCTTCTGTGCTCCAAGGACAGCAGTAAAGCACGGCCTGGAGTTTGTGTTCTCCCAGACCCAGCCTTCTGAGCCAAGGAGGAGAGGGCAGGGAAGGCTGCACCCTACCTGTGTATTTCTATATCCATTTATTGTGGGTGTAGCCCCACAGACTCAGGTGAGACTAGAACGGTCAACCAAATTGTCCCCTGGGAGCAAGAAATGTTACAGCTCCTGGACAGATTAGTTCAATGCCATTGAAGGTACTGAAAACAATGATTTATGTTTGTTTAAAAATTTTATTTGCATCATTTATGGTCCACCTTTCTCACTGGGACTCGAGGCAGATCACATAGTGCAAATGAATACAATTAACTGGATGGGATTTACAATGCACTAGAGTTTGGAGTACAGAAAGCTGAAAACAGCATGGAGTATGGAATGTGAAGAGGCATCAAAGGCCACAGTCTGAATAGCCTGGGCTCTTGCCCAGAGGAACTCTGTTAGGAGCAAGATACTGTGTGTGATTTAAATCAAAAACTGGAAATTGTTTTTATGATTTAAAAATTAGCACTTTGAACAGAGGTTGTCTGTAAGGACAGGGTTTAAATATGGTTAATTCCTGGGATATGTGGTGTGAATGGCCTTGTTTTCCAGATTTTAATTTTTAAAACTCATAATTTAATTTTGTGCCGCTCCAAGCATGACAAAAGAGTCTCATAAGGCTGAGGTTCCCTTTGAAAAAAACGAATGTCATCTATAGAGCTCAGTGACATCTGATGGATTGTATTTAAACATTAACCTTTGCTCAGCTATTATACCCCAGGGTAAGAAGTCTTGCTAAATTGCTGTTTTAAACCCTCAGTTTACCATCTGTAACATGGGACTAAGTTATGGTAAGGGCAGTGAAGTTCTCTTCTCATTCTTACAACAGCCTTGACCTGGATGGTCCAGGCTAGCCTGCTATGGTCAGATCTTGGAACCTAAGCAGGATTGGCCTGGCCAGTATTTGGCCGGGAGACCACCAGTGTTCCCTCTAAGCTGAGTTAGTGTGAGCTAGCTCACAGTTTTTTAGCCTCCAGCTCACACATTTTTGTCTTAGCTCAGGAAGGATGGCTCCGGAGCAAAGTAATTTATGCAGTAGCCAAATCGCTTGCTCACAACTTTAATGCCAGTAGCTCACAACGTAGAATTTTTGCACACAAGACTCCACAGCTTAGAGGGAACATTGGAGACCACCAAGGAAGCCCAGGGTCGCTACATGGAAGCAGACAATGGCAAACCACCTCTGAACATCTCTTGAAAACACTATGGGGTCGCCATTAGTTGGCTGTGATTTGATGGCACTTTCCACCACCACCAAGGCTCAGTGAACAGATTTTGTACTCTTCATTGATTTTGTGCACATAACAGCCATTAAAATCAAATGTATGCCCCCTCTGTGAAGATGCTGCAATCCCACAGAAGTGTTTGTGTTTGGATTATGGCAAATTGCTGGAGGCAGAAAATCCAGTAATCAGACAATAGTAAGGCCTGGTGCAGGGGTCAGGTGGTTGTTCCAGATGACAGGTGTTCAGTTACCACTACATTTACAATATTTTATTGTCTTTTAAATGTGATGGGAGGCACCATTTGGATTTTCTGCCTCAAGCACCATATCCTGGACTGTTCTTTGGGACAGCACTGAAAATACCACTCTGTTAAATAACACATTTCTCTTTACATTCAGACAACAAAAGTAGTAATGTTACAATTATGGGTGCACACAAGGATGCTTCCAGACCAGGTTGTTATACCTGAGCTCCTAAGAATGCTTCTACATGCCCATCTCTTTTGGGTGCAAAAGAGCACAGTTTGCCCAAACCATCCTGAATTTGGACTTCTTGGAATGACAGCACTGGAATTGCCCTGTCTTTGAAAGCACAAGAAACAATGGCTCCTAGCCTTGGGCAGAGACCACAAATCTAGAATGACTTACACCAGAACAAAGTCCAGTGGCACTTTTAAGACCAACAAAGTTTAATTCTGGGCATAAGCTTTCGTGTGCATACACACCACATCATACCCAGAATTAAACTTTGTTGGAGGTGCCACTAGACTCAAACTTTGTTCTATTGATAATGGATCTGCATCTACTTACACCAGAGTTATCACACACTTTCTGAAAATAACGGAACCATTGTAACTTTATACGGATGCCAGCCTCCAGCTGGGACCTGGGGATCCCCCAGAATTACCGCTCATCTCCAGACTACAGAGATCAGTTCCCTTGGAGAAAATAGATGCTTTGGAGGTCAACTCTATGGCATTGTACCCCACTGAGGTCCCTGTCTGTTCCAGGCTCTCCCCCCCCCCCATCTTCAGGAGTTTCCCAACCTGGATCTGGCAACCCTACCCCCTATCCCCCGCTGGTGGCCAGAGTATGAGGCTCTACAATGACAACTGAATTGGATTCCCAAGGGACACTGTACATTGCCAGGAAATACAAAATATGATCTTCGCCTCCAAAAAGGGCTCCAACAAAGCAAGTGGCATCAGCCCAAGGTTCCATGCAGGAGATGGGATATCTGGAGACAAGCTGACCTCACAGCATCCTTTCCGTGTCTGTCAGACCTCAGCTCTGCTTATGTCTGATCGAGCTCTACTCCACTCCTGCACTTGCTCTTACCCAGGCTCATTTTGTCAGGCAGGCACTTTTGTGATTTTAATCTGCACAGCTGAAGCCCAGCTGCCCCCTCCTCCCCAGCCATGAGATCCCACAGTTGTTACCTTTTGACTATAATTCTCTCCTCATTTCCAGCTGCTAAAACACATTAAAGAGGCTAAAAATATACTAAACACTCCCATGATGTGACAGCATTGCTTTACATGGGAAAGTAATTGCCACAGGGGATGGTATGTGAGCATGAGCTGGAGGAGAGGCATCGACTAGAGGCTGGCAATCACAGCACCCCTGCCCGGGGAGCAGAAATGAAACAAATGTAGGGGGACTGTGCAGTCTTGACAGACAGAAATGCCTCAGCTGTACTGAAGGCTGTGGGTGGTGAGATTGTTTGAAAAGAGGGCAAATACCTGATTTGAGTATTGCCCGGCACAGCTGTCTAAAATGAGAACAAATGTTCATGTCAGAGCCAACCCTATAAGCTGTTCCAAAAAAACCCCCTAAAGCGGCCAAGTAAACAGGACCTGACAATGAAGTTATGGAATTTCTCCAGAAGTCAAAATGGAGAGCCAGAAAAGGCCTGTTCTGCAATGCTGGTGATCAATTCTTTTTTTTTTCTTTTCCCTGGCCATGATACACAGTGCATGAGTCAAAAGTCACATGGATAGTATTAATTATGCACTCCCCACTTCCCCAACCAGCAAAGAAGCCCAGGGTAATATTACAGGGTTTCATTTCCTTTGGATAAGAGAGAGCACTGGAGACCTGCGGTGTCTTTGTAATATTTACACATATACAATCAGAGCACGTTGGAAGTACATCATGTCCTGCAGTAGGCAGCATGTTAGCTGATCCTGCCTCAGATTCCAGAGCCACCATTTCTGTCCCCTCCTAAAGACTGCACCACAGTTCTAGGTAACTCCAGCTTAAAAGTCCAACAGACTCAGTCTGTCTGCTTCTGATTCTAAACTGTTCTCTGCCCTCTTTTGCTAGCCAGCAGGTGTTACCTCCTAAGATGCTGATGGCTTTAGATCCCCAGCTGTGAAGGAACATTTTTTGTTCAAATACCTGACCATTCAGTGATAGGCTCATTCACAGTCACAAGAATTTGTGCATGAGTGTTTTGTTCACTCATTAGTGGCTGGGGTCCATAACTCAGGGTTTGTCGCTCCAGTAGACAACCAAAACCACAGGCTAAAAATAATGTACAAGAAAGAGAGAATGGCATCCCAGCATATGTTCCCTTATCAAAAACTATCAGCCCCATAACACATCATGTAAGTCCCATGTTTTAGAGCTCTGCATCTCCATCACATGCTATTAGACCAGGAAATGTATATTCAGCATCTATTTTGCTTTTGTTTTGACAACTGGCAACTCTAGATGTTGCTTAAAATAAGGTATACTTGCAAACGTAGGAAGAATTTACCATTTTTTAATGGACTCTAGATATTTTTCCCTTTTATGCTATCTACTTATTTAGGTGAAAACAAAACAGGGCTTTGAAATAATTTGCTTGTCAAAGTGGATAAAGGTAAAGGTAAAGGTTCCCTTTCTCGAAAGCCAGTCGAGTCCGACTCTAGGGTTGCAGTGCTCATCTCCGTTTTGAAGCCAAAGAGCCACTGCTGTCCGAAGACGTTTCCGTGGTCATGTGGCCGGCATGAGTAAACGCCAAGGCCCATGGAACGCTGTTACCTTCCCACTGAAGTGGTCCCTATTTATCTACTTGCAATTTCTTGCTTTCGAACTGCTAGGTTGGCAGGAGTTTATCCACCTTCAAAGTGGATAATGAGACATATAAACCGGTAACCATGTAGCGCAGTAGCTGTGTGACAAACAATGGACAGTATTGAAATTTTTCTCTTTAAAATGTTCTCTAGTAATCATGGGTTTTTAAGAATAGGTTTGTATGCAGCTATAACAGTGGCATTCACAAGGAACAGACTGTCACCAGCCTGAATCAGTGTCTCAGAGCTGAAGGACTGTGCCAAAAATCCAGACACTAAGATAGGGAAATTCCTCTATCTTTGTCATTGTAACTGCATGCTAGAACCAAAGTAGGCATTATCTCTGCAAATAACATGGTTCTAAACCCACATTTGGAGAATGCAAAGGGCACTTACCAGTGAAGATCAGCAGGCAACAGAAGTGGATGCTTAACTCTTCTTGCAGCATCCCATTCTCCCCTAAGGCTATGTTTTTCTCCAGCAGAGATCACTTCCACTTTTAGACTCCATGGAGAGGGGATTTAAAACTGCTGGAATGGCATTGGTAAGGGGGACCCTGTAGGCAAGAGAGGAATTAAATGTCCCCAGTCCACCAGTTCAAACTTGTAATGTCTTTTCCCTAGACCTCACATTATGAGGGAAGTATAGAGTTGGGAACCCCAATTACACGGGTAAAATCTAGTTTACCCCTCAGTTTCTGAACTTTAAGATTAGAGGTTTGGTGGATCTTGGAAACAACTGAGACTACAGTGATCTTTGAGATTTGTTCCTGCTGTAAAGTTCTCTAGTTGTATTCACTGTCCCGCCATTAAATATTTTCCCTGAATGCAGGAGATGATGAGCTTGGAGCTACGGGGAAGGTAAATAAATGTTTCTGGCATACTGAAAATACTAATTTCTATCAAGGAACTGCATCATTGTTATGTAATGTGTGCTTGCTTCCTGATCTCTGCCTTGGCATAGCTCTTATGAGACCCTTGTATTGCCTTTGGCTCTTCTAAGGGGTTTGTTCCAGAAGAGGTTATTAGCATAGTTTAGGCAGGGCTCTGCTATCGTGTCCCATGACAGAAACAATAATGGTATCTGCTTTCAAACATGGGGTCCAACTGTACCTAGCAGAAAGGCCGAGGGACCCGGGGATGTTCAGTCTGGAGAAGAGGAGCATGGGTGCCTAGGGAGGTGGTGAGCTCCCCCCCCCCCCAGCAGTCTTGAAACAGCAGCTGGACGAACACTTGTCAGGGATACTTTAGGATGATCCTGCATCGACCAAGGGGTTGGACTAGATGGCCTGTAGGACCCCTTCCGGCTCTGTGATTCTATGATTCTAAATGTCTTCAAGTTTATCAAAAACATGTAAAACTGCCCAGCCTTGCTTATTGTGGTGGATACTTAGACTCATCTTCAACTTCCCATAGAACAATCAGTATACACTTCAGACTGCAAAAAACAGTATATCTTCTGCTTTACTACACTGCCACATGGGCGGCAACAAAGACTAGAAGGTGCAGGGCCAGGAGCACAGATCAAACTGCTGCAGTCTCTTTCTGTATAATTAACCCTTAAAGGAATTCTTTTTATTCAGAGCTCAGACCTGACAGGACTTGCCAAGCACACTGCCCTGCAGCTAACACTCAGCACCTTGATATGTATCACTGTGAGTCAAGTTGTGAAATCCACGGAGGAGGATAACAGGAAACAGAATTTACCAGAGATTAAGCATTTTGGCTGCAACGCACAATCTAGCATGCCCAGCCATTTGCAGGTCAGAGTCTGGAAGGCTGCCTGGGATTCCAGCTCTGCTGTCTCTGATGTAATAGCCCCAGTGCTTCTTGAGCTGCAGCGTCTCTCTGAGCAATTAGAGGCTCAAAATAAGGCATCCACTGGGATCTTCCTGCAGGATTTTCCCCTCATGGGGATTGTTAGCTGAACATTCTCCCCCTCACCTCTTCTCCGTGGATTCTCAGCCATGGAGAATGAGCAGGACAGCTGATAGCATCCCTAGCAGTTCGAAAGCAAGAGATTGCAAGTAGATAAATAAGTACCACTTTGGTGGGAAGGTAACAGCGTTCCATGAGCCTTGGCGTCTAGTCATGCCGGCCACATGACCACGGAAATGTCTTTGGACAGCGCTGACTCTTCGGCTTGGAAACGTAGATGAGCACTGCAACCCTAGAGTCGGATTCGACTGACTTTTGAGCAAGGGAAACCTTTACCTCTTCCTTTAACCCCAGGCAGCCATGGCATTTCCTGAAAGAAATCTAGAGGTTTCTCAGAAAGCCATGATGCTATTACCAAAGATAGAAAATGTGTAGTAGGAAATAAAAGGTTGGTGTTTGAAGACTTTTGGAGGCCTTTAGACAGGAAGTGAAAAGGCGTCGATATTGCAAAAGTGAAGGGTTTTCATTTCAATGCCTCATATTGAGAGACACTTTCAGCCTTCCTACCCAATACTCAAAACTGGCCCCAACCTGGATAGCCTAGGATAGATCAATCTTGTCAGATTTGGGAAGCTAAGCAGGGTCTGCCCTGGCTAATGTTTGGATGGGAGACCTCCAAGGAATACCAGGGATGTGACATGGAGGGAGGCAGTGGCAAACCACCTCTGAACATCTCTTGCCTTGAAAAATTACAGGGTCGCCATAGGTCAGCTGTGGCTTGACAGCACTTTCCACCACCACTCACTACTATTATGTACCTGATCCACTGTACTTGGAAAGTCAAAGATACCAAGATGCAATGCTTCCTTTGAACAGGGTGGTCTACACATGAACTAGTCTAGCTGACAGCCTAGTTCTAAATCATGTTTGCTTGGATGTGAATTCCAGTGACTTTCACTTGGAAGTGTGCTTAGTTAGGAGTGCAGCCATGCAGCATGATCTTATGCATTGTTCTCAGGAGGCAGTTCTATGAAGCTGACTTCTAAGTAGGTGTGCACCTAATTGTAATTATGCAGAGCAATCCTACATGTGTTTATTCAGAAACAAGCCACACATCCACTGGGGCTTACTGCCAGGTAAAAGTGCAAAAGGTTGTTGCTTTCATTTCACTGGTTGGTTAGCTGGGATGAGCTACAGCATACCTGATGACTTTGGTCAATTCAAGCAGTGCCAGTAATATTCTTGCTGGGTTTATTTAGCCATATGCAATCCACTGAGCAGCACTATATTCCAATTATTACAGTTCTACAGAACAGAGTCATACCCAGGAAATGGAGAAGTGGAGAATTAGGAGCAATGCTATAACAAGGTGGGGGGGGGGGACAGAAGTCTATTTTGTGGAATTTGGTTTTTTAGCATAAGAAAATAGTTGGCCATATCAGAACCAGACTAAACTGTCCATAGCTTTCAGACACACTAGAATCGCTCCTGCCAGGTTTCATGTGCCTCCAAGAAGCCCAATTTTCCAAAGGTCCTATCCCTTGGTAGACATACATCCCAACTTGGCTCTTCAAGCCACTTCCCTGCCCTACCATTTCATTATGCTAATGAGATATGACACAGTGAATGCCTCTGAGTCAGCCTTGCTCCCTTCTAGCCGCATTCTGGGGTTGTTGTTTTTTTACTTTCCATCCCTTCCCCAGCTGTCACCAGCTCATGAAGCTGGGATTGGGGGCGTGTTGTCAGGGAGTCTCTTGGCTGGGCATAATGGTTACACCTGGGAGAGATGCCAACAGCACCACAGTTCAGTTCAAAACAGGAACCCGGGCAAAGCACCTTCTGGCTTAGTAATTACAAGCTGTGCTCCTAACACATGCTCTGTACTGGGTGTGTTCTTTTCCAACTACACACATTTCAAGCCTGTCCTGAACCTTACCTCAAGACTATCCCCTTGGTGTACATTCTTGAAGCCCAGACATCGTCTTTTACATTGAGCTATAAGCCTGTCTCCTCAATGTGCTAGACCTTTATTCCCTTGGACTTCCACCATGCAAGGTTACTCTTCGAATACTGTAGCCAGCAGATGGCTTTCTAACCTTTATACATACATGGTTTCAGCAATCTTGCGCTTATATCAGTATAATTTCTTATATGTATGTTGCCCACCGATAGTATATATACACTCTTCCCTACATAGAAACAAACCTTCCCAAATGTATATCCATCATTACATCCTCTAAGCTGTCATTAATCTTCTCACACCTCCAATAAATTAATATATCCAGGGATACATAGCCCCACTGCTCTACCCATAGGTTTTTACTCATTCTTTTTCTTTTGTTTATAAATTTTTAATTAAATTTTTCAACATATACAACAATAAAACACAACAATATTAACAAGAGATTTTTTCAAAATAAAGTTTTGATATACAATTGAATTATTATAAGAATATAGAAATCACTCAAAAATAACAAGGATAATAATTAGCAATAACAACAATTTGTTTAATACAGAATATTAATATATTTTTCAGGGAGGCTACAACTCTTGTTTTCTGAATTATTAACAAAATCAAAAAAGGGAAACCATTATTCCAAGAATATGTTCTTTTTTGATAATACTTCAGCCATCTAAATTTGCGATGCTAATTTATCCATAACTGTTATATCCCACACCTTAATAAACCACTGGCGGATCGTAGGAGCTTTGTTAAGTTTCCAGGTTTGTGCAATCAAAGTTTTTGCAGCGCTTAATAAAAGTGAAGCTAACTCCATTTTTAATTTAGTTAGCTGGCTGTAAAGATACTCATTCTTTCTTACTGTCTCTGGAACTTGTCCAGTTTTCATTGGTAGACACTAGCTCTTCCTCCCAGCTCATAATTGTGTGGTTTATAAGGCTGGCTGTTCAGTATGTCTGGAAACCCAATTTTCATGACACAAACACACCCTGTCTGGACTGAATATACCTTATTTCAGAATATATGTGCATCATGAAAGACAAGCAGAAAGGAGGGAATGGTATCCTCTGTTGCCACTGGTACTGTAGTTCCATTAGTTTTGTCAGCTGCAGAATGCTTTGTTTAAACTGCAAATTTTTGTAGCGATGAGGGCACATATATTCAGAAGTACACACATAACAATAATATTTCCTGTTATGTTGAATTCCTCTAGCAGTAATTGTAGGAGAAAACAGGTGTTATTCATTCATCCATTCCTTATATGTACATGAAGGGCAGATATTAGCAAAAATCAAGCCATATGAGAACGTCTCCCATTCCCAGGACTTCAGACTAGACTGATTTGGGGGCCAGCAGGTATTTCCTAAATCTCAGTGTTCTGTTTATTTCATTGTTAGCTCATCCTTTTTTCAAAGAGGGATATACATGGTTCTTCCTTCCTGCAACCATGTCAGTTAGGTTAGGCCAAGTGTTTGACTGTCCCAAGATCACCCACTGAGCTTCATGTCAGAAGGGGTTTTTGAACCAGTATCTCCACGTCCTAGAGAGGTTTCACACATGTTGAGCAATACATTTTCAATCCACTTTTAGTGCACTTTGCAACTGGATTTTACTGTGTGAAATGGCAAAATCCACATGCAAACAATTGCTAAAATGCATTGAAAGTTCATTTTTTAGTATGTATGAAAGCATCCCCAATGTTACACTCTAGCTACCACACTACACACTGGTGATAATATGTCTCTGTTTGGGCTTCTAGAGAAAAAAGGGGTTATAGGTGTCTCCCATCTCTTTCTGACATGTTGTCAGGAACAGCCATTATGTATTATTTACAAATTTCTGTTCTATTCACATCCAATGTAAATTCCTTAATAATATCAGGACTTGATTAGTGCAAAGTGACCAACATAAAGGCTTCTTGAAGACTGGTGCAGAATGTTGGCCTCCCTCTTATTAACAGACAGGCTGCCAGGCCCACATTATAATACTGGATTCTACACTGGTTTTCTGTAGCCTACATACTAGATGTAATCTTTATAACGCTAGCTAGCCTGGATCTAACGTATCTCAAAAGCAACTTCCTTCCCCAGTGCTGTTCAAGTATGAAACTACCATATTTATGTGGACTGCAGATCCTTAACGAAATAATGGATCATGATATGACTTTCATAAGATATGACTACATAACATAATAAATCAAGGCCAGTTCAGTTAGTTCTGGGACATAGTTTCAGAATCAGTTTTATTTAGTGGCTGAAGGAAAAAAACGTTTGTAGCTTACAATGGGTATAGAGAAGAGAGACTGGAGAGTACAAGTCTTTAATGAGTATATTTCTGCAGAACATAACCTGATCACACATATTAAGTTTTTTGTTGTTGTGTTTTTGAGAGGCAGAACATGATTCTAGCCAAATGTCCTGCACAGAGCATTAGCAATTGGTGGAACAATTTGAAAGAACTCTCATTAGCTGAGGTTAGCTGAGGCAAACTGCAGTTTACCTGTTAGACAAGTTGCTTCAACTAGGCAAATTCTGAGCAGATTTTACCAGATCAGTAGAATAACAAGAGACTTCTTGTGACCTGGGTATAAGCATGGAGGTTCTTGATACATAATATTAAATGTTTTATATATGGAAAACAAAATGACTTATGTTAGCAATAGTTACAGTTCTCTATCTTTCAGAGACTGTAGCTTGCCATCAGGGAGTCAATGCACATTCCAGTAGCATAATGTGTGTTGTGTAGTAATTTCAGTTTTAGGAACGACAGAGAAAACAGTACTGTATTACACTTCCACAAAACAACTTACTGTTATTAGTTCTATTTTTCTTAAAGGCACACTCTTTTGCTCCTTCCAGAAGTCCCTTTTCTTTAGCTCCTAAGCCTGAAACTGAAAAAAATGTCCTGTAATCTTATCTGTTCACTGAAAACAGCTACTACTAATAATACAAGAGCTCCTATACACAGAGGACACGTCTGTAGTTTCTTGTGATTTTTGCCTTCCAAATATTAAATTTTAGTTCAGTAAGGCTTTTCTTCCACCCCAAAAAGCTAATGCACTGTTAGTTTTCAGATTAACAAATTTTGAATTCAGTGGCACTTTTAAGAGCAACAAAGGTTTATACAAGGTATGAGCTTTTGTGTGTGGGCACACTTCTTCAGATACAATGGAAATAGAAATAACAGTCATACATAGAGGGTGGGCAATAAACGGAATCTCATACCTTGAATAAACCTTTGTTGGTCTTAAAGGTGCCACTGGACTCAAAATGTGTTCTACTGCTTGAGACCAACAGGGCTGCCCAGTGCCCACCTGGATCAGATTTCAGACGAATGAAGGCAGAAGCTCGAAACTGCAGCGCCTCCTAGAGTAACAAGTGATTTTTCTTCCAGTCGCTGTTACTGACAGTACCCGCTTTCAACTATTGGTTAAATGTGCGCGCCCCCAAGGAGAGAACATGGCTCATCCTTCTGTTACCTTTCATTCTCATTGCTGTGACTTTCATTTTTGGCACTCTAGCTGGGTAACGCGTGTGTAAATACTCCACCGACTAATCTGCAGGCTTCTTTCGTTTGTTTAGCAATAAGTTTGGGACTGCAGGAATCTGAAATAAAAGGGAGGGGAAACAAATGCCCTCAAAACTCTAGAAAAGCTTTATCCCCCCTCCCAAGCCAGGCATGTATATTTATAAATAGACTTTCCTTCCTCATAGTTCGAAGCGGCAAACAATATTTATGTAGTTGCGATTTTAGTATCCCTGCAAAACGTGCTGGGGGAAATCTCCAATGGCATGAGGGGACACAGGCTCCGGACGTGCACCCTGTTCCGACATTCGAATCAACTCGTGGAGGTCGGGGTCAGAAACCGTGGGCGCGATTTCATCCACGCCGGCCCCACGCGGGTTGGGTCTTCGGAGATTTTGAAATGTATAATCAGTTCTTAATGCCAGAACTGAAACGCGGCTTCGACGTACGCGGACTACATCATCTAACACGAGAATAAGTTTCTTGTGCCTAGTTCACAGAGAGGCAAAGGCTGATTCCCTTCAAAACCGCTTCGCAAATTCCGAAGCCATCCCCGCCAGCACCTGACTGCAGCGAATAAAGAATTCTGCAAGAGGAGGGGCTAAGAATAACCCCGCCCATCCTATCACCCGCGAGTCCCGTTCTACGCCCCAAGATGGGAGTTTTACGCCATACGCGCTCTGTTGCTAAGGGAGAAGACCGTGTTGTGTGAGAGCGGCCCACATGGACCTCAACGGAAATGAGGGATCTATTGGACCCTTCCCTGGGGCTGGGTAAAGAATCGCCCTATCTTATGGAACAACTAACCCGGGCCTCACTGCCTTTCCCCCACTTCAAGTAACCCTACTATTTATTCTTAGGGTTCTTTCTATCCCAGCCTTCTTCCAAACAACTCTGGGCTTCCCATATTTTTACCAAAATCCATGAAATACCTTTTTATTGGTGCTCATCAAAATAGCACAAAATATTGTGAAAACTTTTATGAATCCTTCATCAGATGTTGCAAAAATTAAGATTTTATGGAGGAAAGGGGCTGAAGGAGGGGAAAGGGAAGATGGACTTGCTCTGATATTCATAGCTGAGCAGGAGTGTAAGTTTGGATCTCCCTGCTCAACTCTCAACAGTATACTGGTTCTCTCACACTCCAACCCAGTGTTGCCAATCTCCAGGTGGGGCCTGGGGTTCTTTGGGAATTTCAACTGATCTCCGGCCTACAGAGGACACTTCCCCTGAATAAAATGGCTGCTTTGGAAGACGGGATCTATGGCACTGAGGTCCCTCCCCTTCCCAAACCCTGCTATCCCCAGGGTCAATCCCCAAATCTCCAATAATTTCCCAACCCAGGGATGGCACTCTAACAGTCAGCCTAAACTACAGTTATGACTTAAAAAAAAAACCCAACCTGACAGCAATCCTAAACTGAATTACTCCAGTCTGAAATGAATGGGTTTAGACTAGTGTAACTCTATACAGGATTGCACTCTAAATTATCCTTTTTGGACCAGTAATGCTACAGGGCCTCTATACGTAGGCTTGACCACAGCATGTCTTTGTCCAGTCCTGCAGTCACCCTTCCTGCTGCTCCTTTTGTTGGTGTAGTGGTTAAGTGCGCGGACTCTAATCTGGGAGAACCGGGTTTGATTCCCCACTCCTCCACTTGCACCTGCTGATGTGACCTTGGGTCAGTTACAAGCTCTGGCACAGCTGTTCCTGAAAGAGCAGTTTCTGTCAGAGTTCTCTCAGCCCCACCCACCTCACAGGGTGTCTGTTGTGGGGAGGGGAAGGGAAAGGAGTTTGTAAACTGCTCTGAGACACCTTTGGGTAGTGAAGGGCGGGGTATAAATCCAATCTCTTCTCTTCTTCTTCTTCTCCTTTTTTTGTTTTCTCAAGGGAGACTTTCCACATCACTTTCGAGTCTCATGTATTGTGTGATCCACCTTAAGTCTCAGTGAGAAAGGTGGACTGTATGACATAAATAAAAATAATACTTTTGTACCACCATCTCCTTTTCCTCATATAGGCTACCTGAGTTCTTCAGCGCATTGGGAGAAAAAATGAAAGTGTTGTGGGTTTACCATTTGACCCTGCCACATCTATTCCAGGCCTTCTATAATAACCAATATCTCTTCTGCTACTAAGGGTTCTAAATCCTGCCTGCCAATTTAAGTTTGTATGCCACTCCTGAGGCTGGAGATGCTAAAGCTGCCAGGAAGAACTGGCCATGCCTCAGCCATTTTTTTCTTTGCTCTCCGTATCATCCACACTAAGGGTTCTAAATCCTGCCTGCCAACTTAAGTTTGTATGCCACTCCTGAGGCTGCAGATGCTAAAGCTGCCAGGCCATGCCTCATTTTTTTCTTTGCTCTCCGTATCATCCACAGAATGAGCCCCCCTGTTAACTTACATCATATGCTGCATTAAATACCCAACACATCAACTAATAATAATATTTCTTTCCCCAGAGAGGTGGAGGATAGAGAAAATGAGCAGGCATGGCATCCTACTCACCTGCGTGTGACTGTCCTGCGGGCCTCCTCCCTGCGCTCAAAGGGAACTGCTATCAACTCCTATGTTGTGATCCAGCTACAAAAGCAAAAGTTCAGGACTTCCATTGCATCCTGCAGCCTAAGTCCTGAGTGGCATGAGGAGTGTTTACTGCAGCTGCCCAGTGTGCTGGATGACTCAGAAGAGCACAGCCTCATCCTTACTGTCATGCACCAGTCCTTGCATCATTTCAACCAGTTCCTGGGCAGAGTCTCCTTGCCTCTGGCCCAACTTTTCCAGGACAAAACAAAGAGAAAAAATGAGTGAGCATAGTCAGCCAGCCACTACCACACCCATCCTGTTAAGAGTTAAGCTGAGGTTGCCTATCCAAGCTTCAGGGTGGTATCAAGTAGGGGATATGGGAGAGTGCAGCATAAGGGGATAATGCGTGTTACCACTGATATTGTGTCCCTTGGGTGTAGGGTGCAGCTGTTAATAATTTTTTCCCAGTTTTTGCTGCCGATATATGCTATTATCCACCTTTCTAAGACAAGGATAATGTAAAATTCTCACATGGTTAAGATCATAGAAGGAAACCCACATCTGTAAACAAAAAATATTACATACATATTGGATAAAGGTAAAGGTTTCCTTTGCTCAAAAGCCAGTCGAATCTGACTCTAGGGTTGCAGTGCTTAGTTCTGTTTCCTAGCCAAAGAGCCAGCGCTGTCTGAAGATATTTCCGTGGTCACGTGGCTGGCATGACTAAACGCCAAGGCGCACGGAATGCTGTTACCTTCCCACCGAAGTGGTACCTATTTATCTACTTGCAATTTCTTGCTTTCAAACTGCTAGGTTGGCAGGAGCTGGAACCAGAGATGGGAGCTCACTCCGTCATGCGGCACTCAGGTCTCGAACTGCTGAATTACTGACCTCCCAGCCTGTGATTCAGCGTCTTAACCACTTGAGCCACCGTAGCTCCTGTACATACATACATATTAAGACAGTATAAAAATGCACCCACTTGTGGCTGCAGCACTTTTCTTACTTTGCAACAGTATTTGGATTTTTTGTCAGGAATACCAATAGGCCGTGGAAGGAAAAGTATCGGGCTAGAAGTCATGGGGAGGAATTCTGTCTTCCCAGCTGGCAGTGGCTGCTAGACTGAAGGTCTGTTCTTTTAATTCACTGGGAATATTTAGCACAATTCAGTACTAGTTATTAAGTAATGTGAAAGTGTTAGTATCTACCCAAGTGCAGAATCCAGCAAATTCCATCTACAGCAAAGCACCAGCCCCACTACTTTTACTATTTGCACGGAAGGACAAGGCAGCTATTGTAGTGAATAAAGATATCCTTGTCCCAAGTTGTGTCTTACAGTGGTAGCTATACAACCAAGTAAGTAGATGGTCATCTGTAGGATGTTGCCAAGGGATGGCAAGAACTTTTATTGGACATCTTCCCCTATCCAGAACTCTACAGGAGTGGTCACATTCTTTTCAGCATTCAGCTGGACCCTACAGATGATCAGTTAACAATATTGTTATATTCACACTATGGTCAGTTACTAGCTGATCAATCAACATCAGCTTTCTTCCAGAGCATATGGCATCAGAGGCCGAAGCCTGATCCACTGTGGTGTCACCCTAAGGGTCAAGAAACATATTCTGCAGGGGTAGCTAACAAGAGTTGACTATATGTGGAAGGGCCATTATTTTATGTCTGCAGGTGGTTTGTGCTGCAATCTCGCCATGGGAAGAAAGAGAAGATGAGAGGTCAGTTACAGCTCGACATCCAGTTTCTGCAGATCTACCAAGCCATGAGACATCACTCAGCTCTCACGGGGCATGGTCTCTCTTCGCCAGATTCTGTGGCAGCAGAAAGGGCAGAAAGTACAAGGCATACAAAGAAACTCAGTCCTGCTCATCCAGCATGGTATGTGGAGAAGGGCAAACACATTGCCAGACCTTTAATTTTCCCCTGGAAAGGCTGCAGTCAGGAGAAGCCAGAAGCACTTAGGATGTGTTCCATAAGTGTCATATGATTTCATTTTGCATTATACACATGAATAAAACTTCATGAGAGACCTACATCGTTAGAACATACAGTTTATAAACAATTCTCTTCCACTTCCTATCCCATATTAACACTGATGTTGTTGTTCAGTTACACAGTCGAGTCCGACTCTTCGCGACCCCATGGACCACATCACGCCAGGCCCTCCTGTCTTCCGTCGTGCTCCGGAGTTTGCTTAATTTCATGTTCGTGGCCTCGATAACACTGTCTAACCATCTCATCCTTTGCCGTCCCCTTCTTCTTTGACCTTCAATCTTTCCCAGCATCAGGGTCTTCTCCAGGGAGTGCTTCCTTCTCATTTGGAGGCCAAACACTGATATATTCCCGACTAAAAAAGCATTCCTGATATCACATTTCAACAATCTTGGTCTGAGTCCAAAATACCTGGACTTAATGTCGTGCCAAGCTTACCTTCTAACTAGAACCAAAAATGCCACTCAAGAAAGAATACTACAGAACAGTTTCCTAGAAAGCAGGGGGGGGGGCCGTAAATAAAAGAGGAGCCTGACTCTGCTTCTCACTTAGTTCAGGGAAACAGTTCTCTAATAAGGGAAATGAAGTAATGCTGGGGAAAGAAGCAACCTAGACCACAAAGTATTACAGATAGCTTTCTAGAACGTCTTCCTATATAGTGCAGCACCCAGTTGGGGCAGCAGACAGTGATTCTAGTTAAGGATTGGTGTTTGAACAGCAACATGTTTATGTCTGTGCTGCTCTCATGTGCTTTTCTTCCACAGACAAACAATGAGGATTCATCTTCTTCCAGCATGAACACTGAGCTAGAGACCTCAGCAGTGAAGTCTGGACCCAAGTTGGGAAGCTCCTTGCCCATGGTCGCAGGTGACTAAGTCATTGCAATGCCTCTCTAGACAATTAACGTTCTTCCCAAAGACCTCACTGACTGAAATGAGTTGAAAAATCCCTTCCTGTTGCTAATTTCTCCACACACACTCCCTGGTTTCATCCTTGTGTCAGAGCAGGAACAGCAGCTTCAAATCATTAACCTTTAGGACATGGAGCAGGAGCTGACTTGAGGCAGAACTCCTGCTCTTCATTGGAGGAGGAAGCATAGCCAGGTTGACTCTAGGGCTAATAAGACAGCTGCTCTGCGCCAAGAATGGTAACAGAGTTGTCAAAGCCACCTATTAATTTCACATGTTCTTCTTCAGCATTCAAACAGGCAGCAGACACTCAAGTTCGGTAGCGGCTTAATTAGCTTGTCATGCAATCCAACAAAGAACCAAATAACTGAAGATGAAAATTCTTTAAGCTTTAGGCCAGCCTTCTGCATTGGCTCCCATCAGCCCCTACCTGCTATAATAGCTTCCTCGTAGCTGAACAGGGAGATCAGAAAGATCACACTACCAGGGGGATATGGTCTGCAGCCGGCAGGAGATAGGGGAAAGTACTGCTCTGTTCCCTTGCGCTGTTGTCTCATTCTGGTCTGTACCTACTTTTTGGTAGCTCTATACATACTAGGAAGTCTAAGCAGTACAGTCCTGTGGTTGCACTATGCCTTGTTGTTTTCCAGATTCTCCATTTGCCCTGATCTTTTTATTCATAGGTAAGTATGACCCCTATATCTAACAGCCAAGAGCTAGCTCCCATACAGAAAGGATATCCACACAGTGCAGTTAAAATCTAGGGCAGGAGAAAAGAGCAAGAGTCCAGGAGCACCTTAAAGACTAACAAAATTTGTGGTAGGTTATGAGCTTTCATGAGTCAGTGCTCACTTCTTCAGATAACAATTTAGGGGTTTGCAAACCTGGGGGAATGCCCCAAGAGGAGAGCCTTTGCAGGTAACAGGGAGAAAGGAAGTCATAGCTGGTGCCAGAGGAGGGGGGAAATGATTTTCTTCTCCTCTGCAACTCCTCACAGGCCCACCCCCCATTATGCCAGAAAAATTTCCAAGGTTTTTGTTAAGGGACCTTAGATTTGGCAATCAGGAACATGCAAAGTAGCTTACTTAACGGTACTGTTCGAATAGCTGAAAAAATGGAAAGATTTGAATAGTGAGTAGACTGGAAAGGAAAGATTAGGTTTAGAATGGGAGTCAGTAAAGCAGGCTCAGAGATCTAGAAGCCAGGAGAGAGAAACAGGACATAACATTGGAAAACACACTGAAAACTCACTTTGAATGCCACGTAGTCAACCATCTTGTATGGTTTTCCAAACTTTCTCTGTTCTTCAATATCATCAGGCTAAAAACTCGGGTTTGGTTTCCACATTCTACACTGTGTAACAGAACAGGGACCCAGGGACATCTTTGCCTTAGGAGAGTCTCCCCCTCCCCCCCATGTGCAGTAGCTGCTA
>NW_015167060.1:256420-272240 GCF_001447785.1 Gekko japonicus
GGAAAGTTTTAGGTGGAAACTGCTTTTGGGGGGGGCTAGGAAGTCTCAACTGTGTATCCCTTGTCACTTTACTCTCTTAAAGCTGCTATTGCTGGAAGGAAACCGACATCCACAACACAGCTGCAAAAGCTCACATCATACGACTACAAGGACCTTTCATCCAAAGCTGTGAATCTGACACCCTGTTCACCTTATGTAAGTCAGCCAGAGCATCCAAGTACCCTGGAACGGTTTGGTAGCATCTTTACCCAGCCTCCCAAGAAAAAATCTAAGCCTCTGAAAGAAGAGAGGAGTCCAGAGGCAGCTGGTATTGCTACGGAGCCTTGGCCAGCATCTCTTCCTCTGCATGCTGCAGGACCCAGTGAAATCCCACCACGGGCGCAGACCCTCCACCCCTCTGCAGTGAGCCTGCATCAGACCACCAGCTCCCCCAGTGCCAGCTCCGCAACCAGCCACTTCCGCAGATGTCAGCTACGACTCCATAGGAGCTATCGCTCCTGCCTTAGATGTTTTGGCTTCAATTCCTGATACTGGGGTTTCAGCTCTGTCTCAAAACTCGCTTGCTGAAAAGGACTCATTGAAGTAGGCGGCTATGTACAAATTTACCATATTCAAACAATCTCTCTCTCACTCTGTGTATGAAACTGGTTTCTTTGGTGTTAAGGCGCTTCTGGCGAGATCAAGGGTTAATCATGGATCAGAAGATAGGTTTTTAAGTTAGAACTTTGGATCCCAGAATCAGAAAGCTGCATTGTTAGAAAGGGAAAGCCAAGAGAATATGACACTTCATGACAATGCCTGCCTGCGTACACTCACACACGTTCCACCTATGTTGTCCTTTCAGTGTTCACTTGCTTTAATGCCCTTTTTGCAATAAGCCAACAGCCTTTACATTACTGAAGAGCCCAAATCCCAGTTCCCATGCCACAATGGGCTTCAGTAAGGTGGAAGGTATCTATGCTCTTGGAGCCAGAGTGCAAGACATCAAGATGTGACTGCTGACTCTGCAGGGAGTTTCATGGCAGGAACTTAAGCAGAGTTTTGGCACACCAGAGAAGGGGAGTTTCACAGCAGAAACTTATGCAAATTTTGGCACACAAGAGAAGCAACCTTCCAGCAAGCTAACCAGATACCGATTCCCTAAGAGCTGTCTTTCTTAGGTATCAGCCTGAGCAAAAAGATGTCCAAAACAAGCTTTCATCCTTTGTCCCCCACCCTGCCATTACTACCCAGCCCTGGCTGGCAGAGGCGGGATGATTCAGTCACAGTCCTGCTGCTTAGTCTTCAGTTTATTAAAGTGTAGGTAAAAACAAGTGAATTCTTCCAGCAAAGACTATACTGTCTTCAGGTAAGTTGAGATAGCATCCTTCTGAATGGCAGGCTGCACAGCGCCTCAGCTGATTTGTGCTCGCCAACAGCTTTGCATTCATTGTCACCTTACAGTATCCACACAGGACAGGCAATGCCCTGCATATACCTGTCGCCTCATGTGACTCCTCGGCCTTCTTTTTAACCATCTGATCCACAGGCATCAATGCCCTGCTGTTAGTTCCTGCGGGGAGACCTGTCTTCTGTGGGTTCAGCTGCAATCCTGGCAACCGGCTGCTGCTGCAGTAACACAGTAGGCAGTCTGTGCCGTGAGCGCCTCAGCCAAAGGCACACCAGGGTGTCTCACTGGGGTCACATTCAAGCAAGATGTTGAGGACTGTGC
This sequence comes from Gekko japonicus, assembly GCF_001447785.1. NCBI lineage: Eukaryota > Metazoa > Chordata > Lepidosauria > Squamata > Gekkonidae > Gekko > Gekko japonicus. Next base: position 258,132 of record NW_015167060.1, read on the forward strand.
AGGGAGCTCCTGCCACAGTCAACGGAGTCCGTGATTCTACTCTGTACTGCAGGTTGGTCAAGCCTCCAGTACGATCCACCTTGAACTGCTCCTGAATGGAAACAAAAATGCCACTATTATTCACAAAACTCTAGAGCAGATGAAAGGGTACCACTATGAAAAAGCTAAAAGGAAAGGGTAAGAAAAATGCAAGGAGGAGAGCAAGCCCAGGAGGAGGAGGAAGTGTCATAAAGAACAGAAGCAGAGGCTCAGAGCATGGCTATGGCAAAGGGGAGGAGGTCTACAGTTATCATAATCAAGGGCCCCAGAATTCTGCATTTAAAAAATCCATAATTTTGCCATGTTGCAAATTGGAATGACTTGTGCAAATCAAGTTTACATAAATTCACTTAGGATGATTCACACAAAGCAAATGATTGCACCAGTTGGTTTCTGCAGGGCCTTTAGCAAATTTAGGAACCCTTTGTTGGTGATGTTTAAAGAATAACAGGGAAGAAATTGCACTGGGGCTGTTGCACTGAGTTAACATGTTCTGGCTATTGGAACCCCTTCTCAGACTTTCCTTATTTTCAGAAAAAAACTGCTATAATATTTTAATTTCAAACCCCCCACTAACCCTCAAAAAGGTTATGCTGAAGATTATGCGACCTCCATAAACACAAGGCATGTGGGACAGGGGCTGTAGTAAAAGATGGAAATTGGCTGACAGTAAACAGAAAAACTGGCTGGACCCAGCTTAATTCTGTGTGATACAGTCTTGCGGATGTCCTGCTTTGAAATAGTAAATATGCAAATGTCTTTTAAATATAAAGAAATCAGTGTATATATTTGTAACATGCTGAGCCAAAATAGTGGGGACACAAGGTGGAGGCACCTTTTGTGAATGTCCCTACCCCTGCAAAAATTAACCCAACCCACTCCCAGGGGATTTTGTGCAAATTATTTCATTGGACATGGATTATTGGAGAAAGAAGGTCCCCCTCTCCCTGCCCATTCAGCCTGCCTGGACCATTCCAGTACCTGGAATCCAGGCAATGATTCCATTATGATCTGCTTTACAGCCCCAATCACCATTTTCCCCTTCAAATCAGCCTTCCCCTGGTAACAATACTATGTAGTGCAATCCTAGACTTTAAACCCGATGAAATCAGTGGGCTTAGAAGCATGTAATTCTGTCTAGGAGGGCACCCTATATCACTTAGCCGGCTGACCATGTGACAGTGTTGCTATTACTAAGAAAGGTAAAAGGTAAAAGGCACCTTCATGCAGTGACCCTTGTGAGGGCAGAAAAGCAGGATATACATTTTGTAAGACAAAATAAATGGCGCTGAAGCAGCAGCCAAATAGAGCTGCAAACACTGGCCAATAGATATGACAACAGTAATCATTTCGTATCTTTCAGGAAGCTTTTGTGCCAGAATTATTTACTTTGAGAATATTTTAACCATATTAACTTGCTCTAAAGATTCCCAGAGTTTGCATAAACTCTGCAGTTAGAACTATGAGTTTGCATTTATGTACTTCATACACATGCAGTCCATTTAATTTTTTTGTAAATTCTAAAGGAGAGAAAGCTAGTACACAGGATTGCCAGGTCCAATGTCCACGCTGTTGGGCGGTGAGGGAAATTTCCGGGAGCGGGATGGAGTGACACACTGATGTCATTCAGAAGTAACGCTCTCATTTTTGGGCAAAACTCTATGGTAAAATTGGCATCAAACCGTAGAGTTTTGCCCCAAAACCAGAGCATTGCTGTGTGACGTCCCTGATGCGATGACATTACTTCTGCATGATGTCAGCGTGTCGAGGATGTGTGCAGCAACATCATTGTTTGGGGGTGGGATTCCCCCGCCAGCCTAATGGCTGGCAGTGGACAGAAGCCCCGAAAACCAGGGGATCCCCCGCTCAGAACTGGGGAATGGCAACCCTATACACAGGGAATACTGGGAAGAAATTATAGAGGCGAAGGGACAGGAACTGGAGATGACATCAATGGCAAAACATGTTCTCTGGTTTCTAGCATTCATTCCTTATCTAACTTGGCTTTTACCTATAGCCATGAAGGACTGAAATGTGCGCTTTAAGTTACTGCTCAATATTATCGCGATTTTGCAGAAACAGTCTGGGTCTACATTAGAAGCTTTGTTCTGTAATTTTCAGAGCACATTTCCTGTGCCCTCTGGTTGCTTGCGAAGAACAGAACTTTTCCTGTGCCCTCTGGTTGCTTGCGAAGAACAGAACTTTTCCTGTGCCCTCTGGTTGCTTGCGAAGAACAGAACTTTTCCTGTGCCCTCTGGTTGCTTGCGAAGAACAGAACTTTTCCTGTGCCCTCTGGTTGCTTGCGAAGAACAGAACTTTTCCTGTGCCCTCTGGTTGCTTGCGAAGAACAGAACTGAGCAAAAAGAACTGCTAACTAAACAAACAGCTCAAACAGAAGTAATAATCAGGGAACAGTGCAAGGCATGCGACAGTATTCCACAAACTCCACATCTTCTATTCACTGATGGGCCAGAAGAGAAATGCCCACCTGCTTCTGGGAAGCAATGCGCTTCTGGTCTCTCTTGCGCCACGCTGGGTCATGCAGGTGTTGGAAGGTCTTATATCCACTTGTTATCCCTGAGGGCCGGAAGAGCTGAAATAAAATAGCAGAGCCCATGTGTACCATTTGTCTGATGACAGGCATCTTAGGGGTTTTTTTGGGGGGGGGGGTTTGGGACAGGCATCTTCGTTGTATGCAGAAATCTCACTGCAGTGCAGAGGACCTGTCTAAACAATATACTTCTATGGGAAGAGGTGAGTAGGGTTCAGGGAGCCCTGAAGACCAAGTGTTGTCCCGCCCTGCCCCACCTCCAGTGAGAGGCATGTGGCATTCTTACTTGAAGTCCAGCCCCTTTGATACGACGGTAGAATTCATCATCCTCCCGGCCCCAGCCCCAGAAGCGGTTGGACATTCCATTGCACTGCAACGACAGCAAGGCTGCTGTTAAGCATTTCACTTCAACAAACATGCTGTCATCTTTACAAAGGCACAGCCTGCACAATTATGTTAAAACTCTTCAAGATGTGGGTGGTGCTCTTTATGACCAAAGACAGTCAACACAGCGTATCAGGACTAAGCAAGCAGGCTGGCTTTCCCAAATGCTGCTCCCCCAAATAGAGATAAATAACAGATATTTTCCGAGCAAGAATGTCAGGAGCTGCCCCTCCAAGAAAAGGGAACAACTTGAGCCTCACCATTCGGTAGTGCTGCTTGGTGAGCAGCAGGATGCCACCCACGTAGGTGCTATAGTGGTAGAGAGGATGAAGCTCAGGTGATGCCACATGGAAAGGGCCAGAGGCTGGGAAGCTGTAGTCCAGTTCCTCATTGAGAGGCAGCAAGTCCACGTCATGCATGGCAATGTAGTCTGTGTCATTGCCACTCTCCAGGAAGCCCACATTGATCAGAGATGCTCTGTTAAACCTGCCCAAGACACCAGGGTAAGCAGATTAGCCCCTGAACCCATGGTCCGTGTTCCAGGCACAAAATTCTACCCAGCTATTATTATGAATCAAAAGTATTCAGCTACGCATCCAGCCATTAGTATAGCAAAAGTCTAGAACTCCATGCTAATCCTTGGTTTCCATAATTAGATCAAATTATCCAACTCTGCAAAAATCACTATCTGCCCGTATATATTTTGTTTTGTGCCCCCATAATCCCCCCCATTTAGGCTTTTCAGAATTCCCCCCCCCCCCCGGGGACTGGCATGATGCTGAGCCATGAAGGGAAGGACATTAACTGACAGCCATTTTCACTGGGTGACCCCCAAACTCTGTTATTATGGGGAAGCAGTTCGAAAGCAAGAAATTGCAAGTAGATAAATAGGTACCACTTCGGTGGGAAGGTAACAGCGTTCCGTGCACCTTGGTGTTTAGTCATGCCGGCCACATGACCACGGAAACGTCTTCGGACAGCGCTGGCTCTTTGGCTTTGAAACGGAGATGAGCACAGCAACCCTAGAGTCGGATTCGACTGGCTTTCGAGCAAGGGAACCTTTACCTTTACCTAGATAATTCTAAAACTAAAAGTCTCTAAATGCTTTAGCCTTTCGGTACAGGAAAAGGGTTCCAAGCACTTAATATCTTTAGCTACCCTTCTCTGTACCTCTTCCAGCTCTGTGTGTTTGGGCTGCTGTTTGTTTTTTTGAGATGGGGTGATCAGCTGGAATGGAAAGATGACAGAGCAAATCTGGCACATCCACTGAAGAACTGTAGAGGGCTCTAGAAAGAGTTAAGTGTGCAAAGAAACGAATCTTATCTATATTTAAACAACAGCCTAAAGCTTCCACCCCTGCACCGGTCTCCTAAACAATTTCTCCACAAGCTCTATAATGTGGGGAAAGAGAGGGCTAATAATATGGGATTATGTGTGCATGATGTTTTATTATAGTGGTGGCAAAGACACAGTGCCTTTGGGGGGGGGGAAGCTGCATGATCTTTAAACTCAATTATCCCCCAAGCAGAGTTAATTGCTGAATTTAGCTCTATGTCATGCATATGTTATACATGATAGATGGAAGGGGGTGGTATTCAGAAAAAAGGTTACCCAGCTTTTTTATAAATTACTTGTTCCTCAAATTTTGCATGTCAATAACTGAAACACAGTCATGTTAACATCATCCACAATGTGGCTGAGCACTTAATAAAGTCACTTTGTCACCTTCCCACCTATCTAGTACTGTATAAGTCCCCAAATTCCCTGGTCTATAGACAGTTTATAAGCAAAACCATGCTTTTGCTTACTTGGGCTATATGAACACCAACAGCTTTTCAAAAGATCTGCTATCAACTACACAAGAAGGGTACACTGTGCACAGGATGTGCTGCAACTAACCACCAGTTGTGTTCTGCTTCCTGAGTTTATCCTGCGAAAGCACCCCCCTCCCCTCTCTGTCACACACACAAACATTTTGCATCATTGGCATGTGCATTCGATCTTTCAGCCTGGCTATTCTAAGCAGGCGGGACATTTCTTTTTTTAAAAAAAGGCCAACTAAAATGGCTGGGTGAACATGCAAGGATCCATGTGCAATAGCACAAATTCAGCGTCAATATGTTACAAAACAACAACACATGCTGTATCTGGAGTACTGGAAGAGGCGGAGTCAAAACAGAAACCTTTATGGAAGGAACTGGGAGAGACAAGCAAGAGAAAATGGAATGAGGGACAAACTGGAAAAGTGATGGTGTGCACATAGTCTTCGGTGAAGCAGAAAATGTCAGATACGCCTTTTGCTTTCTAGGATGTATTTGAATCACATGGAAGTGTTCTTTGCGGAACACACGGAAGGGGAGCGGTGGCACAGTGGGTATATCCCACTGTCTTAACATCTGAACTGTGTTGGTTCAAGCCCTGCGCTGGTGTGAGCAGCCAGCCTGTTGTCCCCAGCTCATCATCCACCCAGCGATTCGAAAGCTTCGGTGAGTAGATAAAATGGGAACCACTCCTTAGAGAGAGTGGGCACGCCAATCTCCATTGTGGGAGGGTGTTCGCTGACCGTCGGACGTCCTGGTCAAGGCTTGGAAAGCGAAACAGCTTCTCGGCTACAAAAGAATCCCTGCAATGGATGTTCTGGCCAGGTGGTGGCAGTTTGGCGATTGACATATGGGTCCTGAACAAACAGCCATGTGGAAAATGACGGAGCCAAGCCAGAAGACGGCAGTGACGGCGCGTGCAATTAAAAATGAATATATGTTGTCTTCCCTATCCCCTACAAACATTGTTAGTCCCTTGTCTATATTGAGTAACTGTACATCGCTTTGAGCCCACTGGGGAAAGCGATTAATAAATGGAAAGTATTATTATTATTATTATCCTGCACCTTTGTGGTCTTTGAAGGTTACTTCCAGACAGGTTTTGCCCAGGGTTGGCATCCAGGCCAAAGTGGCTGTTTTTGCAGCATTCACATAATGCCATCCCCCAGTCATCCACTTTCCATGTTTTCCCCAGCTTTGCTGCAATCTTTCCTAAACCTTTTGTTGTTCAGTCGCACAGTCGAGTCCGACTCTTTGCGACCCCATGGACCAGATCACGCCAGGCCTTCCGGTCTTCCGCCATCCTCTGAAGTTTGCTCAATTTCATGTTCGTTGCATCTATGACACTGTCTAACCATCTCATCCTTTGCCGTCCCTGTCTTCTTTGACCTTCAATCTTTCCTAGTTTGGTGTAAGATTTTTTTTTTTAAATGTCACAGTCAAATAATGTTTTTATGCCATGTAGATAGGAACGTGTATTTTTGCAGGTCTTACACCCGTTGGCACCATTTTCTTTCATCTGCCCTTCTGTGACTGCGCCCCCACCGAGGGCTCTTGGGGAGCTTTTCTATTAAATTAGCAATTGACATATTGCTAAAGCATTGTAATGGTATAACAATCTAGATGTCCGAAAATGAAAATTACATCTCTCTGAGAGTTGCCAAAGATATCTCAGCTGCAATAAAAATTCAAGCTGTTGCCATTAATTCAGTGCCTAGTTAAGTATGCAGTGATTCTGTGACTATTCTTAATTTTAATTTGATATTTTAAATTATGTATTCAATATTGGCTTCTTCCTAAAATGCTGAATGTTCCTTTTTCTCATGTATTTCAATTATTGTTTTATTATTTTTTCTAAAAGGCTATGTGGTATGTAAACTTCCTTGAATAAATGAATGAATGAAATAACATGCTACTAGTTACTCTGAATCCCAGCTTTCATTTAAAAAAATGCCCAGCCCTTTTCGTTGCATAGGTATGCCATTTCCTTTCTATCTCTGCAAAAAATGGAGCTAGAGACTTATTAAAGTGTAAACACATACATTATCAACATACAGCAATATACATGGATAATCCGTACAATTACAGAAGAAGCAGTACACATTTAATTCAAAGTCTAAGTAACAAGATGCATTTGTAAGATAAATAATAAATTGTAACTTTCAACTTCTAACTTTATTCCCGATTCTCCTGTTCATTCCCAGATACCCTTAGAATATAGAAAACTGGTGCTTTTTCTTGAACAGACACACTCTGGATTATACGTTTAGAATTGTTCGGGATAGTAACTATAGGTGCTCTTTCTTTCTTGGATTAATTTTGACTCAATCTCCTCTTTTATAACCACTTAATGTAGTCATTCCAGGCAGGTGAAATGAATTTCTCTTTTGACAAAGACTCCAAAATTGGATACCATTTAGCATTAAATCTAGAATTAATAGGAGTTCTACTGTTTCTTTTATGTTTATCTGTGATACTCTCCATAATGAATTGGTCCCACAACTTTCTGAACCATATTTGAATGCTTGGTGGGGATAGATCCTTCCAATATGAGGCTATGGAAAGTCTGGCCGCATAGAGCATTGTTTCAAGTGTTTCTTTATGATGATGTTGGGCTATTTCTTGGGGCCATAATCCTAAGAATAAATGTTCTGGTTTTAAGGGGACCTCAATATCTAGGATGTGCTTGATGTTGTTTAATACCTCTAGCCAAAATTTCTGAATTTTCTCGCATTTCCAAAAACAATGGGCAAATGTTCCTTCTTGTTTGCATCCCTTCCAGCAGTGAGGGGGGTATTTGGAAGATATACGTGACAATCGCTGAGGTGTCAAGTACCATCTAGTTAAGATTTTGAACTTGTGAAGGTCCATTGGTAAAGAGCGAGGAGTGCTGCCTCTATTTGCCCAGATTTTGTGCCATGCAACCTCATTAACAGTGAGGTTGCATTCTTGTTGCTAGGCAGATATTAGCTTTCTTTCCACCGTTTTCCTTTTCACCTTTCTCCTTCTCTCTTCCTCCCTCATCTATTTGCTTTTTCTTTCTTTCTCCCTCTCTCTTCCTTCCTTCTTCCCCCATTTGCTTTCTTTCAGTTTCTCTCTTTCTCTCCTTTCTTTCCACCTCTTTCATTCCTTTCTCCCTTCCTTCCCCCTCCCTGCCCATTTATTTGTTTTCTTTCTCTCCCTTTTTCTCTTTCTTTCTACCTCTCCCTCTTAGACAAATATAATAGCAAACAGATAAATATCATTGGACAAACAATTATCATTATCAATATCTGTTTTTACCCCTTTTGTTTTTATTTTTGGCAGTCTCATGTAATGTTAATAAAAAGCAAATCTGTGTATTTTTCAATACAAATGTGTGCAATATTTGTTCATGTCTTGCGGCTCACAAATATGTTTTTATTGTTATTTTATTTTTCCAATTTATACACCGCCCTCCCCGCCAGAGCAGGCTCAGGGCGGCTTACACGGGGTAAAATACATAATAACAATCAGAATCTCCATAAAACATTTAAAAACAGTTCATTAAAACAATACGATATTAAAGTGCTCTAGCTATGTTATTTGATGTCATATCAATGGCGTTACCACATGAGTGCATTCCATAAGTTGTTTAAGTATACAGCTCACTGATCTTCCTCAGATATGATTGGCGCGCACAGGCTGTCGGCAACCAACCAGGGACCCGGCTCTACAGGTTTCAGTTGTTATTGATAGTGGTGGCAGCTCCTAGTTAAAAGCCTGGTGGAAGAGCTCTGTCTTGCAGGCCCTGCAGAACTGTAAAAGGTCCCGCAGGGCCCTGATCTCTTCCAGGAGCTCATTCCACCAGTGCGGAGCTGCCACTGAGAAAGTTCTGACGTTTAGTACAAAATTAGAGTCCAGTGGCACCTTTAAGACCAACGAAGGTTTATTCAAGGTATGAGCGTTTGTGTGCAAGGCACACTTTTTTTCAAATACATTGGAATGGTGTGTAAGGTTCAAACTTATAGACAGGGAAATTAACATGTAACATGATGATGTTTAAAATATGCAAAGTTTGGCCACCCCTGCTCTAGCAATATGTCAACTGCAGCTCTTAAAAAACAACACACAAAAAGCCCTCTGGTGGTGAGAAAGGAAATGGCAGCTATAAGAAGCTGGTGCAAGGAAACTGCACAGAAAATTCCTGCATTCACAGTGGCAATGAAAGCTACACAGAGAATTGCCACTATGTGGAAGTATATCAAGTGAAACTCCACAGCATGAACACTGGAGCTGATTTCTAAATAATTCTAGCTCAAATTAAACTCAAGGTCTGCAAACCACCCCATGTAGAATGGTAAGTAACATTGTACAAATGAGAGAGCTGGGATTCCAGTACAGCAGCACCTTAAGAGACCCATAAGACTTTCAGGGTATAAGCTCATTAGAAAAGGGAGCTTTGACTTTCAAAAACATATACCCCCAAAATCTTGTTTGTCTCTAGGGTGCTTCTGGATTTGAATCTAGCTCTTCTACTGCAGACGAATACGGCTACCCTCCTGAAATACAGATTACAAAGAATAAATAGCAGAATTGTTAGGACATGCCCCAACAGAATAAATTGCCCCAACAGAGTATTATTGAGGAAAAAACTAATGCTTTCGAATGACAGCTCCCACCTTGTTCTTCATATGCTTTCCTAAGGCTTGAAAAGTAAAAAGGCCAGCTTATATGGCTAAACGAATCAAACAGTTTGGTGTAGTGGTTGTGCCAGTTTGGTGTAGTGGTTAAGTGCACGGACTCTAGTCTGGGAGAACTGGGTTTGATTCCCCACTCCTCCACTTGCACCTGGCTGGATAACCTTGGGCAAGCCGTAGTTCTGATAAGAGCTGTCCTTGAAAAAAAAAGCAGTTTCTGTCAGAGCTCTCTCAGCCCCACCTACCTCACAGGGTGTCTGTTGTGGGGAGGGAAAGGGAAAGGAGCTTGTAAGCCGCTCTGAGACTCCCTTGGGTAGTGAAGGGTGGGGTATAAATCCAATCTCTTCTCATCTCTTCTTCTTCTCAAGTGTCAGAAAACAAGATATGCTGGTTGGGAATATTGATATTTTAGAAGGACTGAATCTACCTGTCCTAGATGGATAAAGGTTGGCTTTGTCATAGCAGAGTAAGAGCTTGGGGGGATGGGGGGGGTCATGGACCCTGTCTGGCTCTTTGAAAAGCAGATAGGCATGGTGGCTAAGATCAGCTTCTATCAGCTGCATTTGATTTGCCAGCTTTCTCATTACCTAGACTGAGCTGACATGGCTACACTGATCCATGCTTCTGTAACTTCATGGTTGGATTACTGCAATGTGCTCTGTATGTGGCTGCCCTTGAAGACAACCCAGAAACTACAGCTGGCCCAGAATCAGGCAGCCCAACTGATGTCAGGGGCTAGTTGCAGGGAACATATCTGACCCATTTTGAAACAGCTTCATTGGAGGAGGAGGAGATTGGATTTATGCCCTGCCCTTCACTCAGTGTCTCAGAGCGGTTTACAATCTCCTTCCCCCCCCCCCACAACAGACCCCCTGTGAGGTAGGTGGGGCTGAGAGAGCTCTTGAGAGAACTGCCCTCTCAAGGACAGCTCTGAAAGAACTTGTGATCACAGCATGAACACTGGATCAGCTGCATACAGGGGAGTGGGGAATCAAACCCGGTTCTCCCGGATTAGAATCCGCACTCTTAACTACTACACCAAACTGGCTATTGGCTGCCAAAACCATTGGCTGCCAGTCTGTTTCCAAGTTCAATTCAAGGTGCTGTTTATGACCTTTAAAGTCCTTCACAACCTAGGATCCACATATTTGAAGGACCACCTCCTTCCATATGTCCCTCTGGGCCAACCACAGTAATCAGGCAGCCACCTGGTGCCTATCCCACCACTTAAGGCCTCTTCCATTGTGGCTCCAGCTCTGTGGAATGGGCTCCCTGAAGAGTGAGAGAAGCCCCTTCCTTGGAGATATTCAAGAGGTTCTTCAAGGTCGGCCTGTTTGCCAGGGCTTTTGAGGGGGGTTGAATAGCAGGCATCTTTTAAGGGGGGGGAAGGGATTTGGGGCTTTTTTATTTTATCTTTGGTTTTATCTGGAGATGTTTTAACTATTATTGTAAACCACCTTGAATCAAGAGGAAAGGCAGGATATGAATGTTTTAATAAATGAATAAATAAATAAATATTACTCTTGGTCTAAAGAAAGGAACACAAGCAGAGCCAGAGTAACTCACTTGGGAATTACACATCTCTGAGACAGAAAGGGAACACAGGAAAGTTAGTCCTTTTTGGGATGTCTACTAGAATCCAAGAAATGCTTCAGTAAGAGTGACCCGAGACAGTCCTTCCTTTTCCTACCCCAATAATGTCATAGTTACATTATTTACAGCTCACCATTCTCACTGAGACTCAACATGAATTACCAATTTAAGAAATCTAATAGGGCTAGGAATTGTAGAAATTTGAAATAAATCTGTCATCTGAACAAAGCATAAGTATTCACCATAACGTGTTGAACAATTCAAAACATGGTATTATGTTAGTAGAAGCACAATACATTTTCCAGGGCCAATCTGTTGTGATGTAGCACTATTCCCTTTACAAAAATTCCCACCCAAACAATTCTGTTTTACAAAGTTTGTGAAATGGCAGGAACATAGCAACCTTCCTGACCTCTTCAGGTAGGCCACGCCACAGGGCGGGGGCCCCTACAGAGAGGGCACATGTATGGATGGTCGTTGATCTTGCCCATCAGCAGAGTGGCATTTGCAGAAGGCTCTGTTCAGATGAGCAAAGCTGTTGCGGCAGGACAAAGGTGGAGAGGCAAATATGAGCATCCAAGGCTATGAAGGACTTTGTATGTGATACCCAATAGCTTGAAGTGAGCTCGGTAATGTGGGAAGAATATTTGGAAATATAGTTGGTTTGGGTCTAAAATGAAACTATACTATCCCTTTCTTGTACCTGTGGTCAATGAATAGTTATAGTTTTGTTAGCTACACTAAGGCTAATACCCTTAAGCCTTTGTATATCCTTTTTGGTCAAGTAGAAACCTCTTAGACTTCACGGAGACAGAAGAGACCTTACATTCCATTCTCAGGACCAATATCATCATCATAGGTGATAGGTAAATCATCATAGGTGATAGAAATCCAAGACCTAAAGTCAGGCCATGCATCTAACAGGAAGACTCTTGTGGTCAAAAGAGCTATCAATTAGCAATGCAATTACACCCTGAGAAACCAGGTTTCACACACCCCCATTGACATCTTAGCAATAACACGAAGTTTCTGTGTTATCTCTCATGCAGGAACATAAGAGAACATCCTGACAAGATGTGACTCTGGGTTGTAGTGCAAAATGTAAATTGTTATCTGTCTTGTTCTGTAAACAAAATGTGCTTCGCTGGAATGTGGAAAGCAATCTCCAGTCAACAGTGGGGCCATCAAAACCCTGACTGATGTCAAACTGATGTAATTAGTAAGTGTAACCATTCTTAAGCAACCCTTTGATTAATGTGTATAAAGCTGGGCTTCTCTCAAGGCATCTTCGCTCACTCTTGGAATCTTGAGAGAAATGCTGTTTCTCTGAGCTTCACAGAGTGGCCTGGAGGCTTAAAGGAAAAGGGAAACTTAGAACTTACATTGTCTGTCTTATCTCAGAAGTTTGCTTATTTTAGAACATAGTAATTACTTTGTATTGTGCACCCAGCTTCAGCACCTGGCTGGCTGAGTGCCTAGGCATTTTAACCTTCATTAACCCTAAATAAAGAAGTGCTTCTTTGGATTTTAAGAGACCTTGCCTTTGTGTCTCTGTCAGTAGTTATATGTGGGTTTAGCATACATTCTTTTACAGCCTTGGTTGGACAGTATCATAGATGCAATGAGCATGAAGTTGAGCAAACTTCAGAGGACAGCGGAGGACAGGAGGGCCTGGCGGGATCTTGTTCATGGGGTCGCGAAGAGTCGTACTCGACTGTGCGACTGAACAACAACAACAAAATTACCTTGTATTGTGCACCCAGCTTCAGTGTCTGGCTGGCTGAGTGCCTAGGCATTTTAACCTTCATTAACCCTAAATAAAGAAGTGCTTCTTTGGATTTTAAGAGACCTTGCCTTTGTGTCTCTGTCAGTAGCTATATGTGGGTTTAGCATACATTCTTTTACAGCCTTTGGTAAGGGTCAACACCTAGACTTAGATCCGAAGGTATGTGGATGACATGCATTCAGACACATGTAGCCACATCCCACTGCAGCATGGATGTAACATGCATGGTCTGCCTAGCTCTCAATAATAATAACCATTCTGCTGCATTCTGCATGGCCTGAAGTCTCAGAGCTAATTTCAAGGGAAGACCTATGTAAGCATGCATTTCAGTCTTGATGTCACCATGGCATGGATGCAGATGGTCAGACAGGCTGAGTCAAGGTAGGGGTAGCCATTTTCCAGGCTAAACTAAGTTGGAAAACAAGCATTTTTTGTAGCTGTATTAATTTGCTTCTCTAATAGTAATGCTGGGTCTATAACCCCTAGCCTCTTGAGTCACCAAGGGTCAGCTGACCCCCATCAAAAGTGGGGAGCACAATGTCATTTAAGACCTCAGGCTTCTGAACCAACATTACTTACACAAAGTTGCAAAAGGAACATACCAATTCTAGAATAAAGAACAGTTAGAACCAGTGTTCCCTCTAAGCTAAGTTAGTGTGAGCTAGCTCACAGCTTTTTAGCCTCTGGCTCACACATTTTTGTTTTAGTTCAGAAAGGATGGCTCCAGAGCAAACTAATTTATGCAGCAGCCAAATCGCTTGCTCACAACTTTAATACCAGTAGCTGACTTCTGGTTTGTGGATTGGCGATGGTGGTCGCTCTCCCCGGACCTCGGGGGAGCGATTAGCACACCAGCGGCATGGAGGGGTGTTACCTCAAGCGGCACCCCCACGGAGCCTTTGTGATAGGCTCCAGGCCAGAGGGCTTTTGAGGGCTAGCCTCTTTGACGGCTCGATGCCGGAGAATCGAGGCTTCCCTCTGCCCTGACGGTCCTGCCATTGTGTGGCCTCCGGGCACAAGCTAATTCGACCGGGACAAGTGTGGGAGATCGAGCGGAATAACGAATGATGTGAGCAAGGTCAGAGAGATGACCAACAATGAACGTGAGTTCTAAGTAAACGGACTATTTTAAAAAACGAATCCCCCCCCCATGGGAAAAGCGGAGCGCAAAGAGGGACACCTCTCAAGTGCATGGACAGATAAACATATCGAAGGGGGAAGGGAGGAAATAAATAGCGAGTTTATTTTGAGAGACTTACTTGAGTGCCGATAGTGAAG
>NW_015167060.1:273048-273343 GCF_001447785.1 Gekko japonicus
TTAGAGATAGAAAACCGAAATAAGGGCAGAAGGACTCTGAAAATAGCCTTTTGAAGTAAAGATGCTCAAAAAGTTCTCTCATAATAACTAACATACTAACACAGAAGCTGTGAAAAACAAGAACTTTACAAGTATATTGTGTTACTAACACTTTAATTACTATTATTTAGTTTAACACGGATGTGATCTCCCTCTCTTGGGTTTTTAGTTAGTGTGGGTCAGGGGAAGAAATCAAACGTACAGGGTTCAAGTTCACCCATACCTCACAGTACCTGTAATGATCCACCTGGTTGAG
>NW_015167060.1:273368-309590 GCF_001447785.1 Gekko japonicus
CCTGCTGAGGAAGCGATGCATGTGTGGTACAAAGGTGAGTAGCTCTTCAAAGCGCTCACGGAAGGGCACTAACACGGCCAGCCGGTGGGGTCCCCATGAAGGGTCATCAGGAAGCTGAGGTAGAGGCTCAAGCATGCAGGGTTTCCCAGGTACTGTGGCCTGAACGCCTCGATTTCTGGCCACGTCTCCCGAGCAACTGAGCTGGAGCCACAACAGGGAGAGAAAACCCAGCAAAAGCACAATAAAGAAGAGTTGAAAGAGGGAGCATTTCCAAGGCAGGATGCCCAGCAGCCGGCAGGACCTGAAACAAAATCAGAACAAGGTAACACAGCAGAGTGAGACTGGATGAACTTCTCTGAAACAGCACGAAAGGAGACAAGCTGCTATAGAATTCCTCAGAAGTAGTACAGCCTACCCATCCAGATGCCACTCTTTGGCATCAAGAACTTCACCAAGACTATTATTGTAATATGCAAACAAGTAGCCTGAACTGAACGGATGTGGAAAAATATCAATAAACTTTTATATAGATTCTAAAGTGCTTCACATATCATTATTGTAACCCTGACAAAACCTCACTGTAGTTCATTGTCATTCCCTTACTGTGGATATCAGGCAGCGGCTCAGCTAATTTACAAAATGAGTTCAAGCCTGAAGTGAGGTTTGAACTAGGAACTCCACAGTTTACACTCTTAACCACTTCTTTCCGTTCATGTTCAACAGAAATGGGATCCTTATGCCAGGTATATGCAGTACAGGATGTAGGGACTCATGCCTGCCTCTAAATTACATCCCCTAATCTGAAAACTCTCCCTCCACATGTGGCAAGTGGCTAGGGTTACTCAGAAAAGAATTCTAGTGTGAAAATACTGAACTGGGAGTCATCAAGACTCAACATCCTCTCTTTCCCCCAAGCCTGAACACGAGTTTCCTCACTCATTGTAGGTACAAACTGCTCAGTATGACTCACTCTTTACTAATTAGCTAATTAGTTCTATGTATCATGTTTCACAGTTCACCTTCCTTGATTAGTTAGGTCAGTCCCATTCTGGCCATTCTCAGCAGTTAGGACTGGCCCTCACCCACTCTGAATTGACCAATTTCTCTTTAACTGTTTCAAACTGGTTTTCCCTTGTAACATCTCCCCATTCCCACCCTTCTGTTATTTAATTCAGAAGACAGGGAAAGACTCGGAGATAACACTATATTACTATTTCTTTAGCCCAAAGCCAGTTAAATTTAAATGCTAATGAGGAGGCTGGGGGAGAAGAGAGGTTCTAGCTACTTTTCCACTCCAGTTTTCTGTTCCCACCCCTCTCCACGGAAATGTTCCCCAAGCTTTCTCTTTTCCTCGTGACACCCCTCCAACACTGGCCTTTCCTTCTCCTACTCTCATGCAATGTTTTAATTCCTCCTGTAAGAATGAATGGCAGTAATTTACCTATGCAGGAAAAAAGCGAAAGGATGCACTGGCGACACAGTTAAAGAAGGCGATAAACTTGATCCTGGTGACCCACGCCTGTTTTCATCGCCATGGCACCCCTATCATTGGTTCTCTTGGTTTGTCACTCTAATGTGCGACGGGACGTAGGAGCGGGGGGAGAAACAGAAAGATCTCAGAGTCTAACATCGGGATTTAAAACAAACTATGTCGAGCCGTGATAGAAACGGAACCGTTAGCACTTCTCTCTACAACAGGATCACCAGACTACTTCCCACCCTACTTTCTCGATCTCCCGTAGTTTTCCTTTTGTCTAATCCCCTCCCCGTCCATATATTTACCCGCTGCCCGCTCGTCGATACATAGCTTTGCGTCTTGAGGGGAACATCCTGCTGCCTCCCCACCGGGTCTCCCCGCCCGGCAGGGACACGCTGGCTTGGACACCAAGCTCGGCGATTACTGTGTTCCTCTAGAAACGCTTCCCTCACTGGCTGTTCCGTCTCATTCTCGTTCCTAGGCGGGTATGCTAGTTCCTCTCTTACAGACATAAGCGTCTGAAAGGGCGGACTGTATCCACGGCCGTTTATGTTGTAGTAAATTTGTTTTTAAGTGCTACCAGCCTGCTTATTCTCACTACAACAGATTGATATGGCTACTTCTCTGAAGCAGACTTGCACATGGCCAGGCTGGAATTGTAACAGAGATAGGTGATCAGAGAAGCCCTTCTAAGGAACTCTAGGACAGTGGTAACGAGGGATATAAATTAGACTTGAATGGAAACTTAAAGTTGCAGATAGATTTTTGTTTAAATTCACTTCCATTTGCCAATTACCAAAATTTCAGTGCAGATACCTTTTCACGCTGCTGTGTTATAAAGCTGAAAATAACTTGCAATGTAATAAAGCCACTACTCAATTTTTGAAGGAAAGATCTTTAATATTTTTTCATTCTTTGTTACAGTAACAACCAGGCTAAAATGGCCTCAAAATAAAATAAGCATGCCACCATCCTTTGGAACTGGCCCTTTGTCTGACAATAACCGTTTAGTTGCCAGACTCCCAGAGTTTGTAGTCCAGCATTTTCACACATTTCACCTGTGCTTGGTCATATAAGAATGCCAGACCCCTTGGTTTGAGTCCTAGGAGCAAAATCAAGGTAATTTCACAGTCCTTGTGGTACACAGCCAGAATACTAGAAGTCTGGATGGTGTCGTTTGTGACACAGATCCAAGTTATCCCAAATGCTTAGTTACTGTAAAAGCTTTAAAACACACACACATACATGAACTCCAGGCATTGCCCTTCCCAATGCACTTCATTTTCATATGATAATGAGCATTCACCTAACGAAGAAATCCTAATTCCTCAAGCAAGAAACAACCCTTCCCCCAAGTCCACCAAACTGTATTTCAAGGTATATCTGAAAGCAAGACAGTCATACAAACAAGCCCATTTTAATATGCTCAAAATAATACTCAGATACTAGCGGTGTGCATTCAGCATAAATCAAGACGTTAAAAATACATGGGAAATACCTTATCAGTATTTTCCAGATATTTTTTTCAGTTGGTCAGCGAGCGGGCTACTTATTCAGCTATCTGAAAATGGCCGACCTGAAAAATCCCGAAAATATTTGTGATTTTTCTGCACCACTGGATAGCCACAGTTAAAGGGCATTTAAAGGGCTCTCAGTCCCTTTAAATACCTTTCCCCCTCCATTGGAAACAATAGAGGATGAGGGCACCTTCTTCGGGGGCCCATAGAATTGAACCACCTGGCCCAATCTTTTTTTAAACTTGGAGGGTTTTTTGAGGAAAGGCATCAGCAACTATGCTTCAAAAAACAGCCTCCCCAAGCCCCAGATACCCCCCCCCAGATCGATTCTCCATTATAGCCTATGGGGACCATTGGCTATAATGGTTCCCACAGGGTATAATGGAGCTGAAAAAATTCAGCAATCCCAAATATTCACTGAATACCATACCAATATTGGGATTTGGGAATATCAGGAAATACCAATATTTTTCGGGTTCAATATATCCAAACTCAAAAAATAGTGTTGTTCCCCCCCTCCGCCCTGCATACTCCTATCAGATACTGAAAACTTGGCAAGTTTCACTACCTGAATTACACTCATAGCTTTCAACATGTTGTACTCCCCAGTGAGTGCAGTTCAAAACTGATTCTTCTGGATTATTATAACAATCAGACAAAGTATTTTATCTTCAATCTTATCTAGTATTACGGATTTTCCTGATGTGTATAAACTGTTGTTTCTACTTAACAACACTGGTGACAATATAACTGATTAAGTGGGAAAATTGTTATATGCTGCCGTGTTTATACGAAGCAATATATTGTAATCTTGGGATATTTTAACTTGTAATTTTTTATGTATTTGCTCAATGTTCCCCCTTTTACAATGCAATACAGGTATCATAATGAATGAATGATTCTTCTGGATCTCAAGTACATAAGCCTGGTATAATTTGAACTACACAAGTGACAGCATTTGTTCCTTGCAAATAATCCCTGCCTTTAATGTTACAAGAGTCTAGACTTGGGCATCAAAACAACTTTCTTTCTTGCATTCATCCAAGGGAAGAAAGCAGTTACCTGCTTACAAATGGAACCAATTTATTTATAGACTGTGAAACTAATGCTGAGCAGACAATATATTATCCTCTCACCTACTACCATTAGTCTCAAGAAATGAAAATGAAAAAAATTAAGGTCTGTATGACAAAGATAACTGGAAAGTGCTTTACCATATCTGTTCCTTGTCCTGTCCTTGTGAGTGTGTCAGTGTCACACAACCTGACAAACAACAGGTCAGGCAAGCTCTCAGTCTGATCACTACTTTAGAACTAATGCTTAAAACAGTGAAAATCACATACAAATCCTCCACTTTAGTCTTTTAAATAGAGTACTTTTGCTCTCTTCCTTTTCCCCACTACAGACACAAAACTTGGGGAACAGTAATGAATTAGAATACTTGGAATAATCTTTGAATGTAATCTATACAGTACCAGTTTGATGAATGCTTAGAAATTAATTTAAAGAAACAAATCCCAAGGAGACTTTAACTGCAATTTAAAGCAAACTAACTAGGAAGATCAAGATGGGTAGCCGTTAGTCTATCTGTAGCAATAGAAAAGAGCAAGAGTCTAGCAGCACCTTAAAGACTAACAAAATATGTGGCAGGGTGTTTTTATTTATTTATTTATAAATATTATGAGCTTTCGTGAGAATGAAGAAATCAGCAGTGACTCACAAAAGCTCATACCCTGCCACATATTTTGTTAGTTTTTAAGGTGCTACTAGACTCTTGCTCTTTTCTCCAACTAGGAAGGTGAATCCCATTGAATGCAACAGACATTACTTCCAAGAGTACACATGACTAGGACTGAGTTGTTGGAGAAACAGGAAATAGGCGTATCAAGTGTTCCTGCTGTAAAAGTAGCAGTTTGTAAAACAAAGCTTACAACTACTTAGTAAGCTTATATTAGTGAAGAAATGAAGTACCCAATCTGCCAGAAGAATAGTAGCTGCACTTTTACATGAAAAAGCTCATTTAATTCTAACAAGCAATGGGAGGAAGACATAAGGAAAATCAAGTAAATTTTAATTCTTAGCTACTCCTCATGAATATCCCAGTGATTATCACATTCCCCTCTCTCCCTCCATCCCCAACACACACACAAAGTATTTTACAAATAATCCCCAAATTGCTCCTTAGGATAGCAGGTAATCACAAAATCAGTTCGTATTCTGTTCACATTATGAATACACAGGATAGAAGACTGTGAGCAGAAACTCCAGATCTCCTCATTCAGCACTTTCTCTTGGAGCAACATGCTGGTGGTGGCAAGAAGTCTGAGTCAGTATAAGTGCAGGAGGACTCAAAACTAGCATCATTTTCTTGGCTTTGACATTTTGAAGTGCTGGCTAAAGAGAGCATCCCAAGTGTCCTACACAGAGGAGTCTAACTTGGGTGGTGGTGGTGGTAGAGGAAAGTGCTGGCACATTGCAACTGACATGATGACCCCATAGGGTTTTCAAGGCAAGAGATGAACAGCGATAGTTTGCCACTGCCTGACCCTCCGTAACAAACCCGGACTTCCTCAGTGGTATCCCACCCAACTACTAACCAGGGCCAATCCTGCTTAGCTTCCGAGATTTGACGAGATCAGGCTAGCCTGGGCCATCCAGGTCAGACCCTAACGTGGATAAGTAGGAGAAATGCTGCCCATAGGGTCCTTCCCATGAATTCCTCACATGGTATTATAAAGTTCGAGGTGCCTCAGAAGCAAGCAGTCCTCAACTGTCTGGAGAGAATACAACGCCTTATAGGGGCCAACACTGCGCTGGAACCACAGGAGGCTGGGATATGGGAGGAGGGGGAGGGAGAGAGGCAGAGAGAGGTAGATGACACAGATCCTGGTCAACAATAGTCTTGAGGGAAGGATGACTGAGGAGAGAAGAAGGACCAGTGCAAACACCTGAAGCGCTGGGAACTGCTCCTGGGTAGGATGCGTGCCTTTTGCTGCCATCACCACACTTTTACACCAGCTTCTTGGCCTCAAAGAAACTTTTGAGATGTCTCATCTGCCAGACTCCAATGGCTACAAGGATGAGGGTCTGGACAATGGACCACCAGAGAACCCGTTGGTTTGTGCTCTCACTGGTTAGCCGGAAGCGCTCCTCTCGCCACTGAACAAAGGGGAAAAAAAACAGTAATTCAGGATTCTCCCCTTCCCACTCATGATCAAAAGGCAGCATATTGTATTGGACAGGTGTTGGACATGGAAAGAGGACACCTAATTTCAGATCCCTCAGACATGCAACTCATTGGGTGACCTTGAAGCAGTCATTCTCTCTCAGCTCATTTTACCTCCCAGGGTTGCTGTAAAAGCAGAAGGAGAAGTGAGACCACAGATGATGCTTTGAGCTCATTGGAGGAAGGGGGGGTATAATGATAGTAATAATAGCAACAAGTGGGCTACTTTCCCACCATGACCTAAGTCAGGAACACATCTTAACCAGGAAGGCACAGTACTGCCTGCACTCAAGAACTAGTGCTACAATCATAATGAATACATTTCCTGAACAAGCAGAATCACACAAAGACATGTGTATTGACCACTTCCCTTTCTAGCTTTACATTACAGCACAAAGAATACTGTCGGTAGCCTGCTCAAGGCCTCTTACCCGCTGGTAGTTTTGCTCTTTCTGGATCTGCTCTATCTGTTCCAGAAGCTGGCGCACACGCAACTGCAGCTCACTTAGCTTGTCTTTGGCTGCAATTTCAGCATAGTCATTGGCATGCTCACCAACCTGGATGTCAAGGTGAACCCTCTGTAATGAGATAAGGGAGAACAGCAAACAATTTTTGGTATGCACGTACTCGTCAGGGCAAGATGCCCCATGAGCTGTTTGGCAAGTAAAACTGAGCACACTCCACCCACACTATCACACATAGCCTCTTACCAGCATGCCTCCTGCAAAGAGGGAAAACTTGGTGGAATTGGAATGCAGGCAGATCTGATGGTCTCCAGGTGTGTGTGAAGTGAAGGTGAATCGGCCCTCTGAGCCATATTGTCGGGACAGCACCACCTGCAAACAGAGTGAATATAATGTTTTCATGCTAATTTACACAGATATGAAATCTTGGGAATCTGCAAGCCTTTCATTTAATCTCCCATTCATTCTCTTCACATTTTACATCAAGGGCAGAGCTATTACCAGCTGCTCTGCTCATCCTCTCCAGCCCTTGGAAGCTTAAAGAGGAGCCCCCTCCTCAAAGGAAGCACTTGGGGAGAATTGGTTTCTACTTAAGGCAAAGCTTTTATAATCTGCTATGCTTCTTCTTCTCCCTGTAGATGACAAGCAGACTTGTTCTATTTGATGGAGGGTTGTTGTAACCTGCTTTGAGTCCTCACTGAATGGAGAAAAGTGAGATACAAATACCCAGATAAAGAAGTCCAAACTTACAGCCCATGTTAGGCCTCCAGCCCTTGGAAGCTTAAAGAGAAGCTCCCTCCTGGAAGGAAGCACTTGGGGAGAAATGGTTTCTACAGTAGGCAAAGCTTTTATCATCTGCTATGCTTCTTCTCCTCCCTGTAGATAACAAGCAGACTTGTTCTATTTGATGGAGGGTTGTTGTAACCTGCTTTGAGTCCTCACTGAATGGAGAAAAGTGAGATACAAATACCCAGATAAATAAGTCCAAACTTACAGCCCATGTTAGGGTTAGTTAAACATTACAGTCAGTCTCATGCAACAGCACTGTGCCATGCCTTTCAGGCACTATAAAGCCTCTACCCCAGTGGCCTTTGAATCTGACTCTAGGGGGGGGTGCTCATCTCCGTTTCCAAGCCAAAGAGCCAGTGCTATCTGAAGATGTTTCCATGGTCTTGCGGCTGGCATGACAAAGCGCTGAGGTACACGGAATGCTGCTATCTTCCCACCGAAGCAGTTCCTATTTATCTACTTGCAATTTCTTGCTTTCAAACTGCTAGGTTGGCAGGAGCTGGGGCCAGAGACGGGAGCTCACTCTGTCACACGGCACTAGGGTCTCGAACTGCCCAACTACAGACCTTCCAGTCTGCAGCTCAGTGTCTTAACCTCTGAGCCATGGCTTTCAAAGATTAGACAGATTCAGGGAGCATAGGTGCATTCATGGGCTACTAGCCATGGTGACTAAAGGGAAGCTCCATATTCAGAGGCAGCAAAACACTGAATACCAGTGCTAGGGAGGGCAACATCAGGGGAAGGCCTTAGGTTCTGCACTAGTGGCCTTCCAGAGTAATTGGCTGGCCACTGTGTAAAACAGGATGCCAGACTAGATGGACCACTGATTTAACTGAAAAGGAGTACGACAAGGATGTATACTGTCACCTTGCTTATTTAATATATATGCAGAGTACATCATGCGAAATGCTGGCCTGGATGAATCACAAGCGGGAATTAAGATTGCTGGGGAAAAGATCAACAACCTCAGATATGCAGATGATACCACTCTAATGGCTGAAAGTGAAAAGGATCTAAAGAGCCTCTTGCTCAGAGTAAAAGAGGAGAGCGCAAAAGTGGGCTTGAAGCTCAACATCAAAAAAACTAAGATCATGGCATCCGGCCCCATCACTCCTTGGCAAATAGAAGGGGAAGTCATGGAAGTAGTGACAGACTTCACTGAAAAGTACTCTTCTTATGTTCACTCTGGTGGAAAGCCCTGGCCTTGACATGGAAGGTTGTAACTCTACCCCACTCTTCTTGTCAACTGACAGGTCAGTAGGACCCATGCTGCCATCTGGGGGTTAAAGGCGGGTCCTGACTCCGGAAAGGCTGAAGACCAGTGCTCTAGAGCTCTTAAAGACTACATAACTGACAGAAAGTATCCAAAGACACATATTTCAGGCCCATCACTAAATTCTATAATAGATACAGCTGTGGCAGGGTGATAGTCTTTTCAGTTTACCACGTATCATTAAAGTATTACCTCAAAATCTGTGCTTCTTTGGGGACAAGGGGGATGGCCTCAAAAACAACCAGCTGTGTATCCACAGTCATAACTGGCAGCTCATTGTGGTGCAACAAATCACAAGCTGAAGAATGCAAAGATTTCTAGTACAAAGTACTGATTGTAATAGAAAGGAAGTCTCTGAATATCTTTAGTTGTCTGGACAACCAGCTCCACAAGCATCTATAGAGTTACTCAAATATATTGTTTCCACACACAGTGAACAGACTCCTGCATATTTAGCTCTACCTCTTCCCTCAGAAACTGGACAATACCCCTGTAAAAAGTAATCAAAACAAAGACTTTTACTTTATTGCAGAGAAGAAGACCCTTGAAACATTCTGTTCTTTAATTCTCCTCTTTAAACACACAATAGCCCTCAGAATGGAAACTGCTCCAGGACAAACTGCATACCTTTTCATCAGGATCTTTCACTTCCACAAACATGCCCAGACCCGGAGTTGCAGGCAGGTACTCCTCCCTTTGCTTATCAAACAGCTGCGTTCGATAGTTCCCTGATGCAGAAGGGAGCAGAATCAGAGAATAGGTAAGAACTACCACCACGGATTTCTACGCGGGACCCTCACCACACAGAGCTTCTGGATACATACCTCCCTCTCCCCCATCTTAACCAGCGCTTCAGTGCACGCTTCCTATTATGCAGCCCCTTAAGGCTTTACCACCCAAACGTTATCCGAGGTCTCCAACCAGACATCCCACATAGTAGTCCCTTCGAGGGCAACCTCTCTCTCCCCCCCCCATCAACCCCATTCTTCTTGGACCCTCTTCTCCTGTCTCCCTGCGCACCGATGACCATGGTCTCGTCCGGGATCTCCTCGATGAAGCACTTGCGTTCCGTCTCGCCCAAGTGGAAATAGAGACCCCATCCGGGAGACGCGATCCTGAACACCACCAAGACCTGCAAGAGCACCCGCGGCCAGCACCCGACAGCCGCCATCACACTGCGCCTTCCTACCAACCCCTCCTACACTTCAGCCCTCAAGCCACGTAATTGCTATGAGAGAAGGCTGTCGTCCAGCGAAACTACAAATCCCAGCAGCCATCTGAACGGAAATGATGGCGCCAGAGGAAATTGGACGGCTCAAATAGAGGCGGCTTTGCGTGATAGGTTTAGGGGCGAGGGCGTGAAGACCGACAGCGAGTGTGTGTTTGCCACGCCAACTCTGTGTGCCGCTTCCACGGCGAATGAGACTTGCTTTCAGCTAGGCGCTCCATCAAGCTCTCTTACCCACTGGATACGGTACTGTCTAGCATGAGAACTTGTTATGATTCCGCCCGTGTCAGTGTTTCTCTTATTTTTAAAACCCTTAATGTCAAAGTGCAGAAAATAGAAAATGAAAACCCCTCGGCTACAAGTGGATTATCGGTAACGGAGAGAGACATCAGTGTCTTTTACACGGGGACTGGATTCTAGTTTCCCTGTTTCTAGTGCGGCTTTGGCTGCAGCAGCAATACCGGGGCTTCCACACGACAGGTTTCCCTGACCCAGTTCCCCAGAAGTGGCCACCCCCATTCCCTGGACAGCCAGGGCGTTTGTGTTTTGTTTTTAAAATCAATGCTAGAATATTATATTGATAAACCATTGTAATAATAGGTATAGCAGATTCTCTGAATTCCCAGTTTTGGGTTGTTTTAAAAAAGTTTCTAGCACCTTCCCTTGTGAATATCTCCACAAGGGAAGGAGGGTATAGAGACTTAGCTTTTTAAAAATGAAAGCTGAGAATTCAGAGAACCTGCTACACCTATTATTCAATGGTATATTGATACGATAGTCTAGTGTAGATTTTAAAGATAATTAAAAGATCCTCTAGTGGCATGGCCAGGAAGAAAATGGCTGCCATGTGAACCCAAGAATCCAAATTTCCCCGCTCAGCAGCCATCCAGGCTTTACTGCAATCTCTCCCAAAACTTTGAAGCTAAGCAGGTTTGAGAAAGGCTGGGGAAAAGCCAGGGAAACCCATGGAGATGTATGAACACACCACAATACTGTGTGGAAGCAGGAAAAATAGTTTCCCAAAAGCACTGAACTCTGTGCAGATAACTTGGGTTATCAGGCAACCAGCAGAAGGATTGTGTTGTGGGGGAAGCATCCAGGGAGAAAAATTAAAATGAAAAATTATGCCTTGTCTACCTATAGGAAGTTCTCACCATAGAGTTCCTGGCAATTCCAAAATACTATATTGGAAATGATAAAGGTTATCTCTAGCTGCTCTTGCCACTGCTGGGTAGCTTTCAGAACTATCAGAAACTCTATGGTCAGAACTTCCTGTAATTAGACAAGGCCTAGTTTTTCTTTTTAATTTTCTTCAGGACAATCCCTCCTTTTGGACCATTTCTGCCCACTGATCAGCTGAGCATTGGTGGGTATGAGCTATAATTGTCTGGAAGTCTCCCACCATAAGCAGGCAAACAGGAACCCTGCAGATAACCCATGTGGAAGACATCTTCCAGGATGAATTGACAGGACCAGAGGAACACCCCAGCCTAATTTTCTGTCCCTATTAATTTTCCTCTATTTCTCTGTAAGAATTCAGTTCTCATGAGATGCCCAGTTGCCCCAAATCACTCTGGCAAATGCACTGTCTTCACTCTCACATTTTGTATACTTGCTTGAAAGTCAATATGGCTTTCAAGTCCTACAGTAGGCCACACCATTGCATGCTTTTTTTCAACCTTTCTGATAAAAGCTGATGCCATTAGACCTAATAGGGCTACTCTATACCACTACAGGTCTGTTTTATATTATGCAACAGTTTGAGGGTCATTCTACTCAAGTGGGAATTTAGGGGCAAAGCTACTATCTCTGTTTCCCAGGAATGTGAAGAACAGTAACTTTGTTGTTGTTAAGTGAGATAAAGTGCAGTAGAATACAACAGCAATGAATTGAGGCACTTTCTGATTGAATCCCACCCATGAACACAAGTTTGCATTGTGGTGAAATCTAGCAAGGGCTTAAGCCCTTGAACTATGTTACATCAAAGGTGCCACAAAAAGCCACCACACTTGACTCCTCTCTCCCTTCCTTTCATCCCCCAAATTAAGACAGACCAGCAGCTCAAGTCAGTTTTCCACTTTATTCACATAGCCTTTCTTCCGCCGATCACCTTGCACACACAACTTTGACACAGAGTACAGTCTTGTCACTGGAATCACAACGATGCTTAGTGAGAGGGATCAGAGCAGGGTCTGAGCCTCTGTGATCAAGTTGTGGCACATATTTCACAGTGACTGGGGGACATTCAAGCCCCTTCTCTCCCAAACCAAAACAGTCACAGTTTCCATCACCAAAAGGGAATAATCAGATTTTATGGTCACCAGTTGTTTTGGTGTACATTAGTCTCACTCTCTGCTATACAGAAATGGCCAATACTACAAGTAAGTTCCAGGGCCAATGAGACTACAAAATACATTCAAAATACCCACCTTGGACTAGGCCAGACAACAAAATCTCCCCAGCATGTTGGCAGGATTAGGGAAATACTACCTCCATCAGTGAAACATCCAGTGGATTCTATCTGGCAAGCAGAACCATGCCCCACGGAGGAGGAACATCTGCCACTTCTAAGCTCTAACCACAGGGTTGTAGTCTTTTTTTTTTTTAAGTGGGGCTGATGTTCTGAACAGCATTCTAACAGAGGAGGGAAATAGGCTCCCAAGTAGGACTCCACACTGCATTCTTGATCGTTTGCCACAGGTTGTCTGGCTAGTGCGGCCAGGAAAAAACCCAAGATATGAAAATAATCCATATATTTCTCCGAAAAGAGCCTTTTAGAAATGAGTCTATACAATTCCCCCATCCGCCCACCCACCCCTGTAAAAAAATGCTCCAAAGTGCCCAGAATGTAGACCAGCTTTCTACTAGTAGAATCGCTTGTTCCGCTCCTGCCGTTTTTGGAAGACCACAGCACCCACCACAGCACACACAATGATGCCAAGCAGAGCACAGAGGAGCAACAGGAACACCTTCCAGCCTGTCAAAGGCCCACTACGGAAGTTTCCCGTTGGATCATCCACATTATCTAAAGAGAACAAAAAGAAAAAGCACTCAGGAAGGGAGACATTTATAGTACATGCTTGGCAGCAAATGACCTAAGGCACCCTCAAACCATAAGAAACTAGAGAGCCATAGTGATGAGGTTCAAGGCTGACCCTCACTGACACAGTTAAGAGTTTAGATATCATGCCGGAGTCGTAATTATCGCTAAGGAAGCAAGATAAATCAGCTGCAAAAAATTATTTCCTCCCCCTTTAAGGCTCCCTACCTTAACTTGGCCAACCTGGCCATTTGAATCCATGCCACGCTAATCTCGACTAATGTAATGCATTCTACATTGGTCTGCCCTTAAAGTCAACTGAGAAACACCAGCTGGTACAGCTCAGTTATTATTGGGAGCCATGTGGAGTATGCATATTACAACTATTCTGCAGGCACTCCTTTGGCTGCCAGTCAGTTACCGGATTCAAGCCAGTGTTATTGTTATTACATAGACAGCCCTTCATGGGCTTGGACCTTATATCTCCAGAACCACATCTCCTGCCATGCTCTGTCACAGCAGCTTTTCACACCTGAGCAAAACCTTCTAAAGGTGCCATTCTACAAATAGGTATAAACAACAGTGGTCTGCACCCAAGTTCTTTCTGCTGTGGCCCCTGCCTTGTGATGTGAAACAACTTGTATTGTTCCCTAGAGTGTGTAAAACCAAAAACCAGAAGCACATTTTTATAAAGAAAATAGGCTTTAGTATAAGGGAATAGTTTAGGAGGGCACTTTTATAAAGGGAGTTTGACTGTAGTCTATTGCACTTTTTATTGCATTTATTTGTTCTGCTGCCTTGTCTTCTGCTTTAGTAATCCATTCTCATAAGAACATAAGAGAAGCCAATGTTGGATCAGGCCAATGGCCCATCCAGTCCAACACTCTGTCACACAGTGGCCATAGTTTATAGTATGCAACGTCTTAGACTGGGTTTTTTTAAATCTGTACTCTAATTTTGTAATTAGTGAGAAAGGCGGACTATAAAGTAAATAAATGAAGTAAATAAATTAACAAATCTACATCATAGGATTAAGTTAAAAAAGCAATGTACTACACACACACAATATATCGGAACACAAATTCCGTTAGAAGGTTAATTGAATTCAGTAAGACACATTAATGGAAAGTATATTTAGGATTGCAGCCGCTGCCCTGGACTGCAGAGAGCAATGCCTAGCAGAAGACAGCTACATTTTCACCTGTCTTTCAATCCAAGCATTGAGCACTAATCCAGGAGAGTTCATCCAGACTATTTAGCACTCACTGAAGAGACAGGGGGATGCTTCCTTGTACTGATGGGTGATTTCCAAAATGATTCAGAATATGAAAAGATTATAGAACTCACCTTTGGGTGACTTGAGGAAGCTAACACTGGGTTCAATCTTTGTCCAGTCAATATTCTCTTCTTCTGGTGGATGTTCCACCATCAGCTGGAACAACTTCATTGAGATGATGTCATGATTGTCTAGAAAACAAAAAGTCAAGTTGCAGTTAAATGTTTGTCTTGTCCTTCCGTTCTGAGTCTGAAGCCTGGGCCTATAGGTGGGCAGGAGATCAGCCAGCACAGAAGAAAGACCTCCTTGACCACTGGAAGCCTCCCCTCCCTTTCCTGTTTAGTTTGTTTATTCTTTTTGTGTACTCCATGAGGAGTTGCTATAAGTCAGCTACAGCTTGATGGCACTTGTTTATTAATTATTGTTAACTGCATTGGGTCCACACTGGGGAGAAGAGTGGTATGTAAATATGCTAACAAATAAATGTGTGTGTGTGGGGGGGGGGGTTGCCATCAAGATGCGGCTGACATGGCACCCACATGGGGTTTTCAAGGCAAGAGATGAGCAGAGGTGGTTTGCCATTGCCTGCCTCCATGTAGCAACCCTGGACATCTTTGGTGGTCTTCCATCCAAGTACTAATCAAGGATGACCCTGCCTGGCTTCTAAGTTCTGATGAGATCAGGCTAGCCTGGGCCATCTAGGTCAGGGCTGCTTACTATAGTCTATTTCAGGGGTCCCCAACATGGCATCCATGGTGTCCACCGACACCTTTATAAAGGCCCCTGGTGGGTAACCAGGACAGTGAGTGGTGCCAGACTGGGCTTTTGCCCACCAGGGCTTTCACTGGCTTGTGTAGATTTTTAAAAATATTGCTTTAGCACCAGCTGCCACCACAGCACAAGAATCTTCACTGTGTGACTTAAGGTAAACTGTGTGTATGCAAGAAAATATTTAAAAACAGTATGCTCTTTTTAAAAGGCATCTTGTTAAACAGAGCTTCCGCTTGAAATATTGAATACTTTGTTTCATGCCTTCCATCTACATTGAATACATTGTTTCATGCCTTCCATCTACATTGGATAGTCATCAGTTTGCATATAAGGCAAACAGATCCACGGAGGATGCCCTCACTACCACTCTCCATACTACTCTGTCACATCTGGAGCAGGCGGGGAGTTATGTGAGGCTGTTGTTTGTGGATTTTAGTTCTGCCTTTAATACCATCCTCCCATATAGATTAGTGTCCAAATTGGAGGGCCTTGGACTCTCCAGCTCCATATGCCTCTGGATTTTGAACTTCTTGACGGCACGCCCTCAGAGGGTTAGGGTAGGGTCCTACATGTCCACAGCCCTTATCCTTAATACCGGTTCTCCACAAGGCTGTGTGTTGAGCCCCTTGCTCTATACCCTCTATACGCAGGACTATACCTCTACCCACCCCAGTAACACCATCATTACGAAGTTGTTATTACAGCCCAGAAGATCATTGGCTGCCCTCTCCCATTCCTGGAGGAATTGTATATTTCTCAATGTTTGAAAAAAGCAAAGAACATTTTGCAGGACTTGTCACATCCTGAACATTCCCTGTTTGAACTGCTGCCTTCGGGCAGAAGATATAGGACAATTAAAGCAAGGACAAATAGATTACAAAATAATTTTTATTTGAGAGCTATTATTGCCTTAAATGCTGTATGAAATTGGAATTTGGGTGACATTGGTGGTTTTAAGTTGTTATGTGAACCTTAAGGGAGTTATGGGACAGTAGTGAATGGTGTGTGAGTGTATATGAATATTGTTGTAGATCACCGAAATGACTGCGTCTTTAATTTCGTTGTACTATGTACAATGACAATAAAGTATATTATTATTATTATTACTTACTATTAGAATTATGCATAACCTCATTTCCTGACATTTATGGTTGGCTCCATCTCCTGCAGCAGGCATTTTGTGGTTGCATCTACCACCCTGTGTCAGAATTCCGAAGGTGCCTGCAGATTCAAAAAGGCTGGGTACCCCTGCTCTATTTCATCTCCTTAACAACATTCAAGACTATTGTAATAGTCTTGAATGCTGTTAAGGAGATGAAATAGAGCAGGGGTACCCAGCCTTTTTGAATCTGCAGGCACCTTCGGAGATTACCCTTGAAGACAACTTAGAAACTTCAGCTGGTGCGACGTACCACAGCTTCATTAGTATCAGAAGCTAGGCAAAGCAATCATATTGCACACATTGTTCAACAGTTCCATTGTTTACTGATCAGTTTCCAAGTTTAATTCAAGGTGCTGGTTATTACCTACAAAGTCCTTCAACAGCATTGGACCCACATGTCTGCAGTACCATGTCTCCTGATATGCTTCACTGAGGCAGCACCATCCATCCAAGCAGAACCTTCTGAAGGTTCCATTCTTCAAGCAGGTAAAATCAGTGGCTGCCCATTCTCAAGTGTTCTCAGTAGTGGCTCCCACCTGGGGGAATAGTTTACCCAATGAGAGCAGAAAGGCTCCATATTGTTATTTCACACATAGTGTAAAACAGAGCTATTTAAGGAGGTATTTCTATAAAGGAGGGATGCTATTATTTTAATGTCCGCTGAAAGCCCATTAATGGCTTTTAAAACTGTTTTTTAGTTTTTGCAAATCTACCTTGAGTCTTGATGAGAAAAGCAGGCTAATCCTAATAAATAAAGTTATCTCCCTAATCACATAAGAAAGACCCATTTAAAGGATTTCAGTAATTCAAATAGCTGGTTTAAGATGCTCTGATGTTCCATTCAGTTTAACAATTTGGACCTGTGGAGAAATGCATTTTTCTTTGAGGGTTTGAATGAAGCAAAACCTTTACCTTAGAGGTTTCTCTCTCTCTCTCTTGCCAGAGTTCAATTGCTCACCAGCCTTACCCACCAAGCCTTTAAAAATGCAAATGATAGGCCTGGCCTGATCTGGCCAGTTGGAGGCGAAGCAAAACCTTTACCTTAGAGGTTTCCCTCTCTCGCTTGCCAGAGTTCAATTGCTCACCAGCCTCACCTACCAAGCCTTTAAAAATGCAAATGGTAGGCCTGGCCTGATCTGGCCAGTTGGAGGGAAAAGAGAGATGGTAAGATTCATGAGCAGGAGAAGGAGGGTCTTTTTTGTGCCAATTCCATCAAGGCAGACAGAGCTCTCATCTGAGTTCTGCTGGAGATGGCAATTGTCACATGCAGGACTGCAGGTCTAAGCAGAAGCTGCAAGGCAATAGAAACCCTTTAGAACTGCTGTAAGGTTTTAAGCTAAAGAGCCTGCCTTAGATTAACATCCACCAGGGTATGTAAACAGAGAGGGAATGCGTTTTACACTCTTATTTTGAATCCCTTACTCAGTTTCTTGCTGTGCAGAGTATGCATGTGGACATGTTCTTTTTAATAAATGCTTTGTAACTTTTAATACTGGCAGCAGTTCTCTGTACCACACAGAGCTCCATTATTCTGGGTATGTTGTTTTGAAAGGGGCTCCTGGAAAAAGTGGAGGGGCAGTGAGTGGGCAACTGGCTACTCCCACAGTGGTGCACAAGGCAGTACGCTGTCCCTATAGTAACCAGACCCGGGGGGGGGGGGGCAGCGGGAGACAGCAGTGCAGGGAAAGGAAGCTGGGAGCCCTGGTCCCCTCAGCAGGCAATTCCTACAAAGGCCAGTTGGTGGCAGTGGTTGAACCACAAGAGGCAGAGAAAAGCCAGGTAGGTCTGGGGTGTCGAACTCATTTATTACAAGGGCCAGATCTGACATAAATATTACTTAGTCAGGCTGGGCCATGTGTGCCATATAAATGTAATGTCAGGTATTATGTTTTATTTTATTTTTTATCCTGCCCTACCCTGCAAACAGGCTCAGGGAGAGTTACAACACACAAGATACTGGACAAAAAATAAAACAATTTAAGACCCTGAAGACAACTATTTCAAAAGTCCAACTGAATCACAAGTTGGCAATTTCAAAAACTTGTGGTGTCTGAGTAGACAGAAGTATGAAAGGTCCAGGTTCTCAGAATGGTAGGACCACTGCCGTCGGACCCAGAGGCCTGCTTAAGCAGGAGGGGCCAGATTAGTTGGACATCTGCCACCTCAACCAAAGGCCTGGCAGAATAGCTCCATTTTACAGGCCCTGCAGAACTGTAAGAGATCCTTGCAGGGCCCTGAGCTCCATTGGGAACTCATTCTACCAGGCTGGGGCCAGGGCCAAGAAGGTCCTGGTCGAGGTGAGGCAGATGTCTTTTGGGCTGGGGATTTCCAGCAGATGGTGGTCTACAGAGTGTAGAGCTCTTAGGGCACATATGGGGAGAGGCAGTACCGGAGATATAAACTTTATACATGACACAGGCAAACCCAATTAATGGTCTTATTTTTACTCAAAATACAAGCAAAAGCAATTGATTCCTAGTAGTGACAGCAATTCAATTACTGGCTGGAGCCCACAAAAGCCCCATTAAATGTATTTAATCATATGCAACTAGGCTTTTTCAAGGGATACCATAAAACGAGGGTGTATCTTACATTTTCATACAAATTACTTATTTTTTGTATACAGACCTTTTAGGAGAGTCATCTTCCTTGTTAGTAAATAAGGTAGTTTTTTAGCACACCCCCCAATAAATCCAGCCTCGACAGCCAAGAATGGCTATGTTCTGTCTCTTGCTCTTTGTCTCCCCTCTTCCCCCATCCTACCTCTTGAGGAGGCACACCAGACTTCCACCTCTACCACCCCATCCCCACCAACAACCCTGAGGTGGTCCAGGCTGAGCGGCTGGCCAAGAGTGACCCAGACAACAGGTTCCCAGCTCTGGAGGGGGGGGGGGTCTGAACCTGGCTCATCCAGATCCCCCCACCCCCAGTTCTCATCCCTCCTACATTTCCCAAAGAAGCAGTGGAGCTGAGGGGAAGGCCTGACAGAGAGGCTGTTTCCAAAATCTCCAAGGGATGTTTTTTGTCATCCCGTGACACCTTTTTCTTCATGGGCTGAGAAGAGGTAGGGAGGAGAAGGGAGGTCACCATCCCTCCCCCCCCCCCCCCAGACACAGGAGCAGCTACAGGGACACCCACATCAGCAGGTAAGCAGAAGTTTTGGCCCCATATTACCGTCATGGTTGAAACCATTATCATTTTCATCATGCTCTTTCATCTTCCTTCTTTTTTCAGAAACCACCACACCAGCTGGAGAGCATTCAGGTATGAAGCCTTTTCCAATATATCCATGGTGTCTACTCCTTGGACAGTCTTCAAAAATGTTCTGGATCTCTGGAAGTATAGAAGGATGAATGGGTGGACGAATTGAGGGAAAACGCTAGCTTGAAGGATGAATCGCTGGATGGATTACAGATGAATAGATAGGTAGACTGATGCCCCATCGAAAAGGCTCTCACAGTTAGCTTAGGTTCCAGAGAGCTGTTCAAGAAGTTGGAGAACTCATGATTGAGGCCACAAGCTCATGAAATATCACCACGGGAGGAGAATTGCTGATTCCCTGATTCTCTTCCCACTTCATCAGCAGTGGCCATCAGCTTCTATGAACTTGTATCAGATGGAAAACTGCACAGCTCAGATGCATAAATTCCCAGGGTGTCCAACTGGATGGAGGACATATTGGAACTCTCATGCCTATCAGACATATCTTCCTCTTCTGCCACTCTGTGCTCCCACTCTCACCATCTCCGCTCACAGTCACTGTTTTGTGCAGCAGTGACAGTGCTGGCCACTCAGCGACACCTCCCCATGTGGTGGGTTCACCAATCCTCTCTGAGCTGTGGTTGGAAGAGGTGGGAGGGGGGAAACACCATGCCTCCTCTTTCTCCACTTTTGCTGCCATCCCCCCCCCACTATTTTACCTCAACCTCTTAGCCCTGCCCCCTAGCCATTTCCTTTCTGTTTCTTGACAGCTTTGACCATGCACATCTCACCACATGCACCCACTCCCCTCCCCCCAAGCAGCCTCCTGCCTTCTCTCCCTCATACCAGTTGCTTGAGGGCCAGATAAGAGCCCTGGATGGGCCAGTTCTGATCCCTGGGCTGTATGTGTGACACCCCAGAGCAGGTGGTACCTTGGACTGCCGCTGGTGCCCAGACACCTCAGAGGGCAGGGTGGAATGAGGCATGCTGGTCAGAGTGCAGCTGTTCCACCGCAACACCACAGAACACTTTATCCAAACCCCCACATCCAGACAATGTAGCCTATTGTACTTCAGTAGCAAAAAAACCCCTCTCACCAGATAGATCTCCTGTACCCGCAGAAGCCCCAAAAAAGTAGCCAGTGGGCAGCCGGACTCCTGCAACATCAAAGCAGTTTTTCCATTCGTTTTTGTCTTCCACATCAGTCATCACCTGCAAAGTAAGTGTAATCCTGGATGTGAGCATCAATCAAGTTTTTGCCCTCAGCCACCTAAAAAAAGGTCAACACACCTCAAAACAAAATGGATCAAGTCAACTATATTGTATAAGCTAGAAGTCGTAGAAATTTACCACCACTCCACTTTCCAAACCTCAGTGATTACGAAAGTTGTAATAATGATTCAGCTTGTTCATGCACACTCATTGTGAAACTCCATATGCATACAGCTAAAGGAACTCATGAACATAAAAGTCAACTTACTGTCAGGCGTCCCCGGGAATAGCGCACAGCCAAAAACGTGTCATGGTTCTGATTACGAAGATCAGCCGTGCAGCCTGCCAACTCTGTCCAGCGGCCGTCTTTACTATGATCATAGGACAGGGATCCATTGTTTACCATGGCAGAGATATATGGGAATACACGCTGCATAAGAAAGAAAACGTATAGCTTTACCATGATGCATGTATGTGGCTCTTATCCTAAATGTTTCAGAAACCTACATATAGACGCTCATGCATGCACACTTTTATGTTCCTACTAGCTAAGACCAGAACTGAGATTTAGCTTACAAGTAGAAATAGCTCTCAGGGCAGGTTGTTAGAACTACTCACTTCAGTTGCCTCATCATTTGGATATGTGTCCAGGAAAATAGCCAACCCATGGAAGTTATCTTTGCTGCCAAAGATAGGACCTAAGGAACAAAGGCAGAATAAGGTAAAAAAAGAACTTGCATTATTGTATCATGAGACAGCCAGATTTACCTAACTAATGGGCAGAACACTTAAGATCACATCTTTGTTATCTGTCTACATTATAGGTTGACAACCTGCAGGCTGGACACAGTCTGTGAAGTTAATCCATTTAACCCAGCTATACATGCAAGGCAAGTATGGTCCTCTACCCTCCTGTCTGCTTACTACTGGGGTACGCCACTGTGGAGCCAGTTGCCTCCACACAGGACAACACAGGCACTTCCCGGAAAATGGGAGGCCCACTAGAATGGTCACAACTATTGGAATTCACATGAATTTTGGGGAAAACTGTGTGCCTGCCTGTCCAGCTTTACAGCGGAATTAAGGGGCAGCCAATACCTGTCATTTTGCAAGCGGGGTGGTAGAGGAGCGGGCCTTACCTGGGTGAATTATAAACCCCATTCCACTCCAATTCTGATGCCTTTCAGGGCCTCTACAAAATACTCAGTTATCATTCCAGCCTGCACCAATATTGCCCCATGATTGTCTGGTCCATTACTGGTCAACAACAGTAGCTGACCCTGGGTCCACAGAGAGCATTTTATCATCTAACTTAGCCACCCAGTTAAAAGCACTTGGATATTGTCATCTTTTAAAGAAAGAACATCTCATATTTTCAAACATACAGAGTAAATAACTGATGTGAAGAATACTCTGTCCAGCTTTTGAAACAACAACTCTTGTAGAGAGGTCTGCTACAGGAAAGAGTTGGTATCATTTAATAAATACGTATTTAGAGTTCAGCTGTGAATGTATTAAGTGACCTTGGAAACAAGTTATTATGACAACCTCTATTTTACCAACAAAAAGAGAACATCAATAACCAATCTCAAAGGAGTTTTTGTTAGAACGAAGGAAATAAAAATAAAGAATTCATATGCTACATTTTCTCTAGCAGTGACTGATATGCACCATGGATAAAAATAGTCAAACAACTGACAAGCAAGTTCTGAATACTTTAGAAATGTGTTTTCCAAAAAGAGATACAGCAAGCATCAAAGCGACACGCCTCCCAGGCAAAAATTGCGTGTTTCGAAAGAGTCTTCTTCAGGCAAAATTATTTTTCCTGGAACCAAAGCTCACAGTACTACAATGCACAAGTCAACAATTCTATAGAGGGCTTCTCTTAGAAACGTGGGCAACACTTTCTATCCAAGGTTCTTAATAACTTTCTGCAAATGCCTACCATCTAAGCTGTACTAGTTCAGAATGTAAATGCGGACTCATGGAAAACTCTTATATATAAACATTCTTTCCACATTTAAAAAAACACAAACATCTGGGAAAAGGCTTAAGTCACTATGTTATCGTGGTTTCAGCAAAGTACCTGGAGTAAGGCGCTCCCGGGTGTACCACAGAGCAAATCCATCCCCATGTAGATTCTTTTTTCCTGCTCCATGGATCTTAAACTGGACATGGAGCTCCCAATCCTTCAGGAAGCAGGGCTGAAAGACAAAATATAGCAATCCTTGGAGAAGGTGTCACAAAACTCTTTAAATGGAAGACTCACCCATTTTAGTAACTGTAAACAATTCCCCCACAGTAGAACACTTCCACCATTTCCTTCCACAAAGCGACTACACTCACCACTCGGTTCCAGATAGAACCCTCCTTGCTGCGTTCATCAGGAGTCAGTCGAATGTACTGGCTAGTAAGCATCGTGCTCCCTTGAAAATCCCAGAGAGGCATTGAACTGGAGCCAACCCCTAAAACACAGAGGATACTAGTGATCTCATACTTTCAAAAGGGAAATATTAATTCATCATTAGAACCACACAGATAACCAAGCTTCTCAGGTACTATTCAGCAGAAGTAAATCCAGTCTCTCTCTCTTAAATCTATTATAAGCTTCATGGGAATTTGGAACCCACCAGTTTATAACAAGTTATTTTACTGAGCAACCCAGACTTTCTTCTGACTCTAAGCAGCTCTGAATCTATTTCTGTCTATTGGATACAAAACGAGCCTTAGGTCCTGACATGCTTAGGGGGAAGAAAGGCACACAAATATTTTAAGTAAATAATAAAAATTAGAGCCTCTCCTCTTATTACTTTTTTACTAGCACTCATTTGATCAATACTGAATTTTCGTATTCACAGCACAGTCTGCCATTACCACCATCTTCTTTCCACAAAGCCAAGGATTCCTGCTACCAGCACTGCCCTGCATGACTCTCCATACAGGAGCAGGCAAACAGCCTCTCAAGATAAATCCATCACCACCTCACTTTAAAGCCTGATGAAGAATTCTGGAGAACACAAGACTGCACACTGTCCTGTGTCATTTTGGTCGGTCTTGGAAAGGATTTTATTTTCTAGAACAGACTATCCTAGAGATTTTAAGGGACCTTTCTTACTATGTTTTGAACTTGTTAGACGTCCTTAGGAAGGAGTGTGTGCAGGACGGACGGCAAGTGTCCTCCATGGCCCTTTGGTTTTCCTCCCTACTTCCTAAAAGGACAGTGCCAACTCTTCCTTCTGGCTCAAAATAGACTGAACTTTAAGAAGAAACGCGAAGTAGGTCAAGAGAAGGGAGGGGGGGATCACCAGAGTCAGCGCCTGCCCACCGCACGCACCCTGGTAGGGCTTGATAAGCGAATGCTCCCGTTTCAGATGCTCGCTATTCCCGTCTGTGAGCTCTGCGGCTCCTGGTGGCGCGGACAAGGCCAGGAAGAGGTGAAGAAGGAGCAGGAGCGACAACCGCGGCGGCGGTAACAGCACCATCCTGGCCGCTGGACTCCGCGCAGATCTACCACCACCTCCCGCACCCGCTACCACCCTGCTCCCTCCTGCCCCGCTTCTTCCTACTTCCGGTTAGCCCTTGACCCGGATGTAAACTTCGAGCAAACTGAAACCAGATACGTAAGAAAGCTGTTCTTTTTGTCTGATCTCTATGACCGAAATCTCGCCTCTGACGCTACAGAGCTAGGATAAGACTGAAATGACAACACTCCTCTGATTCCCGGCACCGTGGAGAGCTCTGCAAATCTTTTGTAAGAGAGGAGTAAAACGTGTCTGCAGGCAAGTGGCTGACTGGGACAGGATTTCTATAAACCACTGAGCCCCAGCTGCAGCTCTGCCATTGCAGTGCTCAGGGCGGGAGGAAACAGCGAGGGTGTTATAAAGCTGATTCTGCGTCCCCGTCTTTCAGCTCCCCTCAGTCTGCAGTATTAAGGATATTAGCTTCGTTTACAGCCTGCCTCAGCTACCCTCGTATTTAAAATACAAAAAAATTACTGCACAGTTCATGTCTTCTACCCTAAAGAAGGAAGCATGAACAGAAGTCTTCTCCTTTGGGGGCGGAAGAATACGGTGGACCTAACTCGCGGCCACGATAAAGTTTCGGATTTCTGTCTGCGATAAGCACCTTTTGTTGTTAGCACAATGACAGAGAGTCAGGGTTTCAAAAATAACCAGGAAAAGTCGATCTACACACAAAATAACTAGTACAACTACTTTCCGATGTTTCTATGCTAGCGATAGGTGAAATTTAAACGAAGTCCAGGGCACAGGCTCAGTAAAGCCAATCAGGACGAGGTATGTCATTCATCTTGTCCAATAACAGGAGAATTCGTCGGGCGAAAATTTCAAGCCTTGTGTTCTCTGGTTGTAATAGGTTGTAGGCGTGGAATACAGACCATTACTGGATACGGGATCTATATTGCTTTACAAACAGTATCCCAAGCAAAAGAGCTGCCCCTCAAGGAATTTGCAACCTAAATTAACAATGTTTAATTTCGGTTTGACGAAAGAGAAAGCAGAAAAGTGCCTTTTGGAGGTTGCAGCAGCAGCATGGAGAGCAAGATGGAGTCCAGTAACACTTAAAGACTAACAGCATTTGTTCTACCATAAACTTTCACAAGTCTAAGAGTGCACTTCCTCAGCATGGGGTTTTTTTTTCTCCCCGTGCTGCTGCTGTAACTGTGTAAATATATCCAGGCTACCGAGATAAGTTGTCCTGGAGAAAATGACTGCTATGGAGGGTGGAGTCTGTGGCATTATACTCTGCTGAGGCCCCTTCTCTACCCAAACTCGACAATCCCTAGCCTCCACCCCCAAATCTCCAGAAATTTCCCAACCCGGATTTGCCAAACCCCATGTGGCTCTCCTTAACCAGAGAGTTTCGGATTAGACTCTACAGTATGCCTTGTGGGGTGAATAAATGGGGAAGCAGCTTCTGGGCCACTGCTACAATGCAAGAACTTGTCTTAGTTTACCTTAATCATATACATTAATTACTAGGGTTGCTCAAATGGTTGTTCAACTCAGAGGAGAAGCCACTATTTGGAAAGATGTTGTTCATCATGGAAACTTGTCTGCTGCCTCTGGATGAGCACAGCTTGTTCTCTGCACAATATCTTTTTACTGACATAGTCCACTATGTGCTAAGACAGTCTTTCAGAGCAGGAAAGAAAAGTGACATTGGGTACTTGAGTGTGAACCTGCTGTGCCATAAACCATCCCAGCCTACTTCCTTACTTATATTTCCAGGCAATAATAAATACATCAAGGGAGAGAACTTAGAAAGATTCCAGGTAATTTGGCAGACTTTTCTAGAGTGTTTTGGAGGCTGAGCAGGTCCTATTCCTGGGCACTCATAAAATGAATCTAATGAGACTCACAGTGCAATCCTAAACAAGGTTACATCCTTCTAAGATCCTTGATATACTAAGAAGGGCATAACTGCTTAGGACTGCATTGTACATCCAGCACTAAGTTCCCTTCCCTCCTCATTCTTCTGCTTTCCTTTTTCCTCGTTATTTTATTTTGTTCTCTTGGGAGGATGGGTGGGAGGATGGGTGGGAGGATGGGTGGGAGGATGGGTGGGAGGATGGGTGGGAGGATGGGTGGGAGGATGGGTGGGAGGATGGGTGGGAGGATGGGTGGGAGGATGGGTGGGAGGATGGGTGGAAGGGGGCATTATCAGTGATGAATCTCTTCTTGAAGTGCAAAATAATAAAAAGCCCAGTAGCACCTTTAAGACTAACCAATTTTATTGTAGCATAAGCTTTTGAGAAACACAGCATGCATCTGACGAAGAGAGCTGTGTTTCTCAAAAGCTTATGCTACAATAAAGTTTGTTGGTATTAAAGGTGCTACTGGGCTTTTTATTTTTTTGCAGCAGCAGACTAACATGGCTAACTCCTCTGGTTCTTGAAGTGCAAATTTCTTGCTCTATCAGTCCATCTGTAATCCAGATACTGATTAACATTGTGTTTGATACAAACATTGTGTTTGTTTATTTGCTACTTTTTGTATCCTTGGAAAACAAATAATTCTGAGTAAATTTCTTATAACAAAAATATTTACACATTTACATTAGTGTGATCCTTAGCAAATTCAAATAGAGTACAATGTGAATGCATGGGGGCAGTTCTGTATCCGCTGGCCTCATGTCCAGAGACTCCATACAGTGATCAGAACTTCTGCCTCAGGACACACAGTTGTATACCCCCAATATTTAGAGGCTCTACACTTGGAATCTGTATTCTCCATTTTTGCAGGTATGGATTGTACATTCAGAGAGTCCACAGTGTGGTGTATACACAAAGGCCTTTTCACAAATGAACATTTAGGATGGAACCAGGAGATGCCCCCCAATGTATTTATTTGCACCCTGTTTGACCATCTGCATAGGCCTTCTGTGCCCAGATCCATTCAGATATTTTTCTGCTGCTATATAGCTAATAATCTTGGGTAACAATTTCAGCCTTAAAGGTACCACAATTTTATTTGTACTGTCTTTCTTACCAGAGACCTGTGTGGTCCAATCAGCACTAGAGAGAGATCTGAATTACTGTTAGCTTTTATATTTTCAGACATAGAATAGCCATTATTTGAGTCTGTGTCCCAGCAGTGTTTGGTATAAACTGAAATCTGTTTCATATCTATCAAAGAGTCTAACTTAATTAAGTCTACATAATAACACCATCTGTATTCCATTTTAAAATTTAACAGCATATATGGTTGTGCTTTTTCACCATGACCTGAAATATATCAAAAAACCCCACTTCCTTTTAAAAACTGAACTTTTAGTCTGAAGAAGAGCTCTGGGGAACTCATTTATTTGCTACTTTTCAACGTTTTAATTGCTCTGAATAGGTTTTGTGCTACTGTCACTTTCTGATCCCACCCCCCCATGGACCAGTGCAGCTACTTGCAGTTTTAATCCAAATGTTGTTTTGCATCTGACACAGATGAAGCAAATGTTGTTGGCATTTTTGTCTAGTACAGGGTCTTATGTTTCTCTCCTTTGAATGACTTTAAATTCTCTTATCACCAGCTCTTAAGTGGATTATTCTCCTCTCAAGCGATGGCCCTCATTTGATCCCATCATCCTGCTATTGGCAATACCCACAGGACAGCCTATTAAACCAAACTTTGGATCCAGTAGTAGCGGCTCAAAAATGGATACCAATCTGGAGACTACAGCCCACTGTACGGGGGGGGGATCTCTCTCTGCTGTGTTTCAGGATCAGCTCTAGTAGGAGATCCTTGGTCAGCAAGTTCATACTCATTTGGAGGCAGTGCTGCTGAGAGGGGAGGACTAAAGGGACAACATTCCAGGGGTTCCTATCCTCCTGGAGGTTCATGGAGCTCTGCAGATCATGTAATCTGCTGTCTTATTTATTTACTCCATTCATACCCAAGCTTTCTAACCAAATGGAAACCCAAAGAGGTTTACACTGTTCTCCTCTCCTGCATTCTATCCTCATAACATCCCTGTGAGGTTAGGCTGAGAGTGTGTGACTGGCCCGAGGTCATCCAGCAAGCTTCCAGGCATGCAAGAATGAATGCGTTTACTCCCCTAATTTTCAGGGATTTCTGCAGCTGTCAGTCACATGACAGAACAGACTAAGCATGCTATAGAGTATTTTCTTTTGCTCGTCCGTTTGTTTTCTATTTGCTTTTCTGGCAAAGTTAGGATCAGTGTTCCCTCTAAGCTGAGTTAGTGTGAGCTAGCTCACAGTTCTTTAGCCTCCGGCTCACACATTTTTGTCTTAGCTCAGGAAGGACGGCTCCAGAGCAAACTAATTTATGCAGCAGCCAAATCGCTCGCTCACCACTTTAATGCCAGGAGCTCACAAAGTAGAATGTTTGCTCACAGCTTAGAGGGAACATTGGTTAGGATGTCAGAAAAAATCATACAGTTGTTTAGCCTTAGAGACTTCTTAGTATCACTAGGTTAATTTACAATCGGTTAATGAAAAAGGGAGTGTGAATGGACATTGCAAAGGCCGGGAGTGTTACATTTCAGTCTTAGAGGTCCAGTGATTCTCATGACATGCAAATGTTATGTAAAGCAGTTTATTTATTTATTACATTTT
The DNA here is from genome assembly GCF_001447785.1 of Gekko japonicus. Taxonomy (NCBI): domain Eukaryota; kingdom Metazoa; phylum Chordata; class Lepidosauria; order Squamata; family Gekkonidae; genus Gekko; species Gekko japonicus. The sequence goes on from NW_015167060.1 coordinate 302,091, forward strand.
AATGTTGCCCTTTCTCGAAGGAGCTTAGGATATTGTTCATGGATCCCTCCCACTTTTTTATGCATACATGGTCCTCTTTCCCACTTTGTCTTGACAAGCTCTGTATGTAGAAAGGGAGTGAATGGCCCAGGATCACCCACTGGATTTCATAGCAGAGTGTTGATTTGACTCTAGGTCTTCCCAGTCCTAGTCCAATACTGTTACTGCTGTCTCCAGCAAAGGAATGAACACCCAAGTTGTGTCCCGGAGGCTGGTGGATCAGCTGAAAGTATGAGGGTGCTTGCAAAGAGCATATTCATTTTGTGCTTCCAGTTTACACTAGGATTTTCTTTGCTTCACGTATGAATTTGTTCACAGTCACAGTTCCTAGATGGCTCTCAGAATTAATTCCAGTTTTTCTTTCCAGTTTGGGCATACCTTTTGGAGGAGACCTGTCTTCCCAGAGTCATCCCTCAGATTGTCCAGTACTTAAGTGTCAGAGAGACCTTTGTGCTCCTGTAGTATATTCAGTCTCTTTGATGCATTAGCCATGAAGAACAAGATGGTTGTTTGCTGGTGGGGTCAGCCATTTCAGAAAACATGGGGAACTGTTTTGTGGAATTTAACTGGATAATCTAGTTGAAATTGAGATGCTCCACTGAGTATTTAGATGTTGTAAAGGCAAGTTCTTTTCTTGCCCTGGAATCTTGGCTCAGATCTGGATGGTACATCTACAGTGAATCTTTTGCACCTCTGGGACCAAACCTGTGGCCTACAGATTTAGTACCACTATAACTCCATTCCTTTACTCAGCACTATCATTTCTTCCAGCTTGAGATCTGGCTACACATCCAGTTCATGCCATCCTAGAAAGATAAAAGTGAGCAACAGCTATTACTGGGCCCTGAGCATTCCCATTTACCATTACCAGCTCTAAAACCATTATTTATTCCTTTTATTAGTCTTGTATCCTGCCGTCCCCGCAAGCAGGCTCAGGGCAGGTTCCATCAGGATCGCTACATTACATAATACAATTAAAAACAATTATAGACTCCTTTGAAATCTCTTTCTATGCATATATACCCCAAAATGTTTGTACCTGGACTCCTTCACCAGATATGGCTGAACAGGCTTGGATTTGCCACGGCCGGTCTCGATAGGTGTGCAGGCTCAGTCCTTCAGCAATGTCTGCGGCAAGCGATGCTGTTGCCAGATCCTGCTTGTTCGCAAAGACCAGCAAAGGGACACCAATGAGATTGCCTTCTTCCACTAATTCCGACAGCTCCTAGTAAACACACATACACACACACAATGCTCTTCAAGGTGATTCCCAGTCCAAGATACAATGGCATGTATCTTACCACTCTACTAAGTAAAGTTTGAACCTCTCCTCCAGTGCGTCCTCCAACTTAAGTGGTTCTTCCTTCAATGGAAAAGCCGTTAAAGTTGGAGACAGGCTCCTTAAGCTGAAGAACTTCCTGCAGCCTAAGGTAAGATACATGCCAGTGGCATTGGATAAAAGCAGTATAAATTAAAACAACCAATCAAACAACTAAAATACACATAAGGTGGTAAGAAAATCAACAGTAACAAAATGGATAGGCAACAAATGACAGAAATGTTCATGTTATTTATTCAAGATTGGTAGCTGTGTTTGTCTGTAGCAACAGAAAAGAGCAAGAGTCCAGTAGCACCTTAAAGACGAATAAAATTTGTGGCAGGGTATGAGCTTTCATGAGTCACTATCTGATATCTGAAGAAGCGAGCAGTGACTCACGAAAGCTCATACCCTGTCATGTTGTTAGTGTTAACATGCTCTGTGCCGGGCTACCTTTGAATATGCTTTTGGAATCTTCAGGCGGTCCAGAATGCAGCTGCTAGATTGCTGACAGGGTCACCCTTGTCTGCTCATATAGTATCAATGTTTCAGCACTTGCACTGGTTTCCAATCAGCTTCTGGTGCCAATCTAAAGTGCTGGTTTTGACCTATAAAGCCCTAAATGGTCTGGAACTGCCTTCCCTGTGTGACCCCCCTCACCTCCTTAGATCATCACAGGGGGACCTTCTACAGGTGCCTGGTCTGCTAATTGCCTGCCTGTCAACCACCAGGGCATGGGCATTTTCAGTGGCTGCCCCCTCTCTCTGGAACCAGCTCCCCGGGGCAGTTTGTGCCCTGAGGGACATTCCAGTATTCTGTAGGGCATGCAAGGCTGCTTTGTTTTGGGTGGCCTTTGGTTAGCATTACAACTGGGAGCTGGCCAGTTGTTTAAGTCCTTCTGATTGGCTTGTCAAGTTGATGTTTTGATTGGTTTTATGGTTTTATACTTGTTGTATTTATTTGTATTATGTTTATATTTTTTGTATTTTAAATGTTGTAAGCTCCACCAAGTCCCCTGTGGGGAGAGGGTGTGGGGCATAAAGTAAATAAATAAATAAGTGCTCACCAAAATTTCAACAGAATAAAACAATTTTATATTGATGCTGAAAATAAAAGAGAGTAGGTACCAAAAAGTGTCTCCAGGGAGGGTATTCAGGGTGCTACCACCATGAAGGCCCTATTCCAGGTTGCCTCTCACCCATCTTCCAAAGTCATAGGCACTTGGAACAGGCTTCAGATGATGACCTTTATGTAGAGGCACATTCATACTGAAGATGTTGCTCCTTCATGTACTCTGATCCAAGACTTTTTTAGAGTAAATAGGCCAATACATACTGGAAGCTAGTGCAGGCTCATTTGGCATCAATAAGGTATACTCAGTATGGCAGGTCCCATTTAAAAATATTCCAAACTAGTTGAAGTTTTTGAATACACTTCACTATACACCCCCACTATAATAATCAACCTCAATATTAGCAAAGGCCATAACTGTAATAAAGTCACCTGCTTCCAAGAGGGGAAACAGCTGCTCCACCAAGTGACGTTGATGGAGGGAATTCCATGCCATGAATGCTGCTCGGGCATCCATAGGGCAAGATCTAAAAGGGCCTCATAGTTTCACTACAAGAGCAGAGTAAAAGAAGTGTGGCATTAAAGCACCGACCAAGAACTCTGAAAACTTAGTTCCAGTATTAGATTATGTAACTCTAGATAATATTTTTACCCTCAATGTTTCCAGTTTATAACCCTGGTTGTGCAGTTCTGTACAGTTTAACTGATGGGGGGGAAGTCTGTAGAAAATCCTGCTGTAGGATGGAGTTATGAGACTGGATGAAGCAGCCTGCCTATCCTACCTGCCCAGTCTCTTCAAACCGTTTCTGGTCAGCGCTGTCAATAACATAGATCTGCAATCAGAAAAAAAGAGAGTCACCTACTGCCTACCATGACTGTTATTGGTCCCAGATCCTTTTCATCAACTCCTATCCATAAACAGCTAATACTACTGGAGGTTAATTCTTCTTATACAGGGCTCACTTAAGATGACTGCAAGACATTTTTGTTGCCTGAGAGAGAGAGAATCCAAGTAGAATAGTAGCAAAAACAAAGTAATAAAATTAACTGAATAACTATCATATAATGGTATTTCAGAGTCTGCAACATGAAGCACATTGGCTTAAATTGCCTTATTTGCTGGGGGTTAACTTTACCCTAGATTCCACTACTGTCTACCTCTTCATGTTCTACAGAGGCAGTTGGGGTAGGGGGATGGTCCCCATGCTCACCAATATGTCCGTGCTGACCAGATACTTCTTCCAGTAGGCCCGGATGGCCCGTTGTCCTCCTATGTCCCAAAGAGTGAGCTTGAAACCATGAGCGTGGACACTCTTGATATTGAACCCCTGTGAAGATGAAGTGGGAAAAGGTGGTACAGGAAAACATGACAGTTACTGAGTGTGTGGCCATTGCATAGCACAGGAGGGGGACCAAATGTCTAAGATACAAATTACATATTAAATATAAACAAGTATAATAATGGCTTGTTGGCCTGCTGCAGTTGGGAAAGCTACTTCTGGTGGAGGCATTCAGAAGTGAAGAAGGCCTTAGAGCAGCCTGTGCCAACTCCAGCTTGGGAAATTCCTGAACATGTGATGGTAGTGTCTGGAGGGACGGAGTTTGACCAGGAAGCTCAGCAGGGATGTGATGCCATAGAGACCACCCTCTGAAGCTGGCCTTTCTTCCAGGTGAATTGATCTCTGTAGTCTGGAGGCCAGGGTAATTCTGAGATAACTTCAGGCCCTGCCTTCCGGTTGGTAACCCTGCTGTCTCTTTGTTCCCAGTCATCCTCCTCAGAAATAAATTTTTTGGATCTAAATGGATCATCAGACAACTGTTGACATGTGCATCCGTATCGTGTGTAGTCTGGGCATTTGAACACTCAGGAAGAAACTATGCATTACAAGCGATGGTGCATGATATTTTTTTGGTGGCTGCTGCCAAGGTGGATTCAGGAGGGAACATGGCAGAGAAGGTGCCAGGGAATAGCATTGTGCTTGCGCGCACACAGAAACCCCCACTCCCACCACTTCTTCATTACAACATGTAGGGAGTTTGCATACAATGTGTGATTGGGCTCTAAAGATGCTTGAGAATTCAGATGAGAAATCTTTTAATAAAGTAAAAAGGTAAAGGTAAAGGTTCCCTTGCACGAAATCCAGTCGAATCCGACTCTAGGGTTGCGGTGCTCATCTCCATTTCAAAGCTGAAGAGCCAGCGCTGTCCGAAGACATTTCTGTGGTCATGTGGCCGGCATGACTAAACGCCAAGGCGCATGGAACACTGTTACCTTCCCACTGAAGCGGTACCTATTTATCTACTTGCAATTTCTTGCTTTCGAACTGCTAGGTTGGCAGGAGCTGGAACAAGAGACGGGAGCTCACTCCATCATGCGGCACACTCGGGTCTCGAACTGCTGAACTACCGACCTTCCACAGCCTGCAGTTCAACATCTTAACCACTTGAGCCACCGCAGCTCCTTTAATAAAGTATATTAATTTAAAAAGTAAATTCAGTCTTCCCCACTCTCCTGTCCCAGTGGCTGAGCTACAGGTCTATCACAACTAAAGCTAAGTGCCAGTATGTTATAGGAGAGGGGATTGATGGGCTGGGCACAAAATGGCTAGGGTATTACCGCTGGCATATCCTTAGAGGAGCGTCTCAGATCTACATGCTTGAGGTTGAAGTAGTCATAACAGCTGCAGCAAGGGTGTTGGTGAGGGTCCTACTTGCAAACCAGTTTCTCTAAGTCTCTATGTAATGAGTTACCCAACTGCTGAATGTCCCATCCCAACCCCTCAACACTGATCCTCTCTGCTGAGGGGCTTACCTGTGTGGGGGTGATGGTGTCCACCTCTTCCGACGCCAGGCACTTCAACAAAGTGGTCTTGCCAGCATTGTCCAGTCCCAGTAGAACAATCCTCAAGTCTCTCTCTTCAGAACCTTTAAGCTTTTGGATGACTGACAGAAGCCCCTGTGTTGTGAAAAGAGGTTTCGTAGACGGGGCCCTTTATTCATGTGGCCGAGAAAAAAGTGATAGGGCAAAGCATTCTATGGAAACACAATGGGGTGCTTCTGTGTTTGCTGCGGGGATGGGGGCCATACCAGAGTGGCTGCCAAGCTTGACTTTTAGAACCTTCCTCTGACCTGTCATTTGGTTCCTCAAGACTTCAGAGTTGATCCAGGGCCCTAGCAAAACATATGCAATTTTAGCCCTACTTTTGTGACTATGTTGTTCTGATCTCAGTATCGTTCCCTGCTCTTCTCACATAGGAACAATTCTACCAACCTGCTCCACTAGCCCCAGGGATCCTTTCTGTTCCTTATGATTGTCTGTTACAGAATACTCTGTAATGCCGACAGGTCTTGTCTCTGAAACCAGAGGGTAGGAATTACTTCTAGGGAGCTTGGCAGCAAGCACCAGTGGCTGACTAGCCACACTGTAAATAAGGTTCCTGAGCTATTTGCTGCTGGGTCGGAAGAATCGACTTACCTTCTGCACTTCACCCATGATCAGGCCCTCTACAGGCCCTCCTCTGCAGATCCAGACTTCGAAGAGGCTTCCTGTACTAGCTAGTGGCTAGGTTCCTGCTGTGTGACTGACATGCCTGGCTCCAGCTAGGGGAGGAAGAGGATTATGACTCCAGGATTAGCTTGTGTCTCTCCATTGACCTAGGGTACTTAGTAATACCCTATGTAAATCCCCATTGCCAGCTGTCACCTCAGCCTGACCAGACCTCCCTGCTGAATCTATAGGATAAGATGCCGTGTTGGCCGAGCCAGTGTTAAGCACCTACCTGGGAACAATAGAGATTTTACTTGGACAGCTGTAGTCGATGAGGATTTGAATATTTTCCCTTAAGCAGTTCGAATGAAAATAATCTCCATCCAGAAGATTTGACCAGGTTGGCCATGGTCCCTGCAAAAAAGGAAAGAGATAGGAGGGCCTGCTATAGAACAAAACAATCAGGTGGAATCTAGGTTCAGAAACTTATTCAGGAATTTCTGCCAGCACCACTCCCTCCTCTCCTGGATTTAGTTGATTTATTTATTATCCTTCCCTTCCTCCAAGGAGCTCAGGACAGCTTATTTGGTCTCCTTCTTTCTCCATTTCAAGTCTTGTCTTTGTCACTTGGAATGCTTGCAATTATTTTTTTATAAGGTTTCCTTACTTGGCAGGTGAGTTTTCATAGAGAAGATAATAACTTCCATTGTTTCCTTCTTGTAGAGTCCCTGTGTGTAGTGTAAAATCAAGGACTGGGGCAACCATCTAAATCCTCCAATTATCCTCCAATTAAAAATGTATGGCATCTGACTTTCTCCCCAAACACTTTGATGTGTGGACTGTTAGACTATCCGCCCTCTGTGTGCTGACTGTATTTCTGTTGCTTCAGTTTCTGCCTCTTAATTGTGACCATCACTTCCTTTCTACTGCTTGGATAAAGTAAGTAATTCACAACAGAGTTTCTAGCCCATCAGCGGAGCAGGATCTCTCTTTTGGTGTCTGTGTCATGGGAAGAAATACCTGTAAGGGTTCTGAGCAGAGCAGTGTTAGTTAAATCAGAGCTGCTTTGGGGGGGAGTGGGCAGAGAATGCACAGCCCCCCCTCTTCTGATCATGCCTCCCTTTGCATACATCAACCCACGTGCTTGTGCGTCATTCCCCCACCCCTTCACAAGCCCTCTCACTGCTCATGTTCACATATGCCCGCACCAGCTACATGCCTTTTCCTATGCTGGGCAGTGTGTAAAGCTGGGAGCATGGATGGTGGAATGCTTGCAAGCAAGCAGGTGGGGTTAGGCCATACAAATCTGCCACAATGGGACACAGCAGAAGTCCTGAGCCCTGGTAGCCATAGTTCCCTCTAAGCTGCACTAGGGAGTGCTGGTGCACAAAATTCTAACAGGCAGCTCAAGGGTTTTAGCATCAGCCCTCAAGACATTTTTCCCCTCCACTGGAAACAATGGAGAATGGGGGCACCTCCTTCTCAGAGTTGGACCCCCTGGTCCAATCTTTTTGAAACTTGGGGGGGGGTATTGAGGAGAGGGGCACCAGCAGCTATGCTGCAAATTTGGTGCCTCTACCTAAAA